>NC_056558.1:37569991-37731421 GCF_013358625.1 Macadamia integrifolia | reverse complement strand
TTTTCTTCCTGTGACTGTTGGCTGGTTTGTAACATTGTAAGTGATTTTTTTTTCTCTCTTTTCTTCTTTCTTCTCCCTGCTAGATAATCACTTTATTGATTTGTTTTCTTGATGAATATCTTACATTGGTATGAATATAAACATTTAATATTTATTTAGCATATGAGTAATAGGATTTAACTAGTATTTGAGTCAAATAGATTGGTTTTATAAAAAAAAGTACACAAGAACGCTTTAGTCAATAAGGCGACGCTTTATGTCCGCCTTATTGCTAAGGCGCTCCGACAGGCCCTCAAACGCCTTAGTCGCACCAGCGCCTTAAAAACTATGGAACCAATGCATCTTCGATCACAAAGGCAAACCATTCATTCTAAACCCACTCAACATACCTCAGGTAAAAGACAAGTTAAGGGCTGCCCAACTAAGGAGACAATATGTCTTAAAGAATGTTGCTAAAAGCTCCTCCAAATCAACCATTGAGCAAAAGAAGCAACCATGCAAAGAAAATTTCAGCACGAAGAACACTGTGGACAACAAGCTATGTGTGCTACCCCATAGAGAATTCCTGACCATTAGTGAAGAAACCGGCCTAATCATAGCTCTTGTTACCAAGGCTGTTGAATCAGTGATAGAGGTAAAACATCCCCCACAAATCAAACAATTACTTGCTGATTTTGGTGCCAGAAGAATTGCCTGATAAACTACCACCGATGAGGGATATTCAGCATGCCATTGGCCTTGTGCCTGGGTCAGTACTCCCTAATCTACCCACTTACCGTCTCAGTCCTACAGAGCATGCCGAGTTCAAGAGACAAGTGGATGATTTATTAAAGAAAGGGTTCTTAGTTGAGAGCATGAGTCCATGTGCAGTACCAACTCTATTGACACCAAAGAAAGACGGATTATGGTGTATATGCATTAACAACCGGGCCATTAACAAAATCACAGTAAAGTATAGATTTCCTATTCCTCGTTTGGATGATATGCATGACATGTTGACAGGGGCTTCCATCTTTTCAAAGATTGATATACAGAGTGGCTACCATCAAATTCGAATCCGTCCAAGGGATGAATGGAAAATAGCCTTCAAAACAAAAGAAGGCCTGTATGAGTGGAAGGTTATGCCTTTTGGCCTCACCAACGCACCTAGCACTTTCATAAGGGTGATGATACACGTACTACGACCCTTCATCGGCAAATTTCTCGTAGTGTACTTTGATGACATACTAATATACATCAAAGCACAAAATGAACACTTGGAGCATCTGAGACGTGTCATGAGAGTACTATGGGCAGAAAAGTTGTACATCAACTTAAAGAAATGTTCCTTTATGCTGCCCAAGGTCATCTTCCTTGGTTTTATTATGTCTTCACAAGGCATAAAAGCTGATCCAGAGAAGGTAAAAAGTGTCATTGATTGGCCTATTCCAAAGACCTTGACCGAGGTTCTTAGCTTTCACAGTCTTACTTCATTTTACCGATAATTCATCCGAAATTTCAGCGCCGTTGTAGCCCCAATTACAGAATGCACAAAAGGGGGAAAAGTCCCATTTCAATGGACTCCAGCAGCCACTAAAGCTTTCAACTTGATCAAACAAAAGATGACAGAAGCACCAGTGCTTAGACTGCCCAATTTTGATCTTATGTTTGAAGTGGCTACTGATGCATCCCATGTTGGGATAGGAGGAGTGCTTATGCAAGAGGGCCATCCGA
Organism: Macadamia integrifolia; assembly: GCF_013358625.1. Classification (NCBI taxonomy): domain Eukaryota; kingdom Viridiplantae; phylum Streptophyta; class Magnoliopsida; order Proteales; family Proteaceae; genus Macadamia; species Macadamia integrifolia. The sequence goes on along the minus strand of NC_056558.1, from coordinate 37,729,708 downwards.
TTGCCTTCTACAGTGAAAGGTTGAATGATGTAAAAAGAAGGTATTCTACATATGATTTAAAACTCTATGCCGTTGTTCAAATCCTCAAGCATTGGAGGCATTACTTAATTGGCAGAGAGTTCGTGCTCTATTCGGATTATGAAACACTCAAATACTTACACTCACAAAAGACCATTAGTGATCGACACGCTAAATGGATCTCATACTTGCAAGGATACGTATTTTCTCTTAAGTACAAAGCTGGGAAGGAGAATCAAGTGGCTGATGCACTTAGTCGAAAGGTGATGATGATGAACACCTTCACAGTACAAAATGCAAGAGTGGAACACATCAAAGAGGAATACATTAGTGATGCTGATTTTTTAGAAGTATTCAACCTACAAGGAGGGCTATACATGATGGGTATCTTTTCAAAGGCACTCGCCTCTGCATCCCAAACACCTCTTTGAGACATCACTTGATTCGAGAGCTACATGGAGGAGGAATGGGTGGACAATTTGGTAAGGACAAAACATATTCCATGATGAAAGACTTATACTTTTGGCCTCAACTCTTAAAGGATGTGCAACATGTGATACAGAGATGCCGCACTAATCAAGTTGCCAAAGGAGAAAAGAAGAATACAGGATTGTACACACCGCTGCCCGTTCCACACACACCTTGGCAAGATACAAGCATGGACTTTGTCCTAGGCTTACCACCTACACGGGAAAGGTATGATTCCATATTTGTGGTAGTAGATCGTTTCTCCAAGATGGCACACTTTATCCTATGCAAAAAGACTCTTGATGCAAGTTACTTGGCCAAACTCTTTTTCAAAGAGATAGTGCGCATACATGGTCTACCACAGACAATTGTTTCAGATAGGGATGTCAAGTTCATGAGCTACTTCTGGAAGACCCTATGGTTGAAAACAAATACTAAACTCAAGTTCTCCACTGCATTCCATCCTCAGACAGACGGACAGAACAAAGTGGTGAAGAGAAGTCTTGGCAACTTACTCCGATGTCTAGTGTGAGACTATGAAAAGACATGGCCATCTATACTAGACATTGCTGAATTCGCCTATAATAGTTCCGTCAACTGCACCACAAGTCGTACACCATTTGAGATTGTCCTTGGACTGCAGCCTCAACGACCGGTTGACTTGGTACCTTTGCCACCTCAGGCCCATATTAGTGTGGAAGCCGATGAATTCCTTAGACACATCACAGAGGTACATGTTGATGTTCGTCGTCGCATCGCTGCTAGCAATGACGGATACCAAGCAACTGCTAATCGACATCGTCGCTACGTGGAATTTCAACCTAGTGATATGGTAATGGTTCGAATTCCACTTGAGAGGTTTCCTCTTGGTACAATGCACAAGCTCCATCCTTGGAACATAGGTCCCTACAAGGTCTTGAAGCGCATTGGCACTAATGCTTACAAGCTAGAGCTACCTCCTACTCTAAAGATCAACAATGTCTTCAATATAGCTGATCTGACGATATATTTAGGACACCATTCTGATGACGGTGACACTAAACACACCCTCAAACTTCCTCAATTTGCAAACCCTAAAGATGATGTCATCGAAGATGTTCTCAACAACAAGTTCACCACAGTTCGTGGGGGCAAAGGGTATTACTCCTTCATCAAATGGAAAGGTAGACCACAAGAGGATTGTATTTGGATCCATGCCGATGACTTTCAACGCCTTGACACGGACCTCTATGAGCACTACATGTCCCTTACCCATTCATCGGAGTTGAATGATTCTAAGAAAGGGGGAGCTGATGTAGATGCACATTATGGGAGGAAATATGAGAGGAAGAAGGGTCCAGCCTTAGTCCACCTGAGTGGCTAGGGTCCAGCCAAGAAGCCAGCCGAACCCCTACTTGGTCCACCTGAGTGGCTAAGTACAAATAAAGGCCAATTGGGCCCATCGGCTAGGGGAATAATTAGTAGTTGTTTTAATTAATTAGTGGGCCATTGGGCCCATCAAGTTGAGTAAGTGGTATGTCGAGTCCAAATTGTCTTAGGACTCTAATTGTTTTCCACATAGGTTTATTATTCTTAATCCAATTTTGAATTCTTAGTTGTAGTAAGAGTGTCTAGTTCTATTGGGAAACTAGCTCCTAGTTGAAGTAGGAGTGTCTAGTCCTATTGGAAAACTAGCTCCTAGTAAAGGAGCCTATGTACTCATAATTTCATACTTGAATAAAGGAAATTGCAGTCATTATATTGTGGGTGAGAAGCCCCAGCTGAGACAGCCACTCCTCCCCCACATTCCCTTACCTCTCCTCTTATTTTCTGCAGTTAAAATTCTGTTTATGTTCACTTATTACAGCAACTATTAATCGCAGAGAATTCAGACCTATCCTTGAAGATCGATCATCAAGAACTGCCCATTCTTGAACCAATCGATCTCTTCTTTTGGCCAAATCTGAGGTCTGATCTGCAAGGCTTTTTAAGGACTGGTTCAACTCTTCAAGAGGGCCACTCGATCTTTGTTGGGAAGCCATCAGCCGCTGTTCACTTCTGGTTTTTCTGAAGTTCTTGATTTTCTCTCCTAGGTCAGAAATCAAGAACCTTCATAACTCCATAACTAGCCGTCAAAAGCTCTTCATATTTGGGGGTTTTTGTACCATTGGTGAACCCTACAATTGATCAAATTTGCAACTCAATTGGAGCCCTACAGGCCTAGCCGCACCTCTCTCTCTCCAACTCTATAGCAGGTCTTTCTCTCTCCTATCAGGTTGGGTTTTGGGCTGATTTTGCTCCTGTAGGGGTATTATATCCTTGGAGGTTTATTTGATGGTCTTATTTCTTTGTTTTCTACTCTTATTTGTATTGTTTGGGGTTATAAACTGCTGGGGTAGTTTCTTGCAATCTACTCCTGCATTATCTACCTTGGAATCAAGAGGATTTAAGATAAGCAGAACAAAAACGGAATATGTGATGTGTAACTTTAGTCATACTACGATGGGATAACGATATGAGGACTAAAGAGATACCACAAAGTGATTGTTTTAAATATTTGGGGTCAATAATTAATAAAGAATGTGATATTGATGATAATGTGGCACATAGAATTAAAGTGGGGTGGATGAAGTGGAGAGGTGCAACAAGAGTCTTGTACGACCAACATGTTCCTATAAAGCTCAAAGGAAAATTCTATAGGAGAATCATTCGACCAACTATGATGTACGGGGCAGAATGTTGGGCAGTTAAAAAGCGGTATGTAGACAAACTAAATATAGCAGAGATGAGGATGCTAAGATGGATGTGCGGGAAGACAAGGAAGGATAAAGTAAAGAATGAGCATATTATAATGGATTTCGGAGTTGCCCCCAATCTAAAAGAACGTTTAAGGTGGTATGATCATGTCCAAAGATAAGGAGAAATTATTTGATCCGGATTGAGGAATTTAAAAGAACTAAGGGCAGGCCAAAAATGACCATGGGGGAGGTTGTGAAGAAAGATATGCTCAATTTAGGTTTGCTCCCTAGTATGGCTTTGAATAGAGTGAATTAGAGAGCGAAGATCCATGCGGCAGAACCCATCTAGTTCAGTTCTACTTTATTACTGTTTTTGTCTTTTGCTTCCCATAACATTTTCCTTTTCTCTTCTTTGTCCTTGCTTGGATCCATGTAGCCGACCCATTAAATTGGGATAAGGCTTTGTTGGAAGTCAGCTAGGAACCCCATAAACCATATAAAGAGTTGCTTTCTCTGAAGGGCTTTTGGCATGCACCATGACTTGAGGTTCCCAATTTCTCTCCTCAAAACAGGGGCATTCTAATTCAAAAATACAATAAACACTGCAATTTATTTTCAGATATTATAAATACATTTATTTAGATCTTGTTGTTATGCAACACTTCACATATGCCAGCCCAAATGCCCAGATGTGCTGGCAGCATCACCAACAAGTTATGATAAAAGTTGAGATATCCCAAATACGTAATACCTGGCTCACTATTTAAAACATCATGTTCAATTGGAGGTTCATGCAACTTTGAGGGGTCTCCTCCATTGGCAACTCTATCTCTTAATTCTCTGATGCATGTCTGTTCAAAATCATATTTCTGAATATAAGTCACAAAGTTACAACAAATTATTTAAAAAAAGAAAAAAAGAAAACGAAAGGACACAGGCCCAAATAAAGCAATGAATCTATATCACAGTATAAATGATCTTTAGGAAAATTGTACAGAAATCCCAAAATTAGTCCACATAACACTGAAATAGTTACATAACGTTCTTACAAACCCCAAATGTGCCTTTAGTATAACTCATTCTAATATGAATATGCCAGTATTACAAACCAAGCAGAGGATCTATTACCCTGACACGTTTAGTGGCACCAACTTGTTCAACCTTCTGTATGAACTGCTCAAAGGAGTAGTAGGGAATTAAATGCTTGTGCCACTGAGAATATAATCCAATGAGGTTCCCAAGGTCCCGAACCTGCATAAGCCCAATTGCAGATCATTCAAAAAAACAAAGAGAAAAAAAAGGAGCAATAAACAACATAATAACAAGCAACGCATTCTTAGGGTAAGGCTACGTAGTTCTCGCCACGCGGACCTTGCACATGTGGGAGCCTCGTGCACCATGTACGCCCTTTTTCTTTATAGTCATTACCAATCACCCAATGCAGTGATAATTGCCAAAACCCAAATTTCATCATCATTATAACCAAAGCACTTAGAATTTTCAGAAGGAAAAACCCAAACTGCAGAAGTTCGTGTGATAGAAGAATCAAAGATCCTACAAATCCATACCCAGAGATCAAAATCAATCTAACTCAATCCACAAAATTAAAAACCAAAGCTGCAGTCAGAGAATTTATGTAAACCATAGCCCTATGAAAACCCAGAACTTGTCAAAAATGAAAAGTGAGTAGCAATATACAGGCAGTGATTGTAGTAAGTTGCCACAGCCCCATCTTTCCATGTCAACTGAAAACTTAAAATTAAAGAAACCCAAATACAAAGATCACATCTGAGAGAATAACTAAGAAACAACAAAACTAAACTAATGTGGATAAAAATCAATCCAATAATCAATCAAACTGAAAAGCCAAAAGCTGCAATCAAGGTATAGACAATTGTATAGTATATATGAAAAAAAAATTATTACGATCGATGTCCAGATCTAGGTTAGAAGTGCTTTGCCTAGACCTAACCGACGCAATAACGTTTCAACTTATCAAAAACCAAGAGAAACCCAAATGTAGACATCCCGTTTGAGAGAAGAATCAGAGAACCAACAAAACCAAACTCACCTAGATCACATCAATCCAATTAAATCAACTAAATCGAAAATCCAAAAGCTGCAATCATAGTATCGACATCTGTGTTACATCTACCATAAACCCAGAGGAACCCAGTATCCATAAATCAAAAAACAATATCAAAGTCCAGATCGAATCAGAAATTATGTGCTATGACTTACCCAATAACACAAAACCACCAGGGAAAAAAACAAAAGAAATAGAAAACCCCAAACGCAGAGATTCCATCCTCGTATAAATCAACCAAAAGCTACAATATTTGTATACGTCGGTGTATTATACAAAAAGCACAGAAAAAAAAACCCATAATTTGTAAGACATGTACCTCGTGACCACGGCCACCAAACTTGAAAGCGCGAGGGAAATGGCGAAGGACGTAGCCAAGGCCATCGTTGGAGAGGAGAAGCTCAGGGGTGAGCTTGGGTCTTGTTCTTGGAAGCTTCTTGGGTTTCTCAGAAGCTTTCTGTGGTCTGGGAGGGAAACTACTATTCTGGGAATATGGACGAGAGAATTTAGAGTTAGGGTTTGAATTAGAGATGGAATCGGAGTTTGATTTTGGGTCTGGTGCAGAGGATGGACAATCTCTAGACCAATGGCCTGGACGGCCGCATTTGTAGCAGCCGGTGGGAGCGTCGGCGGTGGGTTTCTCCATTTCTAGATTCTTCTTGTCTCACTCGCTTCCACGGCTCCTCTTTGTTGTTTTACAAGGGGCGGCCTTGGTGGGTTTCCTTCTCATGGCGGGAAGAGATTGAAAAAATCACTTCTCATGGCGGGAAGTGATTTTTGGGAAGGAATATCCTCACATGGTAACGTTACAACCATGGGTGTCAAAAAAACCATTTGAGCCTGGTTCGTTTTGGTCGAGCCTATCAGTCCTTACCAATTTAGAGTTTTGCATTCTTTCCACTGAATTAGGTAAACGGGCCTTGCAGGCCAAGGCATACACACATTTTGAAGGGCTCGATGTTAGGTATCTTGATACCCAAAGGAGACAGGGTCATACAGAACCCTTTAGGTAAGGATGTGAATTTGAAACCCAAACTATTTATCGAAATCGAATTGAATCATTTATTAAATAATTCAATTTTAATTTTAAAATTTAAGTCGTGATTCAGTTTTGGTTTTAAAGTTTCAATCCTTGTTAATCCGTTTAAATAAACCATTAAATTGATTAACGTATATTCTACCTAAATAATTCATTCAATGTTACAATTTTAATCCATTTCACCAAGAATTTTGAAGGTAAAGAAGTTGTTTGGATAAAAAATTAGAAAACATAAGAAAACCGTTTATAAATGGTTTCAGTTTTAATATATGAAATTATTCATTATTAAAGGATTCGATTTTGGTTTTAACTAAAAAAATCTTACACCAAATCTAATCCAACCGTTTACATGGAACCAAACCAATTAACATCTTTACCTTTAGGTCTTAAATCTAGTTTTAGAAGGCTTAGAAAGCACTCCCTTGGGAGCCAGAAGCACTCACACTAGAAGGAGGGCAAGGCAGTCATCACATGACTAGGAAAAGAAAGTAAACCAAGTTCAATGGTACGTAAGTATGTTGAAAATTCGAATTTGATTTGCATATCTATCCATTTAGAATTTGGCTATTGGGAGTTAGGAATTGGTAACCTCCAGGAAACAACTTTGTTTTTGTATTTCCTCCTTTCATCTTTTGAGTAATTTTATTTTCTTTTACAGATTTGGGAACTTGGGTTCTTCAGATTTCATCTTCTGCCCATTTGTTTTTATTCTGTTTTGCTCTCTTTGTTGCCTTTCTGCCAACCAATCCTCAGAAGTCAGAATTCTGCTATTTTTAATCTATGGGTAACATAAACATGTCTTCTTGCTTCAAACTTTGCTTTGTTTTATCTGAATCTATAAAAAACACCCAAACTTTTTCTCCTTCATAGCCATGTCTGATATGATCTCTTTGCCTTCCTCTTGACCTCTACCTTTTGTGTGAAGTGTTATATCTCAGTATAATATCCCCTTTTTCCTTTCTTGTTGCCCTTAGCTCTTCTGTTGGATTGAATCCTATTTTAATGAGTGCTTTTTTCTTGTATTCCAAACTCCTAGAGTATTCAACCCATCATTTAACTTATAAATATTCAAGCTCAATTTGAATTGTAGAATATATGTACATAAATTGATTCTTGACTTTTGATTAGGACAGTCAAGGATATTCACGTCATAAAATTTTGGTTGCTGGACATCACTTCTTTTTCCAAATTCTGTCTGAACTGAATAAATTTATTCCAAGTGGAGCTTGATGTAATCACATAGGCAACTTTCTATTTTTGAATCCAACGCATGGTACTGTATGTCCATTTTGAATATCTCCGTTCATTAGGCTTTCCTCATCATTGATCTGTTTCTCAAGAAAAAAATGTCAACCTTTAGTGTCAGTGACAACCAAGAATACCTAAAGATTGAAAAAGTGTAATTGTTGAGTAAGAGCAACCATAAAGATATCAAAGTCTGACAATAACAAACACAAACTCTACTACAAAATGCCCCAAATTAGAAAAAGGATGTCGATTCTTCTCTTGGGGTGATCCAATTGAAGTTCCAAGAGAGACTCAAAGTCCTGTTGGATTGCAACATTTGATGGAAGTGATGCAAATTATGGAATTGATATTGAAGCGCCTGGACATTTCAATGAATCAATCAAGTTTGTTGGTCATATGAGTTTGATTTTGTAATTCAACTCTTTTGTATATTTTATTGAAGTAAATATTATAGTGGTGCAAAAGGGAAACTATAAGTTCCCTTATATCTCATTCATGAAGTTTTGAAATACCAAATCCAATGATGTATTCAACTTCAACATACTCAGAAGGTGCTTACTTTAGAGATGGCCAAAAAAACAAAAAGGAAAAGGAAAAAAGGGACATCCAAGTGGAAAACCAAATAATCATTCAAAGGGCAATACGATATGACAAAGCCTTGGTGGATTTGAACCACCATATCATAGGTGTAACCCCACGTGCTCTACCGTTTGAGCTAGAGGTTCACCTGCATAAACCATGCATGTTAGTCAAGCACTATAACAAAAATGTAATTCTGAAACAAGCACACACACATATACCATACAGGATACAAAAATCAGATAAGAGGAAAAACAAGTCCAAATCCTTGAACCATAAGTGTTTCAAGAAAAGAGAGAGAGAGAGAATTCCAAAATTAAATAAGATTTGAACCATAGTTGTCACGGCGTCAAATCGATCCTAGGCGGTCGAGGGGTGGCTAATCGATTTGGCGATGAATCGCCCATTATGGCGTTGTCATGGCGGTTAAATCGTCCATGTGTCATTTTTTATTTTCCCTAATTTCTAAAGTTATTTAGTATGCTACTTTTTTATTTTCCCTATTCTCTAAAGTTATTTAGCATGCTACAAGCCTACAATATACCCTATAACATATAAAACTAACATTAAGCAACATCAAATCATAAAAAATTAACATAGCCCTATCAAAATCACCCTGCATTTTACAAAAAATCGACCGTCTAGTGAATCAGGCGTGACTTAGCGTCCATGGCGGTGTCATGGCGACGCCTATCAGCCAAGGGCGACCACCATTTGTGAGTCACGTAAATCATAGTACTGTCGTGAACTTCTTTTTCTGCCAGGACACCAAATCGCTGCCTTGGCGACGCCATGACAACTATGATTTGAACATCCATCACTATTATAGGGGGACACGGCTATATTCGATAAGCTTGAGATGAAAATCCTTGAAATAATGATTGGTCATGAGTATCTTGTACAAAGGCAATAATAGTATAAGATACATCAATAATGAAACTGAATTGTGTAATAAAAATGTAAACTTTTCAAAAGTATCAATTACCAATAATATAGAAGTTTAACTTTGGTGGCATACAAGTGGTCATTTGCATTGACATCTTGATGGAGAACCATTAGGGAAAAAAGGGAAATCAGAGTAAAGAGGGGGAAAAAGGAGAATCACACTCAACACATTCATTCAATAATCAAAATCACTCTCTAAATCTTCAATCGATTACAGCCAATATGTAGAAAAATAGGAACATGAAATTAGAAACTTAACTGAAATGGAAACTAACCTAAACTAGGAAACAACTATAAAAAGGAAACCAAATCAAGGAAATAAATCCTACTCCTACGTTCAAGTCTGAAAAATAAAAGCATGAAATAAAATACTAAGTAAACTACTAATTTTATTTCTAACCCTTGTTGGACCAAAACCCTGGGCTGAACCGGTTCTTCTTGGCTCTTGGCTTCCAAAGCCGGTTATGCTGGTCCAACCAAGAAAGGGCAGTCGTATCTGCATCAACTCTCCTCCTCTGAAAAGAACTCGACTCCGTCGAGTTAGGGAAAGGACCGAGGAGACCGTCTGAAGGAAACGCTAAATGAGGAATGATCCCACTATCTTCTTGAGCTTAATTTCAGAGAGATCTTTGGCAGGATGAAACTTCATAGTCTTGTTGCCATGCTTGAAGGCATAGGTATTGGCATAGACACAATACTGTACTTTCTTATCAAACAACCAAGGTCGACCAAGAAGGATATGGCACACCTTCAGAGGGAGTACATCACATTGGACTGTATCCTTAAATCCACCAATAGAATATGTGACCAAACACTAATCTATGATTTTGAGATTAGTGTTGTTCACCCAAGCAACCTTGTAAGGATTAGGATGTGGTTCTGTATTCAATCCCAGCTTACGAATAGCGTCTTCAGAGACAACATTAGTGCAACTGCCTCCATCAATGACCAAGGTTAGCAACTGATCATTGCACTTCACACGAGTCTGAAAAATACTACTGCGGCGCCAATCTTCATTTTCAGTGGCCTTCTGAGTAGTCAACACATGACGAATGACACAAAAAGGATGTTGGTCTTCATCACTGAGAGTGTCATTGACTTCACCTGTTGCACGCTCTTCTCTCAAATCAACTGTGTCAGAACCAAGTTGTTCTTCAGGAATATATGGTATAGGAGAATCCTTATCAATAAAAGCAACCAAATGGCTGGGACATTAAGCACTGATATGTCCAAATCCATGGCATGAGTAGCACCGAACTGTAAATTTTGAAGAATCATAAGGTTTATCTGAACCACGCCGAGGGGATGAGTATGGACGAGTAGGCCGTGAAGATGACATTTCAGAGACATGTCGAGGTGGAGAATACGGCCGACTAGGTCGTGAAGAGGCCATAGATGTAGCACTAACCTGTGGTTTGCTAGAAGACCTCTCTTGGGTAGGAGACTGTTGCCAAACGGAACTAGTACCTCGAGAAAAAGCATCTACAAAATTTCTCCGGTTGTATGGGCGTTTCAGACTTTCCTCAACCTGATATGCTACTTGTACGGCGTCTTCTATGGTAGGTAGTCGACTAGATGCAAGGGCAGCACTAAGTTGATGGTGCAAACCATTACGAAATTGGACCACTAAGACTTCTTCATCCCACTCAAAGTCATAACGAGTGGCCAAATAATAAAATCTAACATACTCTTCAACGGTCAAATTCTCTTATTTCAACTGTGCAAACCTGAGATGCATGCGTTGCTTGTAATCAGAAGGCAAGAATCGCCGATTCATGATTTCATACATTTCAGCCCAAGTAGTGACCAAACCAATGCCTCGGGTTTGGTTCTGTTGTTGTTGCTAGATCCACCAGACTCGAGCCGTGCCTTTCAGTTTGGCCTCTGCAAATAGGATCTTTCGAGCCTCAGTCAACCCGTACCATCTGAAGAATGTATCTAAGCTGTGAATCCAATCAAGATACAATTCTGGATTATTGTCTCTATAAAAATCAAGGACATCCAATTTTGCTACTCTCTCTGCTCCATCATCATGTCTACCAATCCCATATGATGGTAGAGGTGGTGGTGGTGGTGGTGGTGGTGGTAGTGTTACTGGCGGATCCTGTGGAGTGGTGTTGGAAGAATCCCCAGATTGAATGAGACTCTTTCCTTTATCTGCTGCCACCAAATGATCAATAGAAACTTGCATGGATTCCACCATTGTTTTTAGGGACGTGACCATGTTAGTGAGAGCATCAAATTTTGTATCAGTTTCTCCTTTATAAGAATTCAGCTACTGAACAACTTCACTATTGGCTACCATGGTGATGATTAACAAAATAGCACTCAAGAATATATGGTAGAATAGTAAATAATTTTTTTTTTTTTTTTTTTTTTTTTTGGAAAGGCAGAATTGCAATTACTGGAGATTCAAGTAAACCACAAAGGATATCAAGTGCGGGCAGGGAGCTAAATGTAAATAAGGAAAAAATGAGGGATAAAAGGATTTAATAGATAAAAGAGGGGTAATGGGGGAAAAGAAAAGGAAGCATGATACTTCCGCTTTACTTTAAAGGAAGCATGATCTAGTCCCATGTTTGGGACTAGTTTGGTTTGTCATTCTGTGGTACTTGTAACATTTTTTACTTTCCTTTTCTTTGTTTTTCATCCAACCCTTGTACGCTTCCCACTTTTACAACCGTATTTTTTTCTTAATGCAATTCACCCTATTGACAGGACTATCTTCATTAGGCACCGCTTCTAATGTCTCTCGTGGTTCATTTAAAGTTGCTTTTTCTTCAAAATGTTTACAAATCTCATCAGCAATGTTGTCCACATAAGCATAAACCTCAGATGAATTTGATACTATTGATGCAATCTTAACCAGTTTAAGATATAGATGTCTAATACCTTTGTGAATTATCCATATTGACATCTTCCATAATTTCCTTTCCCTTAATGTCTTGCACAACAATACTTCTTGCTAAATGTGTCCATCTCTTCAATATATATGCTTCGGGAATATACTTTATATCAAGACCATCTAGAATTTTCAACGCATGACCACAAAGAATGCTGAATGTCTCAAATTTCATGCAACTACACTGAATCATTTGTTCCAATGGATTACACAACACTCTAAATTCACCTTCTTGACCAACAACGGAAACAACATACTCACGGATCATATGTCTTTCATCCTTGTATTTGATACAACAAGCAGTAATCCACTCAAATTGTCCTTGAAATTTCTCAAAAATCACAGGAGTGTAAACTTCTACTGCTTGCTCCATAACAGGTGATTTTGAGAACATGTTTCTTGGCAACTTATTTTTTACATCAAACTCTGTCTTCAATTCGTTAACACATTTGTCATCAACAACCCTTTCAAAATGCTTCAAAAATTGAACAACATCTAGGCTGGACCTTAAGTAATCCTTCATATCACTATTTATAGTTTCAATAAGTTGTGTATTCCGCATTCCAATAGTCAATGTCTTCTTTATATAGCATTTTGCCCCTTTTCTTTAAATCCATAAATATGGTCCAACCATGAACTATTTTCGACAGGATAATCACTCTTCAGCTTTCCCCACGCATTCTCAAATTGAAATGCATCATCATAATGGAATACACACTTTTTCAAATCTGTCATAAAGTTTGAGCCATCTTTCATCATGTTGCTCATGTTCTTTATAGCATTTTGCATTAAGTACCATGTCTCGGGTAACACCTCAACTATTGCTTTTTCCATTGCAGCATCTTGATCTGTGAAGATAGTTATCGGCTTCTTTAGCCCGTGAGGGTTCAGGAAAGCCTCAAACAATCATTTGAAAGAATCTGTCGTCTCATCATACAAAAGTGCAGTCCCAAATAACACGATTACTCTATGGTGATTGAATCCAACAAATATTCCAAACGGCCTATATTTTTTGTTCGTGCAAAATGTGGTATCAAAGCTAAGGACATCACCAAACTGTGCATAATCTATTCTAATCCTAGGATCGGCCCAAAATATATTAGTTATTTGTTCATCGGTATCCAATTGTAATGAGTAAGCAAAAGAGGTATTGTCTCTAACTTGGTTTTCAAAATACAGTAGCAAACTCCTGGCTTCACCAAAAGATAGATTTCGTTGACGTTTAGTTCTAAGATAATTCTTTTGATCTTGTCGAATGTGCTCAATGCTCGGTTTGCCTCTTGCATGCCTACTCATATACTCATGAATGTCCCTAGGTTTGATACTGGAACCGTCAGCCAAATCAATTTCAGATGCATTTAAATTGGAAACTCTCTGTCTTGACCTCATCATATGACTGGTAGATGGTAAGTGAAATTGGTGATTGTGTTCTTCAACAAATTCACGGCAATAGTACTTCCCATTATCCATAATTGCAATTTACATGCGTGTAAGGCATCCCGTTCTTGTCTCAGCTCGAGGCTTGACAGTATTAATATCCCTCTTATCACTTTTCCAAATTCCCTGTTTGCAGCATACAAATATCCTTGAAATCATAGTTTTCTTATTTAGCTTACTCTTATTTGCCCACTCTCTTCTAACACTGATTCCGTTCTTCTTTCGTATATATTGTAAAAATCATATGCCTCTTGCTCAGATTTAAAAACCATGCCAACCCGCGGCTTCATCTCAATATCCAAACTCGTTGAATCTTCCATAATCCTAATATCCACACCAATTGGTTAAACATAACCACTTCCATCAATATAAAGTATTAGAGAAAAGAAAAAAGACAAGCTCAAATGAATAATTGGAAGAAAAAAAATAGAGAAGATCAAGAAAAAACTGATAATATATGGCATAGAGACTAATATTCTTCTTACCCTAACATTCTAATTGAAGCAATGATATTGGTTGAAACCCCAAAAGATCAAGAAAAACTGATTTAAAAAAAAAAAAAGGCCAAGTAAAATTGTAACAGTCATTGTCAACAACTTTAATTGGATTAAAGATATGGTGCAAGGGAAAAGGCAAAGGAAAAGAAGGGGATTTAGAAATTTGTAAGAGGAAAAAAAAAATATTATAGAGGAGGCATATGGAAACACAACCATCACATGTTCTCTTAAGACCAAAATTACAATCAATCATGACATTTTTTCTAACCTTAACTCAGCAGTTTAACATTTCCCTGAAGTGTTCTATAAAATCATGCAACTCTTGAAGACATCAACTGGATGAAATGCTCAACTACTTGACAACATACAATAAAGTGTATGACCAAATGATTGGACAATATCTAGATGGCTAAGGATATCAATGCGTATACTGGTAAGGCTCTGGTTCATCATCCCCAGAGCTGGAAAATGTGAGACAAAGTGGATATCAAAAAGATCATTTCTCACAACTCTGGATCTATCCAGAAATACACAAATAAATACACCAACGCTAAGGGATGGCTGTGTTACTGTCAATGCTCTTATCTGAAATTTCTTATCAGTTTTTCAAATATAAAAAAATATATATATATATATAATATAAAAAAATAAAAAATGAGGAATCCCTCGACCCTGGGTAGTTGGTGTCTTCGTTTTTGCTAAGCTAACTCTAACTCTCTGTTTGTGATCATTGGTGTTCTGTGATTTAGGGGTTCTTTGTAGTGTGGTTTTTTTTATTTCCTTGCAAAACAGTTCCATTCAACCACTGAAAAAGGAGGAGGAAGCACATCAGATATAATGGCATGAAATGGATAGCCCAGTTGGGCTGAGCAAACAGCCCACTGTGATAGTAATTGAGCATTGTGATTCAGGTGAACCTAATGCTACTGTCGCTAATGTCTGCGATCTGCTAAAGGAAAAGGCATAAATTCAAATTTTTGGGAAAAAATACAGCGAAGGGCAACATCCCTGATGTGTCAGGCTATAATTAAAAACTCCAATTTGTTAAGGTTTCACTTACCAGAGCTCAAGCAAGAACGGGAGGGCGCTACTTCAGTTGCAGACGGTGAATCTCAGAGACGAAGGGGAAGCGATAACTGAAGAGGATTGGCAGAACCGAAAATCTTACTTCGTTTCCTCTTTCGTCAAATCACCTGATTCTTCTTCCTCCTTGTTCTTCTTCGTTTCCTTCTTTCTCCCAGTTTCAGATTTTGTGGTTTGGTGGTTTGGGGTTCTGGGAATATAGGTTTAAAGTTCAAAAAGTAATTTCATCTACAGCTCATCTACAGCCGTTGGATCTAATGAAAACAGGTGACGAAGAATTGAGTGTGAAAATCGTGTGGCCGCCACACCATCGGGTAATTGTGAGCCCTTGGGCATGTGCTCAAATGTTCTCAGTCATTCGATCTTCATTGCATTTCACCGCCTACCATGAATTTAGTTCTCCATATTGATATCTGTCAATATCGATCTAATCTAGATCGGTATCAGAGAGGATAAGTGTGTATCATTTTTACCTTTACTGTTTTACCCATGAAATGATATAGATAACCAATCTGGATCAATCAGGGATAGAGGATCAGTCTCATCTGATACCAATACGATACAAGCGATATGGCCGATATGATACCGATATTTAGAAACCATATTGCCCGCTATACAAGATGTGGACTAAAGAATTGGTGGAGAAAGAATTGGAGACAAGCCAGAAGACCCAAGCCTCTATTAGGACCAATGATTTAGTTATTGGTACAAGTATTGGTATTGGTTTTTGAAAATATCAATACGATACTGATGTGGATCAAATCGAATTGGTCTGTATCGGTCATTTTTACCTTTGCTTTTTGAAAAAACGTACACTTTTTACGCTTTTACCCCTAAAATGATATATGTGATGGACTCGGATTGGTCAAGTATCAGGTATCAGTCTCAACCGATACCAATATAATATCACCGACACAATACTGATACAATACGATACGATACTTGAAACCACGATCAGAAAAAATATTCCCTCGTCTCTTTCCCCACTCCGGTAGCATCGACATAGCAAAACCAATTCTAGTGGAAGATAAGCCGTTTTATCTAAAGAAACGAAAAAAAAAATCTGGTGGATCAATCGAAAAATTGGGTTCGTTGCCACTGAATTGTTGAAATTAAAATGTATTCGAACAGAGGATCCAAAGCTTTTTAATGTCGATCAGAGCAATTCAGCAGGAGTTACAGAGAAATATAATGATAGAGCAACTGGGTTATGAGATAATGGTTTTCTGAGCAGACCCGAATTATTGAGAGGTTACCCATCTCAAAATTTGTTTTAAAAAGGATGAAGAACTTGTCTATTTTGCTGATTTCTGAGAATACCCATCTGCTTGATTTTGTACTCTGTAGTTTCCTTTCTGAAAAAGCTAAATTCATCGCGAAAAATAAAAAGGAAGAGAAACTTTCATCTTTGTTTAAAGATCAAATTTTTACTATATTACAATCTTATTTATGGAAATTAGTTTTTTTTTTTCTTTATTATTTGGAAAGTAGGGGATTTGGAAAGTTCAAGGCACGGAAGATTTTCTTTCTACTCTCATAGATTTTTTCTTTGAAGAATAGAAGATTTTGTGTATTTAATCTGTTATTGACTCCATTGCTATGAGAATCCACACAGCACTACTACAGCAGTGATTGTAATAAGTTCTCCTTCTATTTATTTATTTTTATATACTGTGAAATCTTACTCTGAGGGTATAATTTTTGGGAGAGTGTTGAGAGATTTTTGTGAGTTTTGAGTTTATTTTCTCCTTCCTTTTTGGGAATGGATCATCCGCCAGAGAAAGATGAACAAGATGATCAGTCTAAGGTTATGGAATCTGTAGAGAGCAAAGAAAAGGAGGTTTTTCCTGATGGGATGAGGGTTTTGGCTGTAGATGATAATATTGTTTGTCTCACAATGCTTAAGGCTGTTCTGCAACGTTGCCATTACAAAGGTTTCTTCTTCTATCTTTCTTCTTTTTTGTACAAAAGAAAGATTTTTCTCTGTTTCGCCTTTAGTTTTGATGATTGTTCTTAGTTTATCACTGGTTTCCTGCATTCCTGGACAGAATCTGTAACTAACTATACTTGAAGATTTTAAGTTTTAAGACCATCCCAAAGTGATTAATTTGATCTTTGATGAAGCCACCGAATAAATCTCCCATGATCCAAATTGGTTTTAGAAATAGGAGAGGCAATCTTCTTGATCAATCAATTTTGGGCTTAATGAACTTTGATCGATCAGATTAGCAGCATAAGATGAATTGTTTGTGGGAACAGGTTGGGCACGCTGCCGGGCTGCCCAGCAATGTTTTTGTAGAGAATGAAAACCTAAAATGGAGCAGAAAATAATGGAATATGCAAACAAAACAACTGCACACAATGATTTATGTAGTTCAACAAGATTGTCTAGTCTATGGTGAGATGCAATTGCTAATGGGGAATAGGGTTACAGTTGCTATAGTCTTCACGCTTCTCTCAGATTATGATTACGGAGAAAGAACCTAGCTGCAAATTTATAGCGAAACCCTATAAAAGTAGTTTAATGTAACAGCCATAAAGCCCAAAAAAATCCTCTCCCTGTTTGCATACAACCCCTAACATGTAAGAAAATAACCACTAAAATTTTGATGTCGAGCTAGATGAACTTTGGTCAATCAAATCAGCAGCGTAACAGTAATAGTATGTTGAGCTCTTTGAGAAAATTTAGTTCTAAACCCATCAAACCTAGTAAATTTAGTTTTAAACTCCATCAGAACTTTCTTTCTGTTATCATTGTATTGCCCATCTCACCAATGTAATCAAGTCCCTAGGTGTCTGAAGCTCAATATAATGCAATAGGCTGTTGTTAAGAAGCAATCCCTTTTTGTTCTTATCCTTTCAGTGTTAGCAGTGTTGTTGCTCTCAATACTCAAATTCACATTCTGTGTTTGAGAGTTCCCACAATTCTTTAAGTGCTTTGAGAAAAACCAGTCTATTATCTAGTACAGTGCATGAAGATAAAACTAAAAATTTGGTTTTGTTAGGTATAAAACTTAGAAGTTCAATCATACTAGGTCCAAACACTGGAGGAGCTTTCTTTCCTCTGTACCTTTTACTTTCAACTTATAATTTGATAAGCTCCAGCACCAGTGTCAATCAGCTGCACTTCGTTTTTTCTGGATGGGTGCCTACTGCCTAGCTGCCTTGTTGGTGTCGTCTTAGTTTTTGACTCTCCTCGGCGGCCTTGGTTTGCCTAGACTCCGTGATGACTACGATAACCATTTTTTCTTAAATTGTAAAAGTGTGATTGACATTTTTCATAAGTTGGCTATGTTTTCCTTAACAATTTTCCCCTGAATGCATTGCAGTTACAATTGCCTCGGATGGAGCCACAGCACTAAAGCTATTATGGGAGGAAAAAGATACTTTTGATATTGTGATTACTGATGTTCACATGCCTGACATGGATGGGTTTAGGCTATTGGAGATTGTTAGTTTGGAAATGGACATACCCGTAATTAGTGAGTTAATCAAAATCTTATGTCACACTTTGCATTTTGAAAAAGAAAAAAAAATATGGCTTTCTAGGTAAAAATTGTGTAAAGAAAATTATTTGAATAAAATCCTCTCTTTTTGTATGTTATCTTCAAATTTAATTTCTTTTCACATAGTTCTACCTCGAAAGAATAAAACTTTATGTTCACGCCAATAACTACTTACTACTCTACAAATTTATATGAATGTGAGTCATGTGATAGAAGACATCACGCACATTTTACTAGTCCATTTTCAGCTCATACAAACTACCCTTTATTTTAAGATTATAGTTGACCAATGAGATGAATATGAGCTCCTTTATCACATGGATTGACATGCTTCTATATAAATCTACTAAGTGAACTAGAAATTGCTACACTTGATGCCTCTCTCTCTCTCTCTCTCCTTTTTTTTCTTTAATTTTTTTAATTATTATTTGTCAATTTGTTGGATTAAGTATTTTTGCCTCATATCAAAATGCAGTGATGTCTGCAAATGATGACAAGAACATGGTCATGAAGGGTATAAAGCATGGAGCCCGGGACTACCTGATAAAACCCATAAGAAAGGAAGAGATCCAAAACTTGTGGCAACATGTGATTAGAAAAAAATTATTTAAACCCAATGAATCAATTGTCAAAAAGGAAATTATAGATGAAAATTCTAAGTCTATCAAGAGAGAAAGAGAGCAAAGCAAGGAGAAAGAAAGTACTCTAAACAATGACCATGGTGAAGACATTTCAAACCATAAAAAGCAAAGGGTTGTTTGGACACCTCAACTACACAAGAAGTTCATTGATGCAGTTCATGAAATAGGAATAGATAGTAAGTATTTCTTATGGGTTTGTAACATATTATATTATAAGCTTATTCTAGAATTCCCATTAATATATTTTTTTTCTACAGAGGCTGTTCCTAAGAAGATACTTGAACATATTAATGAACCAGAGGTTTCTAGAGAAAATGTTGCAAGCCATCTTCAGGTGAGTTCAGTTTTTTAATGCCTCTAGTATTATGTCTTTATTGTTCATTGATTAACTTAGTTCAGTCTTTTAATGCCTACTGAATCAAATAACTAAGAATGAATGGCTTCGAAAGAAATAATTATTTTACAATCAATTTGGATAACATTTGAGCAATATATGATCCAAGAGATTTGTCATTGATTTGTGAGTTCAGATGGTTAAAATGGCCCCTTGGTTGGATGTAAGGTGATAGCCTCACCTGCTATGAATTATTGTACATGTTATTGTAAAATATTGAGATATTCCACATCGGATGTAGGTTTCCCAACTACCATATATAAGAGACATAAGAGGCCACCCCACTTAAAGCCAATTGGTTTTAAGATGAAAGCTTTAACCTAGTATCAGAAGAGGTATGCTGAGCCTCCGTCAATGATGGGTCCTGCTCCACCAACAAAAGACAGAGCCCACAAAGAAGGCCTGCATGTAACGGAGAGTATTAAGTCTCAAATCTGTTGTGGGTAACCAACTATCATGTATAACAGCCACAAGAGGCCACCTCACTTAAAAGCAATTGGATTTTTTTAAAATGGAAACTTTTACATAAAAATGTTATAGAATCAATTTTTCATAAAGATAAGATGCATAAGTTGCTTACATCAAGATATAGAAGATTGTAATTGCTCGAAAATTATGATTATAATGTTGTGATTTGGTCTTTCCTCACTTTAATTTTTACTGTTCATGGTAGAAATTCAGAAATGCTATGAAGAAGAACAATGCTGCTACAGAAAGCCAACAAAGCTGTAAAAATGTTGATTCAAATGGAATCAATGGACAAGCATCAAGTACAGTCATTACATATTCTAATGACCAAGATACTAAGAGAATCCCTCAGCCAGATGGATTTGAATTCAAGGATTATTATAAGAATCTGGGGTCAGTTCAACAAAGTCGATTCGTTCAGAATAATTCTTGCTTTCCTGGCATTTCTCCATCAAATCCTAAGCCTTTCTCAGTTCTTCCAGCTCTAAACCATCAAGGGGTTTTACTTCAACATTATCAACAGGTTCCTGAAATTGCAGATCAAATATGGCAGAGAAAACATATTAATCCTGGGCTTGCATATTTCTCTTCAAATATTCCTTCAAGGATGGATACTTTACATCACCACACAGATTTTAATGGGCTAAAGTATCAGTACTTTCCTCCAAGAACCACAATGTTTGATGATTACAAGGAGATTTCTCACCATATTCCCTTTTACAATGCTAGTAGTGGACTTAGTTCAGGCAATTTTGCTTTGAATGGATCTGCATCAACTTCATACCCTAACATATGCTTTGGTGGTTCTAGTGCATCATCTACCTTTCCAACAGCTGCTTCAACTGAGCTAAGTACAATTTTTCAACATGATTCAAATAGTGAATCAGTTCAAAACTTTCTTTCAGGTACTTATAATTAATATATATATATATATATATTATTTATTTATTTATTTTTTTAAGCACCAACATATAAGATATTTCATTCTATGATATATTTTTTTGTTAGCAGTTCATTTAAAAAAAAAAAAGTAACTCAGTAGCGGGAGCCTCATGCACTGAGTTACTTTTTTTTTTCTAATGAATTACGAAAAAAAAAATTTATGGGGTCTAAAAGATATTCTAGGTCTCCATGAATGTGTTTCTTTTCTTTGAAAAACAATGGCAGTAACATCTAGAGCCCATAAACATGCACATAATATTAGGAAATAGTTAGATTTCCACATGTATTTTTAGGAACACATAAGAAAAGAAATTTTTTCACTTATAATAAATTTCAATTTTGCAGGGCATGATATCCAGAGTTTCAGCCTAGAACAGGTCATGGAAAGTAACGATATGACTTCCATGAATCATCCTCCAGGCCACTTGGAATCAGAAAACTCTATAGATGAAGAAGACCTTCATGCAATTATAAGACAGGTATGATATTCTTTCCCTTTCTTCTTTTTGGTGGTAATACGAAGACAGGCAAACACCACCACCTCCACACTCCCTGCAACCCCATCCCACCTTCCCCTGAAACTCCAAACTCAAGCTCCCTTCAATTTGATAACGATTAATCTCAACATCCCATCCTTTCCTTCACTGAAAGTCGGCACAAAAAAAAAGAGCAACACAATACACGAGGCTCCTGCTATTGCAGGGTCTAGGAGGGGCGAATGTACGTAGGTGCTTCGCAAGAGAAGGACAATCACGGTCGGTGGTGGTCATTGGTGGGTGTTCGGGATACCCAATCAGTGGCTTACAGGAGTAAAATTAGAAATAAATCTAATTTAGAACAAAATCTGTTAATAAGGAACTTTATACATCAGTTTTCAAACTTAGGGAACCTGAAACCTCCATTTTGCAAATTCCGGGCATCTCAGATGTAATTTACCCTAAAAAAATAAATAAATATATATATATATATATAGAGAGAGAGAGAGAGAGAGAGAGGAGAGAGAGAGAGAGAGAGAGAGAGAGAGAAAGGAGAGGTACATATAGGCAACAACCACTTTTAAATTATTAAATTATTCCTCCATTTAGTATTACTTTGTTCTAACAACTGCTTTATAACCCAATGGAATCAAATTTTACAGTTCCAAAAATGATGGTCGCGGCAAGGTGATTGATAGTTGGCCTTTTACCATGAAGGAGTGAATTGCATATGACTTTCTTTCCAAATTTTTGGAGCTTCGCAAAACCAGGAACCAGAAGACATCATCAGTTCATCAAAACCTTTTTCAAGCAATACAAAAATCACTTCACGATTATTGTAAGAGCTGAAATATATTTTATTGTGGGCTAGTAAGGGTAATATGTTCCTTTGGTTTTGGTATAAAGATCTTGGCTCAAGGGGGAAAATCAGATAAATTCCTCTTCTTTTTTTTTTTTTTTTTTTATAATAAAATGTCCACTTCAATGTTAACCATGTATTTAATTTTAATTCATTGTTACGTACAGAAGCTTAGTTCATTTGAATTGAAAATGTTGAAAGTCTTGTAGATATTGAACCTTGCATGTCCAAGGCTGGAAGTGTGATTTCAGATTCTGTTGAACTCTACTTTATGATTCTTTTTACTCCAAATTAGAAAACATATTGTGGATAAATGCTATGGATTTCACATTTTTTTTTTTTTCATGGGCATATCTCTACCTGATTCGATCACTGATCAATGACTTAAATGGTTGTTTTGGAGGTGTTTCGTTGGTGCATCAGCAAATGGGTGACTAATTGCCTTTCCAAATGTATCTCTATTTATGCTAAAGGAAAAAGAAGAAAGGGTGGGGAAAAAATGATCTCCCACCCCTCATGAAGGACGAAATCCCACCCTTATTTAAAGGTTTCAAAACCTAATCCGAACCTATAAAATCAACCGAAACTGATCAAAAAAACCTGGATTAAACTGAATCGATCCCTATTGGGCTGGTTTTGGACTGAGGTATGATGAGAATGATTGGAAATCGGACTGTACCGAACCAACCATAACCAAATAGTAACCGAATAAAAAAAAATCGATAAAAAAAATCTTTAATTATGAGGTTATTTATAAGTTGATTGATTATCCATCCATTGATTTCAATGTTAAAAATTGTGAGGGAAATAGTTACAAATCAATGAATATGAGGTTACGAATAGGAAAACTAGTTTGTATATTACAACAATGCTTTCATTGATCTCATTGTCACTATACAAAATTTGTTAGACAGTTAAATCAATGATTTAATTGTAGAGTTAATTTTTTTATTTCAATATTAGTTATCTTCTCACTAGTTAGTTATCTATTGGTTTCAATATTAGGTTATTTTTTCTTTATAATGATTTGATTTGTAACAATGATTTCACTATAAAACTCTATTTATCTATTGATTCAATATTTGTTATTTTGTCATTACAATTTATAACATGAACACATCACATCAATATCCTATTCCTAGTTGTTTACTTGTTTGACTTGAGGAAGATGATTTAAAGTGTTTGTATTGAATATTTTCTCACTATAGGCTCTGAATGTAGATTTCATCGGGGTTCAACCCTAAAAACAAACTGATCTAAATAAGTATTAACCCAATATTGAAAAACCAAAATAAACAAAATTAGATTGAACCAAAACCAAGATCGACTGATAATTGAAGTTTCTTAACGGTTTAGTTTTGGTCTACTTCATTCCTAGATCGAAATCGATTCAACCCAATGGAAATTAAATCCGTTTGACACCCCTACCCTTGTTGATGCTTTCACGTGTACTTTCATTGGCCTCCACACTGGCATAGAGGCTACGCTACCTTTCAAAGAAGTTTATCGCTTGTACTAATTGCTTCTCTATTGAAAAAGGCACCACAAAATTTGAGTAAGAATAGAAGAAATGGTATTAATAACTTCTTCAACATTAAATTTTTTTTATGGCCAACAGAAAATCGTTAAAAGAAAAACGCACTCCTATGACATTATTTGTAAAAGGACTTAAACATCATGATAGCAACATAATAATTCCTATATTAATTCCTATGACTTGATTTTTTATAAGAGAGGGCAAGTTGAGAAATTTAAATGAAACAAAAAGACTTTTCGGAGACATCAGATTAAATTGAAATGATAAAGAGAAGATTAGCCAGTGCAAGGATGACGTGCAGAAATCGAGAAATGGTCTAAATTTTTTTTATTTAAAAAAAAAAAAAAGGGTATCTAGTTCCCTTTCATCCATGGTGAAGGAGAATCCCTTCAATGTTATTGATTACAGTAGTGGATAGCTTAGTAGGGAACAATAATGATCCTAGATGAGTGGGTGAACCCTATTCCATGGGTGGAAGAAAACTTTCTCCTACAAAAAAACATGTGCAACAAAAAAATATTGTAACTTATCTGGTAATATTAGATTGTATTAGATCATATTATTTTGAAACCTATCAATTCACAGTGAAGTTTGATGATTAATATAGAAAAAGGATTTTTCTAGGCATCAATATGCCTAGCGAAGTATAACATTTTACTATTCGCCATTTGACACTACACAGGTTAGTCAATGTGATAAAAGATCCCACATACATATCAATGGCCAAATTTTAATCCAAAATATACTAGAAAGTTACTCAAATTTTGATTTAAAGGTTCATTAAAATTGTCAAATGCCATCAAATGGAGATGAATATAAAATAAAAATAAAAAGTATCCTTTTTTAATTTTAATTATTTTCTCTACTCATTTTAAGATGAAATTATAAAAATGAGATACTTATCCGAAAGTAATTTCTCTTTTGAATCATAAGGAGACTTGCACAATCACAGTGCAAGGTATAATTCCGGGAAGTATAAAGTTATAAACTGGTGATTGAACTGTTCATCCTGTTTCAGTTTCTACATAGTTCTACGCTTTGCTCCATCTTAATTTTGTCTTTCCGCTGTTTTACATGGGACTTTGCCTGTATAATTTTAATAGCGTCGATGCCTTTGTTTATTTCAATATTTTTCCTTAAACAAACGGAAAGTTGATGTGATTTCTATGAAAAAAAAGAAAATGACATGTAGCCTAAGTAGTTAAAGAATTTTCTGCACATCTTGTAATCTACTTATTCTTTTTTAATTCTCCCTGTATATGTAGATGTCAAACCTTGTACCATATCAGATTTAAGTATGAAGTGGAAGAAGAATTTATTTTGATTCACAAGTTGGAGTTAGGGGTGTCAATTCTAGGCCCGCATTGGTAGGTCCGATCATGGTCTGACCTAGATTGGCCTGATTAATAGCCTGACATGTTTATAAACAGGTAGTATACGGTGCAGCCATCTAGCCCGATGGGCGCTCGATAGGCCTGACATATTTACAAGCCTGATCCCTTTAATACTATTTGTATTTTTTAATTTTTTTAATACTATTTGTATTTAGTACTAAGGCTATATGATATGTATAGTTAAGATGGTGGTGATTGTTATTTAAACATTCATCTTTTTCAAACATAGTTTAATTGATTTAAACTTGTTCAACTTGGGTTGTGTAGGCATAGTTTAATTGATTTGAGTTCTGTTGGGTTAAAGACCGAGTACCTTAGTAACTATGGGATCTTTCTTTGTTATGCCCCTATTTGCCTCATTTTATTAGTATTCATTTCAAGCACATTTAAAAGACTAATTTTAAAGAAGACCTATTTAAAGTCCATTCAAAGTTAAATAGGTCTGTAGCCCAGTTAAGGCCCGATTAAGGCTCGTTTATGGAAGCTCGATTAAAGATCGAGACTAACCGGACCGATTATCAACCGTACCATGCCAACGCTAGCTAAGCCTGTTTAGCTAAACGAGCGTTCACAGTGCAACCCTAGAAATTGGTCGAGCTCGACCGAGACCAACCTGACTCGACTGATTGACACCCCTAGTTGGGGTTGCCATGTTTTGTATTCCGTTTCTTGCATTTATGGGTTGAATTTAAATGGCCATTAAGAGGTTGTATAGGCTTGGAGTTTTTTAGGCTATATGGGTGTTCCGTAAATTATCTACATGGGGTTTCACTATAAACGTGTAGTGAGGATTCTTTCATTGTAATCAATATGAGAGAAGTGTTAAGATGAGCAGTTGTAAGTTGTAACCTTATTTTCTATTGATAATGAAGTAGATCTCTTCTCATTATGAACACAGCAATTTTGTCGAATCACATAAATCCTTGTATACCACTACGTGACTATTTGTTTACGATTTTCATTGTTTTCTACATTGTTTTAGATTCTCATTTTATACAATAATAGAATTTAATTGATAAACAAGTAATACAAACATAACTTTCTTTCACAATGACAAAATGGCTAGAAAGTAACACCACAATCATCACACAACACCCCTTCCCACCACATGAAACAAAACAAGAAAAAGAAAAAAAGAAAAAAGAAAAAAGAAAAGTGAAAAATGAAAAAAGTGAAAAAGAAAGCCTTTGATGAGAGGTTGAAACAAGGAAACCCCAGCCGATAGAAGTGAGTCAACTTAATGTGACAACACAAACTCTTTCCTGTTCAGAAGATGGGTTTGCGAGCAAGAACAATTGAGTTGATAACATCATTAGTAGGGTGAAAGATGGAAAGCACCTCAAAACCAAGCAAGTCATTCTCATCAACTACAGGGTATAAGAACCCTCTTGCCCCATTTGCACTTCTCACAACCAAAAACCCTCCACCCTTCATATACCTTCTCATCTGCCCAAGAATCTTTACCTTTTCTTCCTTGTTCATCCCTACAAGAGCTGCCAAGAAGATGCAATCATATTCCCCTAGCTCCTCCTTCACCTCCATTATATCCCTTGTCTCAAACTTCATCCTCTTCCCTAACTCCACATCTGAAGCAACAATACATCGAGCAACATCATTCGCCGATTCATCGATATCGATATTGTTGAACTGTGTGAATTTCATGTGATGGGTAGCCATTATAATGGAAGTTAGAGGCATTGGACCAGACCCAACAAAGGCAACCTTCTTGGGTTCTATTACCCCATTCTCTACTAGAATGTTGTACTCTAAGATAGCCAATTTAACATAGTTTTCATAGTAAGGGAAGAGATTAAGATGCTGTAGAGGTTGTGGTATGTTGACAAGAATAGTGGCGAATTCAAGCTCGAGGAGGCCTTCTGCATGTCCACAAAGATTTATAAGACTTTGCCTCATTTGTTGTACTTCTTCTTGTAAGTTGTTGATGTCAATTGAAGATGGAAGTTTACACAAATTCACTAGCTGAGTGAAGAGGGTATTAACCAGCTTCGATGGCCTCAGGGATTCTAATTTACTAAGACTGGTATGGATCTGTGTGACCCTAGCAATTAGAAGCTCTTCAGGCATATATTTTTCAGAGATGGATCGCTGTAGGGAAGACATGGATGACTGAAAATATAACTAAGAGAGAGAGAGAGAGAGAGAGAGAGAGAGAGAGAGGAGTGTTGTGTGTGTGTGTGACACTGGAAGGCTACAGTTGGTATTTATAAAGGTTGACAGTTGAGACAGTTGGTAGTGACTGATTTCATTTTATCATTTTTGGTTCTATGATGAGAAGGTCTAGTGCTTGTATGGATGTGGTGATGAAAGGTGAGGATGATTTGATTCCTTTCACACAACGGTTTCAATAAGATTTTGTAAAAGAAGATGACGTTTACAGATTCCAGGATGGTTTGTGTTCACACTCAGGAAAAAAGAATGGCTATTTACTATTGGCTTGATTAAAAAAAAAAAAAAAAAAAAATATACTGGGATTGGGGTTCTAAATTCGACTCTTCTTACTTTCTTGGGGTCACTTACACAGGTGTTTAGTGTTCTTTACTGTTTTTAATAAAAGTTGAATGGTTCTCATGCAACCCCGGTATGACTTGGTCCATTTGATTGTGAGGTCAGTATGAACCCACGAAACTAGTCAGAGCAAAAGCCTAGATACCTGTCGGTAGCCAAAAAACAAAAAATTAATTGAACACTATTGGTATTCAATTGATGTAAATCTCCACATGTCTTAGGTTCAGAGTATTAAGAACAACTTTTGAACAATTTCCACATGTTCAGGACTAAGAGTCGTCTAAGACCATCTATTGTTTGCGACATCCAAAAAGGAGTGGAAGACTTGTGTATGGCATCTCTTCCTAAGGGCCCCATGAGTGCCCTAGGAATATCTTCTTAGCGACTTCTTGGCGGATTCTTCTCTCTTGGACATGGCCGCCATAATTTTGGTTCTTTCTTTCCTTGGCTGTTTTCCTCTGCATTTCCCAGATAGTTGTTGTTTTAGCTATTTACTGTAAGCTTGTTGTTATTGGGGTTGGACCTTTTTTGATAAGGGTTGGTCATTCTTGGTGTGCCTTGTATTTTTGCATCCTTTGGCTCTGTTTGATTGTAAGAAAATTTTAAAAAGAAAACAAATGAAAATTTTTATACTTAAAAAAGAAATGCTTGTAATCATTACCCCTTGTGATTCAATGTGATCTCTCCAAAGACATCCGATAAAATTGGAATGATACAGAGAAGATTAACATAGCCCTTGCACAAGGATGACATGCACAAATCGAGAAATGGTCCAAAATTAAGATTCAAAATAGGTCTCAACTTAGAAGGGAATAATACAATTTAAACCTATCGAAAAAAAAAAAGAAAAAAAAAGTGATCTAATGTAATTGTATAAACTACTTAATTGTTTAAACCATATTAAGTAACGATATATTTTACATATCATAGCAAAGGGTTTTGGATGCAAAATGAGGTGATTTTTGTAAAATCAAATATAGAATGATTTGAAGTTATGTTATAGTTACAAGGGGTAATGAACTAATGATTACATTTCTCTTTCTTTCTTTTTCTTTTTTTTTTTTAATAAGTATGAAAATTTGACTTTCCTTCCCTTTAATTCTATTTGCAACCAAACATAGCCTTTGGTTTACGACATATACTCTAGTGGAAGGCTTTGGCCTCTTTTCGGGTTTATCCTTAAAATGCTTTAATGATCCTTTTTATGGTTGTACATATTTTTTTCCTGTTCTTTCCAATAAATTGCTATTACCCAAAAAATAATCTCCTCTAAAAACATGGTTAAGCAAAAAGTCAGTTTGTTCCATTACTATGGACCTAAGTAAAACCTTACTTTGTTTTCCCTTATAAAAGTTTTGTAGCATTACCTGAGTTCTTTGTCAGAAAATAATGTATCAGCTTGAATCTAAGGGAATTTCATTTTTTTAATAGATTATATATTACTTTAATTGGTCATTTTAGATTTGTATAATAATATTAGGGGGTGGGGGTCTAAAGAACTCTAATTAAAATCGCCATCATGCATATCCACATCAAGTAGAGCTTAATAGAAATTATGCCAATATTTAAATGATTAATTTTTCTGGTTGATCATGAAAAATTCACCCTCAATTATGAGAAAATAATTTATTTTTGGAGGGAGTGTGATCCCCATCTCTAGACACATAAGGAGAAAAATAACCAACCTATCTCCAATAAAATTGAAAATAATAATTTTATGTATATTTCTTCATATGTTCTTATTGGTCCTTGTGCATATATAAGAACCACAATCCTAACAAAAAAAACAAATTTTTTTTTTAAATTTATTAAGATAAAAAAACACTTCCCCCTTGAGTATATCCTCTTACAAAATATTTCACTTATGATGTCTTTCTTATTGATAGGGATATCCTATTGATAGTGACCCACTGGTTGACTTGTCTTAAATGCTTTGGAGGTGAATTATCCAATAAATTAACGAATTAAACAAAATAAAAAGAGCATCAGTTGGCATCTAATGTTGAATGAGTTGATCTTAGGCATTAACAAACTAACCGGAAGGGATAATTTTATCAGATGAGTATTGTTTCTACCATTATTATTTGATTAGCTGAAGGCACGTGTGATGCACGGGCAGGACTGTGTTATTTGTAAGCTGTCACCTATGGAGCACGTGGAATGTAACCTAGGATCACGTTTCTCTCTTGTCCTATATATGTATTGAGTGTCCCACACTCCCACTCTTTCATAACTAATAATTATTTTCGGATAAAAACAATAGGTATGCCGTTAGTCTACCTACATCTGTATCGGACTTCTCTATAACATGATAGGCAAAGGATTAAAGTATCGGTATTGATCATCGTATCGATCGATCAAAATTAAGATACGTATCGAAGAGTATCGTATCGTATCAGAGATACACTAAGATACGCAAAAGATACACACATAAATGGATAGGAAATATTTTTTTAAACATTTTTGCATAAAGAATTTGTTAAAAAAAACTATTGATAACATGTATTATGCATAAACACTAAATTGAGGGTATCGTACTAAGAATTCAAGGTTTGTAGTTGTCCCCTAAATGTAAAATCCTTGTTCCCAACCTTGATTTCCACTTTAGTTAGAGAGAAATATGGCTGACAACAACTTTGGAACAAAAACCCTTCAAAAAATCGTGTGTTTTCTGAAAAATTACCCATCTTGGCCATTATATGACCGATACTCACCGATACGTATCAATATATATATCGATACTCACCGATACGTATCGATATCTACCAATACATATCGATCGATACATACCGATACTCACCGATACGTACCAATACATACCGAAACGTATATTTTACCTCAATTTTATAATTTTCATAGTCGTATCGAGGCATATCATATCGTATCGATGTATATTGGTGGTGTATTGATGCATATCGGTATGTATTGTAGGATATATATCGATACGAAAGGATTTTAAAAATTTCATGTATCGTATCGATGTGTATCGTATCAATCGGCTAAATTTAAGATACGTATCGGAGGGTATCGTATCGGTGTCGGAGATACTTAAAACCATGATGATAGGGTATGTTGCGCATATCCAATGATCAAGAATGCTAAGACATGTAGCTCAAAGCACTCAAACGCAGCCCAAGACATTCCTGATCATTTGATGTGCGTTACACACCTTGTAGCGCTATAGACGATCTCAATCCCTCTCCTCTTCCCCTTGAAATAGTGTCACATGTCTTCATTCTAATCCTTTTATTGGTTGAGCCACTAGCTCTAGGAAAATCGGAGGTATATCTAACCTCCTCCATTATTTTTAATATGAATATTAATAGGTCCACATGGAAAATTCTACATGTAAAAAGTCAGTTTACTATTTACTAAAAAAGAAAAAAAGTCATTTATTTAATTGAAAATAGAATGCTACCCGTTTTTGTGTTACTACACCTAGACATAGGTGAACACAATTAAACTAAGTTGCCCCCTACCCCCATGTGATGAAGATGCCTCCGCACGGTTTTTCATTGGTCTACATGCTAGTGCAGTGGGCAACATGGTTTTTTCATCTTCACCTGTGTCTAGGCGTTGAGACACGCAAGTAGGCAATGTTCTTTTATCTTTTATTTATTTATTTATATTTTGTATCAAAAGTCAGTTTTATTGGATAAATTTAATCATCTGATGTGAATGCTATTGTCAGGAACCTTTCTTAATTAGCTCTATTAAAATGTTTCTAACTGTTTCTACCCAAAAAAAAAAAAAAAAATAATAATATTTGGAACTGTCAAAGTAAATGAACTAACATAATGTTAAAACATCCATTTATGCTGATTTTTTCGTGGATCTCTTAGATGAGGACCTCACGGTGGATCCTCAACTAGCTGAATGGGTTAGGTGTGCACACCTTCGACTTCACCTTCTATATACATTGGTCTATGTATCTAGTTGTGCCATATGAAAAGATGACGAGGCAATTCTAATTATTAAATATTTAAGAAATGATTTGAATTGGTCATTTGCCCAATTTCAAATTCAATATACACTCGTCACATGAAAAGGTGATGTCCATGCAAATTTTCTATGGTCACAATTTTAAAATGCTCTATTTTGCCACATGGCAAACTTTTTTTTTTTTTTACTAATGACGGGTATCCAGGCCTTTGGTCTGACTAGTCCCACGGGCCCATACTAACCCCACAACTGCATGAACCGAGTCATACCAAGGTTGAATGAGAACCATTCAACTTTCACTGAAAACAGTGAAGAACACTAAACACCTCCGTGTGAGCAGACTCTATTCTAGTTGAAATTCAACATGTGAGCGAATGACCCTAGTGTCTACAAGATTTCAGCAACATCTGACTTGGAACTTACCAACAAATGTTTGCAAAGCGGGTAATGTTATCGGTTGTGTACAGACCAGAAAACCTCGATCCTGGTAAGAAAGCAATAGTTTCAAATGTCATAAAAGAGGACCAGTCTTGAACAGGAGGCTTGTGTTGCCTAAACGCATGCTTATTCCAGCATTAGTATATCTCCCAGCAAGCAATGAAATGAGAGCTCTGCACCTCTCCTTCAGATAGCTGTGGAGATGAAGAGGGCATCCTACACAACTACTACAATATTGGTATCACAAAGAAGGCAACTGAGACCACATAGCTGGTGACAGAACAGAAGCACGTGTATAGGGAAGCCAGGATTTGTTATTGTTGGTGTGGTATTAAGGGTCTCTGTCCTCCATGGTTTATAGCTTGTAGGCTCATGGAACCCTACTTCTCCAGTCCTGAACAGGAGGCTTGTGTAGCCTAAACTCATGCTTATTCCAGCACCTGCATATCTCCCAGCAGATTACTCCATGTATCACAAATATTTATTGCTGCCTCTTCTTGGAAACTTAAAAAGACATACATGCAACACTAAACTGAAAAGATGAAGAAGACAAGCTAGAGCAGAGAAGGGTCTGCAATTTTAATGCTTACAGCACCTAATCTCTCCTTGAACAAGTGACACCCGATTTCATCTAATTTTTTTCAAGCTTAATTAATGCCCCATAATCTGTCATCCCCTTGGAAAGCAAGCAAAAAATATTATTCATAAGCAAGCAAAAAATATTATTCATAACTCTTTTTTAAGTCCAAAAAATGGTTGGCTTGGTTAGTTACGTGTGCTAGTGTGGGGCTAGCTGAGCAGAACAGCTTCTTGATGTGGCTGTAAATTTTCCTTTTCTTTAAGAGAAGTGGATCACAAACTTAATGCAATCTGTTATTACAGAACTGATTCCCAGCAAGAGTCCTCTTGATTGGAGTGAGCTGATGAAAACATAAGAAACAATCCGTAATTAAAAAGGTTCAGAGCTTAATATACTTCCATAATCTAAAACAATGGTCCCCCATCACCTTATAAATGCTTCCCATCATAGTTCACTTTCAACCAACCCCCAGGTAAAGGTAGCTTCACTACCACATGCCCAATGCTGTATAAATAGGGCAACTCCAGTTAATCCGAAAAACAGAACCTAGGGTCATCAGAAATACTCAAAGAGCTCTTGTCCTCAACTTTCCTGAAGGATCTTCCAATAAAGTTAGCCATATTACCAGCTCAGGATCACTCACTATGGAAAGCCAACACCTCAGAGCATCCTCGGAGATCTGAATAGTCAATCACATTTTCATGCAGATTAACCTAATGCAGGAAGGCCAGAACAATCAATAGGGGCATCCTCGGAGATCTGAATTTATAACCAACATGGTCAGGAAGTCATCACATTTTCATGCAGATTAACCTAATGCAGCCATTCAGTTCTTTTCCATCAGATTATATTTTATGGTTTGACAGCAGTAATAGTCACCAAGTAAGTAATAAATGATGATGATTTTACAGAAGCACCATCTAGCATAACTTTCCTTACCTATTGAACAGTCAGAATGAAACAAAGAGATCTATAACTCTATGCTTTTGTAAGAAAATGACATAAGTAAAGGAAAATGGTCAAGTAAAAGTTTGGAAGGTACTACGAATGGAAAATCTTCAAATATCAAGAGATACTATTATTTACTCCAAAATTTGACAGAGGCGACATTAATTGCTTCAAAATTGCATTCTCTCTCTATATGACCTCAACCTTAATAATCTAACCTCAACGTATCTTGGCCCAAAAAAAGTATATAAAACTTAAAAGGAAAAGATCAAGAAATAACCAAAGCTATAAATTACTACAAACAATAACTGGAATGCAACAATCTATCACCGCATGTTGCCCTCACGTAAAACATCAATCATATTGTAGATACGCTTGTCTGCCTTGGACCTAACCTGCTTCATCACATAAATTTATAGTTGAATTGTACCAAGCGAAATAAATTCATGGAACCATCAAGAAAGGAAGAAAAGGATCAGTTGGCACCTTCTTAGCAAGGAAAATGGCAGCATCAACAGTACCCTCTGCGTATATTGACCTACCACATACATTGTGCTGAAACTCGAATGAAACTCTGCATAAGTTATTTGATTCTTATTAGATGCATAGACACATGAATAAGTATAAAGGTAGAAATCACCAAAAAGACATCAGGATGGAGAAATTACGTCTGATCAGGTGATGTGAGATTATACATATGGAAAGCATGGCCAGATAGGTACTCCTCTGGGACGCCCACCATCTCAACCTGTTGTTTGGGGTCCCGAATTTGTTTTATCTACCAAAGGGAAAAGTCATACAGAGATCAAATGAGGGTGTGAAAGCATTAAGGTCCACCAAATCCTCAGTAATACATTGATCAATTACCATGATACAGATTACTACGCATAAGCTATTCTAAAAGTTGAAGCCAAAACATCTTTTCTTTCAACCAAAATAATCTGTCAAATATCTAGATGAGAGAGACAGTCCATTATTTTCAGAGTGATAATGAAGAAAAAACAAAACAAAACAAAACAAAACAAAAAACAAAAATGAAGCATGATTTGAAAAAGCACAGGTGGTGTGATCCCGGGGATCAGAAACCTTGTTTTGGGTTTGCTATGGGCCCACCCAAGCATACAATAGTAAACAGTATGAGGGAAATGGAAGAACCGTCAATATAACACAGGTTGTAATAAACCAAAATTGTAAAGTGTTAATTTGGAAGGTGTATGTGGTCAGGACACAGCTAACTTATATATATATATATATAATGGGAATAGAGTTAAAAGCAATTGTAAGTGATAGACAGACATGGACTTAACAAGAAGCACAAGGGTATTTATGACATTATCAAATAAAGCCCTCTTTAATAAACAACCCGATTAAGGTTTTCTTCAACCTCTAGAGGAGAAAATTCCAGTTGGAGAACTACTTAAATCGATCTCTATTTCGCTTGCAATTTCAAGCAAAGGATTGTATCTCCCAGCTCTATCACTCCCCTTGGTTAGCTACCATAAATAAGAAGCTGGGAAATAAATAAGGAGACATGCAAGAGACTGGTGATAGTCTGTAGAACCAGCAGTAACTTCTGTTCGGTTTCACAGCAGAGGAGGAGTTTGGGGATGGGATTCCAGAGATCAAATCGCCGACGGTAAGGGTTCCTTCAACCCAAATCTTAGGGTAATACAGAGAGAAAAGAGAGTGATCAAAACCAATCTTTAAGGGGCTGTAGTACTATTAGAACAAACAAGGAATGGAAGAATAGAGAAAGGAAGATAGAATATGAGAGAGAAGAAGAAGGTCTCGCATGGGAAGGGGAAGAGAGGGAAGAGAAGAGAGAGAACATGATGGCCAGCAGGCCACGCCATACCACAGTAACTCAACCAATTCCTTCCATTCTTCAAATCCAATGCATTGGTTACAAGCATATTTAAAGAAAATAAAGATTCCCAGAAGAAACACAATGAAGCTAGGAAACTTATCAACTAGGAACTTGAAATCCTACATATCTAACTCTAACTAAAACTCCAATTAAAAATAAATATATAAATAAATCTATAAATAATCCAAAAATAGCAATTAATAAAATCTTAAAAAATACTAGTAGACCAAAGACCCAAATTTGGACCTAGTTCTTGGTCTGGGTTCTCAAACAGGTTCAGCCCCATCATAGGAAGTTCTCTTGCATCAATTCTTCTGCTGTTGAGAAACTTGCCCGCGAGTTGTGTAGAACGGTAGAAATAAAATCACATGAACAGGAACAGGGCTAACTGCTCCTTGTCTGCATCCATGTCTAGAAAACTGAGACAGAACGAACTCATGATGGATAATGGCTTTCACTTCACTGGCTTCTGTCGTTACTTGATCCACAACCTTCCCGTCTTCCATTGCCTTTATTAGCCATTCTTGTTGAGTCTGGATCGCCGGTGCTGCCTCTTTCAGTTTGAGCAAACTGTGTTAGCTGATCCTTAAATAACAAATATTTTACACATGAGAGAAGCCTGTAAGGTGCACAAATTTTATCACAATCACCAACCCCCTTTCGTACTTCCAACCATTGTTGACCAATTCTGATGATGTGTTCTGAAGAATCAAACACCTAGCAATAAGCACCCTCGAAATATGGAAAAATTAAAAATTCAATGAAAACATCATCTTCAAATTCAATAATAATTTCATTGGTCTTTGATAACATCTCCCCAACAGATTGAGAAATGAAATTGTTATTTTTTCCTTCATCAATGAATAAAATAGCTAGCTTTCCGTTGGCAAGGGAACTTTAGTCTTAAGCACAAAGGTATCCATGGCCAAGTTCTCTATAATACCAAATTGGTGCGATCCCGGGGCTTGGAAACCCGGTTTTGGATTCACTATAGACCCCACCCAAGTACACAACAGCCAATAGTAGGAGGGTATGGCAGAAACATAAATTTAACAAAGGCTGCAAAGGGGGAGTGGCAATCTTCTAACAAACCAAAATTGTAAAGTGATACTTTGGAAGGTGTATGTAGGATAGGACACAACTGTCTTTTATATTTTTTGTATGGGGACAGAGCTGGAAACAATTGTAAGTGATGGACAGACTTGGACTTAACAAGAAACCACAAGGGTATTTATGGCATTACAAGCTTTAATAAACAACCCGATTGAGCTTGTCTTCAACCTCTAGACACAAACATGGGAAGAAGAGAAAAATCCAGTTGGGAGAACCAAGGATTAAAGTATCGGTATCAATCGTCGTATCGGTCGGCCAAAATTAAGATGCGTATCGGAGGGTATCGTATCGTATCAGAGATACGCTAAGATACGCTAAAGATACGCATATAAATGGATAGGAAACACTTTTTATACACTTTTGCATAAAAAAATAATTAAAAAAAGTTATATATAACATGTATTATGCATAAACAGTAAATTGAGAGTATCGCACTAAAAATCCAAGGTTTGTAGTTGTCCCATAAATGTAAAATCCTTGTTCTCAACCTTGATTTCCACTTTAGTTAAAGAGAAAAATGGTTGGCAGCAACTTTGGAACAAAAACACCTCAAAAAATTATGTTTTTCTAAAAAATTACCCATTTTGGCCATTTTATGACCGTATCGGTGTGTATCGGTCGATACATACCGATACGTACATTTCACTTCAATTTTGAATTTTTCATAGAGTATCGGTACGTATCGGTGAGTATCGGTGCGTATTGGTGGTATATCGGTGCGTATCGGTGTGTATCGTAAGATACGTATCGATACAAAAGGGTTTTAAAAATTTCATGTCTCGTATCGGTTAGTATCGTATCGGTAAGGACCGATACGGATACGTATCAACCGATACGGTACGATACGGACCTATACTTTAAACCATGGGGAGAACTCCTTTGATCAATTTCTTTATGGCCTGCAATTTCAAGCAAAGGATCTCATCTCCCAGCTTTATCACCTACACAATTAGCCACTGGGAAATTAATAGGGAGACCTGCAAAAGAGATTGGCGATTACTTGTAAACCCGGTAATAACTAATAACTTATGGTTTGGTTTCACAGCCGAGAAGGAGTTTGAGGATGGGATTCCAGAGATCAAATTGCCTAGTGTAAGTTCCTTCAACGCAGATCTTAGGGTGATATGGAGAGGAAAGAGTCATTGAAATCAATCTTCAAGGGGCTTTAATACCATTAGAACAAACAAGGAATGGTAGAATAGAGAAAGAAAGATAGAATATGAGAAAGAAAAGGAGGTCTCGCATGGGAAGGGGGAGAGAGAGAGAGCACTATTTTTTCTTCAAATCCAATGCATTGGTTACTCAACAAGGAAACTAAGCAACTAGGAAATTTGAAATCCTACATATCTAGCTCTAACTAAAACTCCAATAAAAAAATCACAAAGAATCCTAAAATAGAATCTAATAAAATCCTAAAATATCTTACAAGAAGCTATTGATTTTACGCTACAAAGATCCACGATAGAAGCTATTTACTTACGAGTCTCGTTGAAAAATTTAGAGATTGCAAGAAGGATCTCCATATGGTCTTTATTAACCTAGAAAAAACTTATGGCAGAGTCCCTAGCCAGTTAATCTGGAAAGTACTAGAGAAGAGAAGTGTTTCAAATAAATATATGGACATAATTAAAGATATATATGATGGTGTGGTGATTAGTGTAAGAACCGTGGTGGGTTGGGGTAGTAAATTCCCAATTACAATTGGGTTATATCAAGGATCAACTTTAAGCCCTTATTTGTTTACACTTATCATGGATGATTCGACCAGAGACATTCAAGATCAGGTTCCTTGGTGTATGCTTTTTGTTGATGAAATTGTTTTGGTGGATGAGACAAAAGCAAGGATTAATGCCAAGTTAGAGTTATGGAGATCAACCATAGAGTCAAAAGATTTTAAAAGATAAGTAGAAAGAAGACACAGTATCTGGTGTGTAGCTTTAGTTACACTAGGACGGATAATGAGGTGGTGAAAATTGATGAGAGGGATATCCGTGAAGTGATTATTTAAGTATCTAGGCTCAATAAAAAATAAAGAAGGTGATATAGAGGATGTTATTTCACAGAGAATTTAAATAGTATGGATGAAGTGGAGAGTGTCTGGAGTGTTGTATGATCGACAATTCCTTTAAAACTTAAGGGATAATTTTATAGTATAGTCATACAACTAGCTATGATGTATGATGCAGAATATTAAGAAATTAATAAGCATCATATAAATAGACTCAGTGTAGCAGTGATGAGGATTTTGAGATGGATGAATGGCAAAACTAAGAATGATAAAGTAAGGAATGATCATATTAGAACTGATTTGAGTAACTCTGATACATCATAAGCTACAAGAAAATCGTTTGAGATGGCATGGCCATGTTCAACAGAGGCCTTTCGATGCTACAATATGGAGGAGTGATTTGATTCAGATTGAAGAAAGTTGAAACTAAGAACCGAGGGCAAACCCAAAATGACCTGAGGAGAAGTGGTGAGGAAAAACATGCATAGTTTAGGCCTTGTATCAAGTATGACCTCGAATATAGCTGATTGGAGGGCAAGGATCCATGTAGCCGACCCCATTTAGTTTGGGTAATGCTGAGTTGTTGTTGTTGTTGTTGTATCCTAACAAAAACCAAAGACCCAAATTTTGTCCCGATTCTTGATCAGGGTTTTCAAATAGATTCAGCACAGTCCAAGGAAGTGCTCCTACATCAGCAAGTGGGTGCTGCTAGAAGTCTTTATAGCATGTAAATCTTTTGGTGAAAGGTCTGAAACCCTAATCCTAAATCAGATTAGAGTAGAATCTTGAAAAGACTTGGGCTGTGTTTGGTAGTCATCTATTAGAACGTTTCTGGTGTTTTTTCGTTTACGGGAACACAAAAACGGAATCTTTTGTTTGGTGTAGGCAGTTCGTTTTAGTGAAATGAACAGGGAAAAACGGAGATGTTGGAACATGGTTAACCTCGGAGAAACATTCCATTTGAAACAACTTGGGGGTTTCAAAGTAAAGTGGTTATAAATTTACTTTGAGACGTTATAACCTCGAGAAAATGTATTCATCATCTTTACACGCCTTACGAGAAAATGTATACATCATCTCTCGTTTTCTAACTTTACTTCTGAGAACAAAGCACTTGAAATTCTGAAGGTGGTCACTTCACAAAGCAGTAGGACATTAGATGGAACTAAAGCTATTGTATTCAGTACTCTCGCCTTTACTTGTGCTATCGTTACTGGAACATCATATAATCTGCCACTTTCAATAGTTCGCCCCAAATGAATGGAGGGGGTTTCCATTGAAATATCAATTCATGTTGCATGCTTCATCCTATTCTAAAGAGAAAGGCAATGAGATCATTACCACTCAGATCAATTCCTGTTGCATGCTTCATCATATTCTAAAGAGAAAGGCACTGGGATCAATTCCTGTTGCATGACTGTCCTTTGGGGTGGATCTGAAGTCACTGAGATCATTGGCACAGTTTAGTTCGCAGCTGCAATTGTTCTTATTGCCTGTTTCTGAAACAGTTTCCGAAACAAGTTTACCAAACACCATTTCTTAGACAAAAAAAGGTTTTCTAACACAAACGGAAAATTCTGGTTTCGCCATGAAACGTTTTCCAGAAACATTGCCAAGTGCAGCCTTATGAAGAACAGTAACTCAAGAACTACCTAAATGTCCCTGAAACTTGGGTCGAGTGAACTCTGTGATTAGATCTTTGATGGCTAAAGAATGACAGATTTCTCAGGTTAATATAAGGGTACGATTGAGTCTCATATGAGTTTAAACCGAAACAGGGTAGGGGGTCTGTAAGTGGATCACAGAGGGTATAAGACTACAGGTTCATGGATTGAACTGAAAGGTATCGATAGCTGCACCCTAACTGTAAAATATGAAATCCAAATGAGCAATATTCTGGAAGATATGAAGAAATAATAATAGCCAAATAGAGTTCCAAAAACAGAGTATAGGATGTATGTAAAATTGATCTATATCAGATAACGAAAACCAAAACTTTCTGACCTGATTTGGTTGGAGAAAAAATGTAGTACACAGATAAAAACCAGAAAAGTAGTAGACGAAGATGGGAATCAACCGATGAAATTGGTTTAGGATTTCCACCCAACCCCTTGAAGAATAAAGGACCATTACCCAGTGCTGGTCCCACATAAGCAGGGTCCTGGGAGGGGTGAGTTTGGAGTTGGTCCTAACTCCTAACCTTTGGCATTTTTGCACAAATTGGCTACCCTCAAGACTCGAACCTTGGCATTTGCCCTGGAAGCTTAAATCTTTTACCAATGCTCTAAGCAATGATCCCTCCCAACCCCTTGCGTAGTAAACAGATGCAGCTTTCTATTCATCAGAAAATTGTATCTCTATAGCCTACATCAACCCCTATTTATATAATGGGGTTTCAGCCTAGGCTGTGGTGAAAAAACCAGTAACTTTCTAAATTCTGAAATAGAAACTACATGAAGACAGAGAAAATGCACAAAATAGAAACTCAACTGGGAAGCTTCTAGAGCCACCATGTAGCAACAAAACAGATCAAATTATAAGCTACTTAAAAAAAATATAGGCTGCTGGTTGCTGGAATCAGATAATAGAGAAAGGTCTTCTAGAAACAGACCCCACACTAGGGTTTTCTTGCCTTAGATTTCTTAGCTGCAGCATCACCTTCGCATAAAAAAAATTACCAGAAAGCTAGTCAATCTTGCATGCATGATAAGTGTGTTCCAAGTTAACAATTCTCTATCCAGCCAAGATAACTAAATTGAAAGTTAATAACCAAATTCTATCATATTTGATTTCAAAAGTTGTCCTCACAGCACAAAGATAGGTCACAACATAATTAGCACACCTGATCAATATCAAAAGAAACACCAAGTTTCTGAAAGCATGAGATGACAGCCTTGGCAGTTCCAGACGTATCCAATTTGCTTGCCTGATGAGACTCCATCACCTGAAGATAGTAATAAATCAAATATGGTTATTAAGATACCAATAACAATTCAACTGAAAATAAC
The DNA here is from genome assembly GCF_013358625.1 of Macadamia integrifolia. NCBI lineage: Eukaryota > Viridiplantae > Streptophyta > Magnoliopsida > Proteales > Proteaceae > Macadamia > Macadamia integrifolia. The sequence goes on along the minus strand of NC_056558.1, from coordinate 37,688,042 downwards.
CAATAGACTAATGCAACTCTTTTTATCATATATAAAACCAAGAGACCATCGCCAACACCATTATCTTTTTATAAGCAATGACAATAGCATTATTGAAAGCATAAAAGATATAACAGTACAAAGTTATAACACATTGACCACTATGACAACAACAATGTCAACAATTACAAAGAACCCCAAAGATCCAGATCTGGGGGATCTGGAGAACTCGGCGACACAAGATCCAGATCTGATAGGCGATTTTGCCAGTGGCACAACATCTCTCCAGAAACTGAGTTGCGGCTCAAAGTCACCAGATCAGAGGCTTGACGGTAGAAAGAAGTGCAAGGGAGTCAGCAAGGGTGGATCACGAGCTCCCGTTATGCGACAAAAGAGGAAGAAGGGAAAGGGTGATAGGGAGAGGGAAAGAAAAGAAAGAGTGGAGGAAGAAGAGAGAGGAGGTACATAGGGAAAGGATGAGAGAAGGAGAAGGAAGGGTGAGAGAGAGGGGGGGAGCCAGCCCAGCCTCATGGCCAGGCTGCTCCCAGTGGCTGATGAAAAAGGGTACTTTCTGAGAAGGGCAATCCATGAATGTTAATGCCTTGTAATATGAGAAAACTCTATGGTCCCTGAACTTTGGATGATGCCCAAGGTATAATGGTTGCACAATACTCCTCAACTATTATGTCTTCAAAGCCTTCTCTGAGAAAGATCCAAACCCATTTATATAAGGAAAAGTTCAGCTCTAATGGAGGTCCTCTCGCCAATAGGACCAGCATATGCTTTCAGTGCATCACCTGAAGACGATCTCATGATACCCCTCAGGCCCTCCCGCCTGAGGGCCTGTGATGCGGATCCAAATCCCAAGGGCTGAAATCGGATCGCTTAGGGCCCACTTAAACACTCAATAAAACAAAGGCAACACCCAATAACAATTGTATTGAAATAAAGCTTCAACTAAATGGCAGAATTGTAATTAAGCTGAAGTTTCCAATGAAGGTGGCAGTTTTGTAAATAAATAGAACTTTAGAAGGGAGTGGCAGACTTGTAATTAGATGGAACTAAAGGCCTAGGCTACAATATGCCAGTAAAAGGGTAATTTAGGACTAAGGAGAATAATGAGGAAGTGAAGGGCAATAAGGTCAAACCAGGGGTTAAATGCCCTAAACAGCAGTCCACGATTCTTCAAGCTTCTTCTCCTTGTGAGAACCAGAAATCAGCGGAAATAACCTTCGAACCAGACAAGTGAACTCATCAATGGGGCCTTCAATCTGGCTGAAACTCGTGGAAGGGTTCGATTATTCCAAGATCTACAGTCTCCAACCGATGGGTGTTCAAACAGAAACCAAAGAGAAAGCAACACTTCTGCAACTCAAGTCTAACGCAAAGACAGAATCAGATGTGAAGTTCTGGTTAGAACTTCCAGCAAAGATCAAATCTTCACTCGCATCCATGTAGAGGAAGTCGTTTCCATTAGAGGGATGAGTCCTTAAAACCTCAAACTGATCTGAAGTGTATCAGGACAGATTGATGGAAGAAAACTGTGGCTGCAAGTAACACCCAGAAAACAGAGTAATAGTATCTGTTAACGAAAACAGAAAAAGAAAAGAGAAATAGCAATAATAGCAGATCGATGGGGAGGGAGAAGAGGAAAAGAAGAGATACGAAGATTTCAGAGAGGGAGGAAAAAGAAGTCGGCAGTCATGGTTCCACACCCAAAAATTCTTCAACCAAGTGTTAATTCTTCAAAACTTCAAATCTGTCTCTTACTAGTGAATTACATGGCTTATAAAAGAAAACTCAAAGTATCAAAATGGTAACTAATTTAAAATGGAAACTAATATAAAATTAGAAGCTAACTAATACAAAAAGAAATTGTTTCTAAATCCAAAGAGAATCAAATCAAAAGATTTTTTTTTTTTCCTATGTCCATCGTGCAACTGCATCAGCCTGAGACTGGCCATAGTTGAACCATCCAAGGTCAAGTTTACAATGCGAAAAAATGGAGCTTCCCAAGAGACCTGTCTCATCCTGGGAATCCTGAAGCCATAGTTGTCATGGCACCAAGGCGGTGGAGGGTTGTCTAAGCACTTAGGCGAGAAGGCGCACGCCTTGAGGCGAACAAGACGACCAATTGTTATTTTTTATTTTCCCTATTTTCTAACATTATTTAGTAAGCTATATATACCTTGTATCATAAAAAATCAAGATTAAGCAACATCAAGTCATTAAAAATCAACATTTAGCCATATTAAATCATAAAAAATTAACATTAAGTCATATTAAGTTATAAAAAATCAAAATTTAGAGAAATGCTCTGGTTCTATAATAAGTTTGACTGGTCAAATGATATTATTTTTACATGAGACTTTTTGTATCAATTATAATATAAAATTAGCTTTCCAACAAGTCTAAGATTACTTAAATCTGAGTTGTAATGACAAAGTTATGTTCCGGTCAAACTTATTTTTAAATGCGCGAATGCTGTTAAAATCGCCTGAATGAAAATAATTTTATGGATATCAAAACAAAAAATGATTTTACCGGACTTTTGGTTTTTAGCAATGTTTTAACATAATAGAATTTATAAAATCTTCAATTGAGAAAATCTCCAGCATTTAAAAGTTGAAAATCGCCCCTATAACCAAAATCTATTTTTTCTTCTTGGACTGGGTGGTTGACTTTTTATCCTTTTGGAATTTGATTTTTAAACTATTTTTATTGGATTCAAATAGGGGGTATTTGCTTATTTATGAATAATATCTTAAGTAAATGAAATAACAAATGATCTTTGGCATAAATAAGTGCCCAAACACAAGCGGCATGCAGTGCAATAAGGCAACTGTCGCCTAGGCCCCAGGAAAACCGCCTAGACGCCTAGTCGTCGCCCAGGCGACGCCTTGACAACTATGCCTGAAGCTGAATACATTTTCCCTAGTCTGTAAAGAGGAAGGTGGATGAGACATCCCTAGACAACTGATCCACCATTCCTAATGAGCAACCCTTACTTTCACCTTCTCTATAACCGCAGCATCACTCATCTCTGAACAGACTTGTATTCCTTTCCTCCCAGATGCACCATAGAACTGCCGAAAGAGTAGCTCTCAAAGGAATCTCCACCTTGCTCCAAACAAGACCAAATGCCAAAACCCCATTAGTCCCACGACATCACTGGGGAAGGGCAATTCCAGATGGAACACTCCAAGGAAATGGAACCATATTCTCTTGCCGAAGGGACAATGAAGGATAAGTGATCAAATGACTCCCAATAATCCTTGCACATACGACATGGAAGGAGAAAGGCACCAACCTCCTCTACTCAACTGGAAAATAATCACGGAAACTTTTGTGGTAAATCTCCTGGTGTAAGACTTTACATTCCAGAGGGATATGAAATTTCCATAGAATTTTGTGAGGCATGGACATGAGTGTGCTCCGGATCCTCAGGACAAAGCAGATGGCACAGGGCCACAGACAAGACTTTGCGGAGAACAAAACATTGGAGTTTAGGGTACATACTGTGCTACTAGTCTTGAGAAACAAAAACATCCTGAAGAGAAAATCAAAGGCTTTGAACCAAAAATCTAGCTCTTTGTCTTTAGAGAAAATTGCAACGCCAACCCCTGAACTTTGGTCTTTATTCAATGCCACCCCTTGTACTTTTTGAAATAACAAAGACACCCCCTATTAATTTAATAAATACCAAATCAATCCCTGCCATTAGGGATCTCGGTTAAGTGATGGAATATCTATTAGTTATTTTTTTAAATACCCAAAACACCCCCACTTAATGTGACATTACTGACTTACCCTTGCCCTTTATCCTTCCTAAAAGAAACCCTAGTTTCCCTCTTCCTTGCTACCCAAAATTTTCGCCGAAGGATTTTGGGCACGAATCACATCCTCTTGGGCAGATGTTCTCCTAAGCCATAGATGGATGCTCTGTCTGCGATGAGATCTGTATGTATTGGTCCTTGAACACAAACATAGTGTCAGAGTTCGACTTCTCCAGTGAAGTGCTGAAAAGGACATCGCCGGTGGAGCGACGGGAGACGGTGAATCCAAAGGATGGTGTGGAGTGGAGGGTGAGGATTAGGTCGGAGCTTGGGATGGAAAAGTCCATGCTAGCAACCTGAGACTGCATCTGCAACTCCCTGACCTTCGTTGCCTTGGCACTATGAAAGAACTGCTCACGCGAGAGTGACCTAATATTCCTCATATACTGATCAAAGGGGACAGACCCTTCCCGAACAGCTTTATCCAATGTATAAATTACATCCTCAATAGCCAAATCCGCAGCTGTACACTCAAGCATCTGTCTGGAAAGCCCATCACAAAGCTCAAAAACCTCCTCAACCTCAACACTCTTTGCCTTCCCTACCCTCCTTCCATTCTCCCTCAACCATGACTCCAACATATCTGTATCTATCATAATCATCTGCAATTCCTGCTCCAAACCCTCCTCCTGAAACTTCCTCAACTCCTTCGACAGCAACTCATCTCTCTGTCTTAAAACCACCTGCAAATTAAACAACCCTTCCATTCCAGCCTCTCTGTTCTTCCTCAACCCCTCTGCATCAACATTTAACTTCTCCATAAGCTGATTAATCAAATTCCTCCGATAAATTTCACCCTGGTCCTCCATATGCTGTTGCTGTGGGGAAGGCGCTGGCGGAAAGAACCGACTGCCACCATACGGTGGGTGAACAGAGGAGGGCCTTGATGAAGAAAAAGAATTGAGAACAAGGTTTGGGGGAGGATTGGATCCCTGGGCTTGGGGACAAGAATAGACAGGTGGGTCATTGCCTAAGACATGACTGAGATTACGAACCAAATTGACAAGATTGGAGCTGGGGTAAATCCAGTTATGGAGATAAGGGTGTGAGACCAAACCAGAAGGATCAACATGTGAGTGTGGGCGTTTGATGATCATGTCACGAGTTGGAGTCACATAAACACAGGGAGGGTCTTCGAGGGTAGGATTCCATTAGCCAGATGACAACAGGGATGTAATACATGATGAATTGGTAGAAAGAGTTCTTAATCAATCTGAGATGAGCAGTCAATAAGTTCCTGGTGGGATTGAAGTAGATCAACTGAACTGAATAGCCATACCAACTGCTCCTTTAGCTCCATATCGATGAGATGGAGAGAAGAAGGAAGAAAGAAAGAAGAGAGGAAGGAGGACAAGAGGACGTGATTTGTGCCCAAAATCCTCCGGCAAAAATTTTGGGTAGCAGGGAAGAGGGAAACTAGGTTTCTTTTAGGAAGGAGAAAGGGCAAGGGTAAGTTAGTAATGTCACATTATGTGGGGCTGTTTTGGGCATTTAACAAAATAACTAACAGTTATTCCATCACTTAACGGAGATGGCTAACGGCAGGGATGGATTTGGCATTTATTAAATTAATAGGGGGTGTCTTTGTTATTTCGAAAAGTACAAGGGGTGGCATTGAATAAAGGCCAAAGTTCAGGGTGTGGCATGGCAATTTTCTCTTGTCTTATGCCATCTCCTAAAACCAAGGTTCCGACTGATACCCCTTGTCCCAATACTAGACACTGACTCACAGTTTTATTTGAAAGTCAGACAATGAGACATTAAACCATCATATCACACAAAAGAACAGGAACAAGGAAGAGGTTTATCTTATGCCCTGGAATGCAAAAATATTACACAAATAGAAAAGGATCCTTTTTATGGGACACCCACTTAGGTGATCATTAAAATTACACCTGACATTCATCATCAGAAGATGGTAATGCATCAAATATGTTTATCAAGACACCAATATTAATTCAAGTGTGAATAACTATTCTTAGACTAAAGCGACTCTTTTTCCATACAAAACGAAGAGATCATGGAACCTACATCATTATTTCACACACAAAAGAATGAGAAAAAAAAAAGTACCTTATTTTTCTGGAATGGGAAAATATAACATAGCTTTTCCCAATTACACCAAAATTTATCGTTAGCATTTTTTGAGTTCTACAGAAAATAGAAATAACCATTTTTATATTTCTAACTTCCTATCGGAATATTGCAAGAGATGGAACTAATATTAGTGTGAAATCATACCATTATCCTCCTTTGAAATGATATTCTGACCATCTCTCCCCCTCCTTCATGCTATTTGCTTTCCCCAGCCAATAATCTCCTTCCCCTTCCTTTAATTCCAGGGGGGGGGGAAGGAGAGGTATTGGTTACTCCCGTTCACAACCCACCCCTGCAAACAAATTTTCTTATTGTACCAACCAAACACTTTGAACTAAATTTCAATTCAGAACCTCCTACTGATACCAAGAGCCAACAAAGAGAGATGATGCTTGCAGTATTCCTAAGTATCTGAGAGGACATCTTGTGCAGGGTAATTTCTGTTAAATAGGAATCTTGTGGTGAAGAAAGGTTAATGAGGTTACATTTTTGGTTCGGTTTCAGTTTGTTGTCACAAAGGTGTTTTTAATGGGTTTGTCAGCCGAACCTAAAGCTGCTTGCATGACAAGAGATGTCCATGGTAAAGCCGCAGGACCTGCAGTCTATGGGCTCAGAAAAGTAGACCCTAAGAATAATAGAGTTGCTAAAGATTCAAAAGAAAGTATAAATATGAAAGGTGTTGAAGAATATAAGAATCTCATGTTATGAAGTTGTTAAAAAAGAAAAAAACAACATACCTATCGGGTAAAGGAGAAAAAAGAAACTACATTGAAATGATGAACTGTCAAGAAAGAATTGTTTTCTCTAACATCTAGGGATAGCACAGTGAATATCGATGTAAGTTTCGGAAGAGAAAATAGGTTCTTGATCCAAAAAGTGATTGCTAGTATTCAAGAAAAAAAAAAGGGGGAATAAAGAAAGAATCAAGGGCCTAACCAAAATTAAATAATACTGGAAAGACTTGATAATTGGATCCAATAATATAAGAAGAAAGTGAAATCACGAAGAAACTAAGATTGTATTAGCAGCTTTCAGTAAGGGTAGAAAATTAGATTGCATTATTTATTAACCAGTGAAAGCAAGAGATTAAGGAAGAACTCGCTGGGAAGCAGATTTAATCAGAAACAACAAGAACCTTAAAAGAAGCACTAATCAGAAGTAAAAATTCTATGAACAGCTTCAAACTGTCTTGGACCAAGCTAATACCTAAGAAGACAATGAGTGACCAAAAAATATTATTTCATAACAGAAACCTTACAGACCACACAATTTTGGTCCACCCAAGGCCCAAACCAAAAGACAACTCTTTGAAAAATGGTATTAAGCACAAAAGAATAATGAATAAAACCTGAAGGGAAAATATTGCAGCAGTTCACCCAGTCATTCATTCCCTTCCAAAGAAAAACATCAACCGAATGGTCAAATCCCACATTGATCTAGTGCAAACTGCCAAGCACACCCGATGATCTCAAAGCTTGGACAATGGACACCAATTAAAGGTAGGCCAGTTAATCGTTCTTTCAATCGAAGGAACTGAAAAGGCCTTATTACAAGAACCTGCCTGTTTCTTTCCGCAGACAACCTAATCATTTGCAAATGGTATGATTTCTCACACCACCCAGGCCCCATCTGAAGTAGGTTTCTTACTAAAAGTCACTTCTTCTATTATCTAATTCTAAGTTTCTAATATAAGAAAGAATAAAGGACGTGAACCTGGGCAGGTTGTCCGACACAACTAAAACTCTTTGAAGTCATTGGACTTGACACATTTAACTATCCAAAACTACCCTATTAAGACCAGACTTCTTAAAGACTTTAACAACCCTTCCTAAACTATATTACTAATCAAAACCAGCGGCCATCTAAAATAGTTCCAACTAAACCCAAAGACTTAAACTTGTTCCCATAAATTCATCCTATAATAATAAGTCTCAATGAAAGTCTAGAATCCTCCAACCATTCTATAAAAGGGACTGCCTGTAAACATTGGAAGCAAGTTGAATGAAAGATTCTCATGTTGCTACTGCTAATCTTAGTACTTGAAGGTGCCTATTCCCTCAACAATATTGGATTAGACCTTGAACCAAGGCATGTCCAAGGAGCTGGACTCCACCCATTCTCAGACAATGATATCCCACCCACTTATAGTCCCCATATTACCATCTAAACACCCTACTCATCTACTGCAGTCCTAATATTTCTGCCTACACTAGGTGCTGCTTGGCATGGTAATGTAGAAGTAGGTTACACTAGGCAACTACCCCCAATGAATTACAGCCCCAAACCCAAATCAAATAGGACTCTTGAATGAGCTTGACAAGTACAGCATTAGGAGCCGAAAATACCAAGGAAAGATCTCAAAGAATGTTTAAACTAACAAGAAACAATTCAGAAACAAGAACCAACAGCTAAAAGACAAAACCCCAGGAGAGTGAAGCCTGCGGCTAGGGTCTAATGGGGATACCTGCAGCTGGAGCTAGGCTTCTCTGATGGGGCTCAAATTCAGGTCGATTGTAGACCTTAATATGAAGATCAAAACCTCCAAAGATGAGGGATTCTGCCAGCTGGTGAGAAAGATATGCAGTTTCTTCATTTCAGGCATTGGAGAGAGAAAATTGAAAGAACCTTCGAGAACTGCAGCTAGACCCTTGGACAGCCTTAAGAAGATGATCGAGTGATCCTTTGACTGTCTAGAACACACCCCTAAAAGGGTTTTGTAAACCTGAACTCTGAGGTGGAAGTATGGGGATCGATGGTCTTCAAGAATGTAGCAACTTGCTGGTCGATTCTGATCTTCAAGGCTTTAAACAGTTCTGAATTCACTTAGGTTGATGATCACAGTAAATAGCGACTGAACAGTAAATTAAAACAAAAAAAGGAAGAAAGTAACCAAGAGAATTGTGGGTGGAGTTGGCTATCTCAGCCTGGGCATCTCACCCACAGCTATCTCGGCTGTTTAGAAGCAATTGACTGCAATCTTTGTTTATTCCATTCTGAAATTCTGAGTACAAGAGCTCCTCTATAAATAGAGGGCAGAAACTATGCTATTAGCAGTCACATTAGAACTAGGAGTTGTACTCCTACTAGGACTAACATTAGAAACCTAGTCAACTTAGGAAACTAATTAGTCACTGACTACTAGCCACTAATGGGCTTCCTTACAAGTAAATCGATGGCCACTAATGGGCCTTACTGAATTATAAATCGATGGGCCCAATGGGCCTTTATTAACTAATGAATAAATTAAATTAACACTTAAGTGGCTGACTTGACTTAAGTGGATCAATGGGCCCATCTTGCTGGCCAATGGGCCTTTAATAGATGGAGATCGACCCAGCCTTAAGGCTGGGTCGATGGCTGCTTGGCTGGATCTCCCTCCTGCAATATTGTAGCCTATGATGGGGATTTACATCACATGGGCTACATCACCACCCTCCAAAATGATAGAGCTAAGACGAATTTCCCTTCTGCTGCAATTATGAATAATTTTCAGCATCCAATATCAAAGTTATTTTGCAGCCTAGACCATGATAAAAATTATGTTTGAAATTCTATCTTCTTTTTAACATGAACCATTACTGAATCCTTCCCTCAAGAGGTCAGTCTCTTTTAAGTCTTCCATCTTCAGAAAATTTGAGTCATTTAAGAGTTCCTCCAAACTTTGAAAGTTTATTGACCTACTCCAACAAAATGCTGTCATTTATAATCCATAATTCCAAATTCATTATTTCATGATCTTCTTGATAATTAAAGACAAGAAAAAAAAAAAAACTCTGGTCATTGAAATTATAGGACTTTGATTGATGCTTTCTAGCAATAGAAATGGTATTATGCACTAATACTTAAAAGAGCATCCCAATGCACAAGGCTCCCGCTACTGCAGGGTCTGGGAGGGGCAAATGTACGCAGCCTTACCCCCTGCTTCGCAGGAGAGGCTGTTTCCAAGTTTCGAACTCGCAACCAACACATTGCAAACTTGCAATAGCACAACTAAACTGTTGCGCAAAGGCTTGCCCACTAATATGCACTAATGCTTATATACATTTTTTGTGGGTCAGCTACAACTTCTACTCAGGAACAAATTGTGAAGCTCCATCCAAATAATGGAATACTCAAAGGTGTGGAGAACCAATTCATGAAAAATATTGTTACCTGTAGGCTATAGCCTGCGAAAGCTCCAGGAAACTGGTCAGCCATAATCTCCATGGCTGCAAGAAATGCAACAACCTATGGAAACCAACCAAATCAGATTTCTTTGGGGATGAGAAACATAGTCAAAATGAATCCCTTAACTAAAACCAAATGATGGGTTGTAAGCACCTGTTTTCCCATTTGTGGAGAAATTACTGCATAAACTTTTGAGTCTTCAACAGTCTTATAGAGCCTCTCCCTGTCTCCACCAGTAGTTCCAATCACAAAAGGGACACCCACTTTGCAATATGTCTCTGCATTGTCTGCATATCAAAGAGAAAAATAAAAGAGAGCAAGTAAAGAATAAGATCAATAATGGATTTTCAATACCCATCTAGAACCTCAGTGAAAGAGGAATGGTTCAGACTGGAGAAAATCGATAGCCAAGTCATAAGTGATCAGATCTAGCCCAAATCCTATCAAATGGTCTATTAAGGATGAGTATTGACTCTTTCAACTTTGATACGAATCCAATGGTCAGATCTAAAAATATCAAGGAGTCACAAAAGCACAAGTCTTCAAATAGCAATCAGATTTAGCAAGTAACAGAAAATAGCACGTAGAATCAAGAATAGTAAGTTAAAAAAAATTAGAAACAAAAATTGGATTTAGGAACTAATGAGAACAGAAAACAGAAAATAAACTTCAACAATTAGAAACTTGTAACAATAGAAACTGAGGTAGAAGTGCTGCTATAACAGAACTCAAAGATGGGCAATAAAGCGCTTACAGAAGTTGAGAATGATGGACTGAGGTGGAGGCTATGTCAACACTAGAAAGTTTGATCTGAAAATTGAATTAAGAACAAAACAGAATCTGAACTTGTATCCACAGTAAGGGTAAACAACAGAAAAGTGACCTTGAGAAAGAGAAGAAGAAAGATAGAAGAGAAGGATGTGGACTAGGCCTCTCAGGCTCTCACCTAGAACTTGACTAGCATTTCACCACTACATCTTGGCATCCCACCAAGGCTGCTGCTGCATCTCACAGGAGCTGTCTATTTCTCATAGAAGAAAACAAGCATAATGCTAAGAGTTTGTCAAAATTGTGGGGGGAGGTCTGTCCCTTCTCTTTATTTATAGCTAAAAACCAGCTTAATAGGGAACCGGCAATGCGTGGAGTTCCTTAAAACTGAAGTTGTCTCAAAAAAAAAAAAAAAAAAAAAGCTCTCTAGAAATCAACAGAATAGAAACTATAAGGCTGGAAATCTGGAATTAATTAAACCTTTCCAGCTGTCTAGAAACAAAAAAGTATAAAGAAATAAAATTGAAAACAAAACCCTACGATAGAGCTAAGAAGCTTGAACCATAGGGGCAAGACACAGGAGAGGCGTTGAGGGGGCAATGCTCATTAGTCCCACATCGGCTAGGGAGGAAGATACTGAGCTATTGATAAAGGGTGGCCTCTTTACCACGGCATGACGCGTTTTAAATCCGTGAGGCCCATGGGCCAAAGCAGTCAATATCATGCCAAGGGTAAGGGGTCGGGTCATTACACAAGAGGCTTGGACTATCAACATTTATGAGTCACACCCAACAGATGTATCTATAGAGTCGATCTACTTGGCCACACACCACAAATAAAATTTTCAAGTACTCTCCTTCTACCAAAACAAAAAAAGTAGGAATCCTCTAAATAAAAGTTGAAAGAAAATTACCATTAACAGCATCAGGCACAGTATAGTCAACAACAATCAGATTTGGGTGTTCTTCAAAAATTGATGAAAGAATGCCCTCTCTTTCAGAAGGACCGTAAATCTGAATATTCTGCCCACCTACTTGCACAATTTGACCAGACTCTGCTTCAGTGCTGAATGATACAGGAACTAACTGAATTCCAGCAGAGACTGCTGCTTCTATGACAGCCCTCCCCATTTTACCAGCACAGCTGTTCACCTACAGAAAATTACAACCACCACAAGGCCATGAAATGTATTTGACAAACTTCCATGTGAAGAAATAAAATTTAGCAGCATTAATTCTTGAGAAGATACATCAACATAAAAATAGAATGTCAATAGAAACAAATTTTATCATGTCAGAAGTTATTAATTTCAATACAACAACAACAAAAACAAACTCAACCTTAACCCAACTGAATGGGGTCGGCTACTTGGATGCTAAGAAAAAAAAAAAGATGATGATGATGCAAAAATTGGAGATGAGAATAAAAGAAAAGAGGCCCAGCCCAACAAGTCAGAAGAATGTCAGCTACATGAATCTTTGCCCTCCAATAGGCGCTATTCAAGGTCATACTTAGGACAACACCGAGACTATGCTTCATTCCTCACTACATCACCTATGCTCATTTTAGGCCTGCCCCTATGTCTTTTAGCTCCTTCAATCTGAATATGGTCGCTCCTTTTTATTAGGGTGTCCTTGAGCCTTCTTTGAACATGGCCAAACCACCTCAAACGGTGTTCGTGGAGCTTGTTATTGATCGGGACAACTCCCAACTCAACTCTGATATGATAATTTCTTATTTTATCCTTCCTAGTTTTTCCGTGCATCCATCTTAACATCCTCATCTCAGCTACACATAGCTTCTCTATATGACACTTCTTATCTGCCCAACATTCCGCCCCATACATCATAGCTGGCCATACAACAGTCCACTAGAATTTTCCTTTAAGCTTTAAAGGGATACGTCGGTCACACAACACTCCAAACACACCTCTCTACTTCATCAATCCCACTTTAATTTTCTATGAAACATCATCCTCTATAACACCTTCTTCATTTATGGTTGACCCCAGGTATCTAAAATAGTCACTTTGCGGATTCTCTCTCTCCTCAATTTTCACCATTTCATTATCCATCATAGAGTGGCTAAAATTATACACATAATCAATCTTCGATCAACTAATCTTAAAACCTCTTGTTTCCAAGGTTGATCTCCATAACTCCAACTTAGTGTTAATCTCTGCTTTAGTCTAATCCATTGAGACAATATCATCGACAAAAAGCATAGACCAAGGGACCTCATCTAGAATGTTATTAGTTAACTCATCCATGATAAGCGCTAACAAATAGGGGCTTAAGGCCGATCCTTGATGTAACCCAATAGTAATTAGGAATTTCTTGCCTTGACCTCCCATAGATCTCACACTAGTCACCACTCCCTCATATATGTCCTTAATTATATCCAAATATGCGCTCAATACCCCTCTCTTTACGAGGACATGCCGAATTAACTTTCTAGGGATCATGTCATATGCTTTTTCTAGATCAATAAAGCCATGTGTACATCCTTCTTGTGGGCGCTATAACTTAACATAAGCATCCGTATTAGGTAGATAGCCTCTGTTGTGGATCTACCTGGCATAAAACCGAATTGGTATTTCGAGATCTTTGTTTCTCTTCTCAGGGAAGCTTCAATAATCTTCTCCCAAAGTTTCATGATATGACTCGTTAGTTTTATACTTCTATAGTTAATGTAGCTCTGAATATGCTATTAATTTTTGTAGATTGAGACAACCATGCTTCTCCTCCACTCATCCGGTATCTTTTTTTGTTCATAATCATGTTAAACAACTTGGCTAACCACTCAACCCCACATACTCCAAGAGTTTTACACTTCAATCTAATAAAATATTGCACCCAACAAAACTTGTAAACAATTCAGTACAAGCGAAAGATAATTTGCACAAGTGTGAGGAATTATATAACAAGAATAGGTGGAGAATTTGTCAAATTGTTTAGGAAAAGACAGAACAAGATCAGACCATTCCAAAGGAAAACTGTAAATTAGCATCACATAGATGCAGATATGAGAGTCAGAATCAGATACTTATGGGTCTCATGGAGAATATTTTCTGAAATTTCACTTAGATAAAAAGAAGTTATCCAAGAACATCAGACACCTACAACCTATGTGCTGAAAAATATACCGGCTAACAGCCCTTGAACTAGCGCAAGAGATACATGGCATTCTATTCATAACCAGAAAGGAAAAATGATGAGAAAGTAATTTAGAAGCATTATAATTAAGTACGATTGCGTTTAGGTGGGATGGCCTGGAGGTGTTACATTGCCTTGTTTCACTTCTTTTCTTTATATTTTCCTCTTTTCCCTTCTCTCTTTTTTTCTTTTGGGACAGATCCAAGTAGTGACCCTATTCAGTTGGAAAAAGGCTGAGTTATTGTTGTTGTTGTTTTTATAATTAAGTACGACATGTTACAAGTTCTAATTGTTTTTATTTATTAGTTGGTCTGGGTTTTCTTTGCTGGAAATGGATTTATTTTGTAAATGAGCTACCACCAAATATACAAGCACGTAGTTTAGTTTAAGTAAGTCAGTCTTTTAAAGAATCTAAGATAGGTAAGAAACAAATCATGTAGGAAAAACAACACTCATATTTTAAGATTAATAATACTATTCTGTTCCTTAGTTTCATAAACATTGTAAGGCTTAACAAATCCTGCACACAATGGACAGGTGTTATTTGCTTATTTTCTGCTGCTGTTTTTATATGCTGCCATTCATTCTTCAATCTATGGCTGCTATTTATAAGAAAATTATTCCCAGGTCAGATGCTTCAACTTCACAGTATCATGTACTTGAGATATCTTTGCAGCTGTTTAGTTGAAAATTGTTAGAAGTTGATTTCGACCCTAAGGCCTTCAGATAATATCAGAACCTCCCCGTTTAACCCTCTCTCAAATTGTACACGGAATATGAAAAGTACGAATACAAAACCCCAATAACTTTAAAATTGAATTCTTTTTTTTGGTAACTTTTTATTTATTATTTTCTCCTTTTTTTGGTTTTTCTTGAGGGGGTCCACCATATTCAGTAGATCTCATTCTCATCCCAAGCTAATCATCCTTCCCTTTACCCTCCTCTTCCCCGATGGTAACTGTATTGGTTGAATATCTCCAGCAGTACATGATATCTTTATTGTTGGCAAAACTGAATGACACATGCTTATAAATGATGCTTCATGTCCACCGCTGAGTTCCTCCCCAGTCCAAAGTTCAACTAATTTTAGTTATTCCACTATGATGTTCCTTGCACCCTAATCTGTCTAGTAGCAGCAAACTTCCTCTTTATAAAAAAAATATCTGTTCATTTTACAATCAATGTTAATTGTTAACACTTTGGTTTCATTTATGAGGATGCTGCTTGAATCATATCATGTTCATGAATTCAGAGTGCAGCTTAACAACACCTCTTCCATATCTCTCCCATAGCAGCATCTGAATTTACTCTAAGGAAACCATGGGAAGTAAAATTCCAGGATGAAGTAGGACTGACAGCCTTACGGTTAACATATTTCAGAGGATATCCAACACATGGATGAACATGCCTCAGTTTGAGCACTCACTTCGAGGCTTTACTGCACAATCAATCGATGAATGAAGAACAGGATGACAAGCCCTAAACACTAAGTTGTTTTCTTGATTTCCCATATATCCAAATAAGTGATCACCAGTGGAGGAGATCAGAACACCCCAGCTGTTGAAGCTCACTAGCAAAATAACTCATCAAAATAAGACCAGATACAACTCACTCTTTTGAAGGAATAGCTTGAACCAAAAGTTTCCCAATGAACAGTATATGAAACAGAGAAAATTGAATATACTGTTGTCTTTGGATCAGATTTAAAGCTGGGTAAAGATAAAGAACATCATGTTTCCTTTGTTTAAGAAGCTAGTCTTTCTGCCAGGTCCTCTTCAGAGAACTTCCATAGGACAGATTTTTGTTTTGGTGCAACGTTTAATCCTCCATATTTTTTGCTTTCTATATGGACTCGTCAATTTGCCTCCCCTCCAAATTGCACATTACCATCTATCAACTTCTTTATTGCCAGATGATGTGCAGACTGACCTTAAGGCTTCCTGTTTCATGGAGTGCCGATTTTTTTTTTTTTTTTTTTTTCCCTTAGCTCCATTCAGTCTCCTGGCAATTGAGGAAAAAGTTTTTATCTCTACATCTGATAACAAAGATCATAACAAACTAGAGTTCTAAAAGCACCATCAGTCAACATGTACAACCCGTCTGTGTCAATCTGTACTACCCATGCACAAATGCAATTGTGCTCTTTGTGCTATTTGTACTTTGACAGACACACAGAGAGAGAGAGAGAGAGAGAGAGAGAGACTAGTATTCACTTGTCTGACTGCATCTCTGCACTCGGGCATCTGTGATGACCACTATGACTGCTGGCACCAAGGATCTGGGGAGTGCTGTAGAAGAGGGAAGGGAAGCATGACAAGATTTCAGCGAGACCCACAAGGCTAGGGGAAGGAATTAGGAAAAAAAGAAGAAGAAGGAAAGAAGATTATGCATATATGATTAAAATAGCCATTTTGAAAAGTCGTGAAACTTTTTGATACAGAAGTATCATTTTTTGCAGGAACAATTGAAACCTTAAATTAAGGAAAAACTAATATTGAAGACAAACTTTAGAGAGAAAGTAAAATTCTGGATTAGAAACCTAACTGATTAGAGTTGATGGACTAAAATAAGAGATCTTCCTTTTGTTAGTAGCACACGTCAAAAATAAAAGAGGATCCCATTCATATATTGTTGCAACATGAAGTTGCAAAAACAAGTCTCCCTATTATCTTGGATTGTTTAAGAAGAAATGAGTGGAACCAGTGAGGATGAATTTTACATCCTGGCCGCCAGATCATTACTAGTCTTAAAGAAGATACCCTGTGGACTTTGGTCCTTCGGTGGTATCTATTACATGGTGCTTGTGGAAAGAGAAGAATAGGTGCAGACTTGAAAATAAATCATGGGATACACAAATGTTTCTTCTACTATTGATTCCTTCAACCTAAATTTGGCTTCTATATTGAGAGGATGGGATGACAAGATAGATACTGTATATTTTGTAAAGAAAGTGTAAAGAAAGTGCATTCTGATACTGATGCATCAAAAGTTTTTGTTTTCAATTGAAAGAAAAAAATGAAGAAATTTCCAATCAAATAATAACTCACGTGTTATATGTCTTTTGAGTCAATTTCCCAAGGAACACCAATGCCTTCAAATAAATTGTATTAAAACAAAATTCACAAGCTACTATTTTGTCACCTACACTCAAGAACAACTTATGTAGCATAAGCATAGTTTTCAAGATGTCACTTTGGCGTCCATGAGATTTTCTGGGCCTAGGCGATTGTCGTGACGTCGTCTTAGTGCAAGGCGCCTCAATATGGTGTCAAATCAGGTTTGGCACTTATTTATGCCAAATATCGTGTAAGTAAATGATTTTCATTTACTTAAGATATTATTCATAAAAAAGCAAACACCACTACCCCCTATTTGAATCCAATAAAAATAGTTTAAAAATCAAATTCCAAAAGGATAAAAATTTCAACCCCCCAGTTCAAGAACTGGATATTTTGTTGTAAGGGCAATTTTCAACTGTCAAATGCTGGATTTTTTTCTAAAATTTGAAAATTTTTCATTAATCTTATCATGGTAAAACATTCCTAAAAACCAAAAGTGCAGTAAAATAATCTTGGGTTTGTTGGGAAGCTGGTTGTATGCTCTACCTAATAAAAAGTCTCATGTAAAAATAAAATCATTTCACCAATCAATCTTACCAAAGAACAAGAATATTTCTTTAAATGTTGATTTTGATGACTTAATGTTGATAATTTATGAATTGATGTGATTTAATGTTGATTTTTGATGACTTTATGTGGCTTAATATTTATTTTTTTTAATATAAGATATAAATAGCATACTATATAACGTTAGAAAAGAGGGGAAATAAAAAAAAACAAAAAAAAACAATTGGGCACCTTGATTGCCTAGGCAATGCATAGGCGCCTAAGCACTTAAGCATCCCTACACCGCCTTGGGTCACCTTGCCTCCTTGACAACTATGAGATTAAGTGACCACAAGAAAACATGAAAACTTATAAGTTACTACATAGAAAAACTAGATCAACAAACGAAATAGAAGACATTAGACGTACAGAACCCATGATATTGATGTCTTGAAGGAACTCAAGTGCAATTGACCAAAGTAGTCAAACCATTTGAGTCCACACAACAAGGTTTCAATAGCTTCACAGAAATATAGTTGAGTCGATGTAAGGCATACTGCTTTGAAATATTGCTTAATTTTAGCATTATAGATCAAACAGAATTTATATACTCTATAAAGTGAAAATGGATCTCGTTGCCAAGACTCTATCTTTGAGAAATCACATAAATTTGCTCCTTTCATTACTATGTCTCCAGTCTCCACCAGCTACAATATTGTTATTTTGCATCAGAAACACTCAACTTCCTTGAAATAGAAGTACATTTAACAATGTCATCAAGAAGTTTAACAACAACAAAGAAATTCCGAGGCAGATTGATGAGGATAATGGCAGATTTATTGAAGATTTGACTCCCAAATATGTAGCGGATGCGACTTATTTCAAGGGAGCTGAAAATCTTGTAGATTCCGTTATTTCTTCAGAGGAAGAGACAGAGTTGAATCATAGTGAGGAGGTGATAGACCAAGTTGAGTTAAACCATAGTGTGGAGGTGACCCATCAATCTAATAATATAGAGGATATACATTTGGACTTTTCAAAGGAAGCACCAAAGTCGAATGAGGACGGTGGCGTTGCAGTCTTTAGAAACTTGACCCATCCAATAGTGAGAAGCTTTCTACAAAAGATTCATCGCATGAAAAGTGCCCCGAACTTTCTTCGTTCGTGTGATTGGGCTTCTTAACTCTTTCATGGCATTTTTTCCTAATTGTTGAAGCTTTTTCTTTTTATATGAATTGTGTTACAGGGTTTGTCCTGTTTCATTTAGGGACCTCTCAACCTTTCTTTTGGTCTGCCCAAAGAAAGTTGTAGGGGTTGCCTTAATTTGTATTGTTACATTTTTATTTTTCCTTAATACATACAAGTTACCTATCAGAAAAAAAAAAAAAAAAAACCACAAAGAGATGTCTTACTAGAATCATAGGCATGTCTGTAACAACATTCATAGATTTCTACATAAATTAGATCATTTCCATTGCCAGATACTAAAAATTTAACAGTCCACCATATTATTTACATTTCACAACAAATGCAAGAAGAACAACTTGACCAGGTAACAAAATCATCAAGAAATATGCATCTAGGAACTAGATTACATTTCAAACTGTAATATAATGTAAATATATCAATGCTTCTAGAAGAAACAGTAACACTAATCTTTAGTACCATTATTGGAAACCCAAGATTCTGTTCGGCCGCTGTCTTCGACACTGAGCAGATTTGCAGTGACAGTCTCCTCTTCGTGAGATGAATAGGATTACTATACCGTCCCTGGCTTTGATGGAACGGCACAAAGTTTTCTTGCCGCAATAGGGTTACTGGAGCTTTAAGCGCAAAACCCATTTCTCTATCGTCTGACAAGGCAATGCCATAATCAGGATATCAGTTTTTATTGAAAAAAAAAAAATCAAAAATCCAATCACATATGATTAAGATTTCATAGGGGAAAAATAACAGTTATTCCTTTCTACATTTCACTTGCGCAGAGCATCATAACTTGCAAATTCAGATCAAAAACAAAATCCCACTTGAGAAACCAACAGAACATCCGAGTTCCTGAGCAGCCAACAACAAAAAGAACATAATTTTTACTTCCCTAAACAAAGATAACTCACCTCAGTCGCCTAAGTTCAAGTGCTATCTGTCGCTGCTGCTCTCAGTTGCTCTAGAAGAATAAAAACGGAGTTGTCAGGCCTCCGGACTATAGAGAGGAGGACTATGCTACTGTACTATGGTTACACGCCGAGACCGAGATGGGTGACTCGTTGACAGTACAAGTCCACAAGACTACAAAGTAACCCGATGGATCAGATCCGAGTCATCCGACTAGCTGTTTATTTTGGGTCTGTCTGAATGTAATTGACCCGGTTACAAATACCTTTTATAACTAAGGATGTAAATGTGGAGTCGAAATCTGAATTTGCAATCGTATTCGTTTAGGGGTATTCATATTCTGTTAAAGGTATCTGGATTAAAATTTGAATTATCCAAAAAATAATTATCTAATCAAATAAAATAATCAATTAATGCTTTTGAGGGATCTTGAAGATTAAATAGATTTTAGAGAATGAGGAAAAGAGTTAAAACAACTTGGAAAGATGAATGAAGAACAAATTATATTCATTGGGGAGAAGAATGTCAAGATTACACAAGTCCACGAGTAAATGGATAGTTGGAAATTCGAATTTGATCTGCATCCATATTCGTTTAGGGGTATCTGTATTTGGTCAGTAAATATCTAGATCCGAACACATTCGACCCAAATTCGATCCGTATCTAATCCGTTACATCCCTACTTATAACCTAATGTAAGGGTGTTAATCGATTCGGTTTCGATGCAGATGGTTCAATTCGATTCAGTGCAAGATATTTTAGGTAAAACCAAAACCATTTATAAACAGTTTCGGTTAAAACGGTTTTGAATGGTTTTCTTATGTTTTTTAATTCTTTATCCAAACAACTTCTTAACCTTTAAAGTTTTTAGTGAAATTGATGTAAATTGTAACATTGAATTGAATTGTTTATTATTATAGCTTTTTTTTAATATCTATTTAATATAAAATTAAATTTCTTTATTGAAATGTGTGTAAACTTAACATTGAATGACTTAAACCTACTACATATATGTTGATAGGTTTAGCGGTTTACCATCAAATCACAGTTCAATTTTAAAACAAAAACCAAGCCATAAACTATTTCATGGTTTCAATGTAAATGGTTCCATTCAATTTTGATAAAAGGTTTCGATTTCGAATTCACATCCTTAACCTATTTGGGATTGGGATTAGAACCCTGACTAGTCATGTGCCCTTGTGCCAACGTTAGGGGTCAATTAGGGGTGCACATGGGCATCAAAAGGGAAGGAATTTTTGTGTTTCACATAAGTGGGGGCATCATTTCGCCGCCCTTTGTGTCTAGGGTACAAGGGCTGCCCGACTAGGGACTTATAGACAAGGATTCTCTTAGATGTAAAAAGGCAATTGATAAAATAGTTTAATGATCGATATGATGGATTAATGAACATATAGAATAATACAATAATGAATCTAATTAACACATACTCAGATCCATATCATATTATAGAAGATTTCATAAGCTTTAATTTTTTTCTCTTGTTCAATCTTCTTCTCCAAAGCTTTCTCTCATTGTCAGTATTATCTGCTCCTGTCTATTAAAATTATCAATTGTTTATATGTAATAGGTGTTGTTTCCTTTATATAGATGGGGAATAGAGACTAACACTGAAATAGAGTACAAGTGAGACCCTCTATAAATGGTGGCCTTTACACTTTAAGCCAGCTAACTAAAGGGAGGAGGTTTGGTATGCTGCCGATTTTCCTAGAACTAGTGACTCTACCAATGAGAGGGTTGGGATGGGTCCTTTTGTTTTCTGCTAACCCGACATTTGATCAACACTAATATTTTGTCTTGAAACATACAGTTTTAAGTATCTATTGATGAAGGGGGAGTTTTGTAGCTTATATACTTTGAACATTTCTCTTAATCTTTTGAGGCTTAAGACATTAAATCTGCTCATTTATAAAAATTTTCATTTATGGTATAGTAATTTATATACCACATATCCATCGTAGAATCAAACGATGATCAATTGTTTAGTGACCAGTCATAGTTTTGGTACATAATATTAATAGAGCCTTCATCGCTTAAAAGATGCATTAGAAGACCGGCTTTGTTTGAATCCATGTAATTGATGATCCACTTGAGTATATCTTTCTCTGACCCGAAATCAGCACTAAACCTGAAAGATAATAATACAAGAGATTATTTCATTTAGTTGGTCATAAAAAAAAAAATTGTAAAATCTATTTGTTTGATTTATTCTTGAAAAAAAATTATAAATATAATTTGCTTGAGGGAATGTTTTTTCCACCCAAGGAGAAGGGTTCACCCACGGGTCTAGAGTTATTATTACTCTCCCTATTTGTTGGAAGTCAAAAATAACCTCCACCATTTTCTAATACTCATGCAATAACAATGATGGCTATCGGTAAAAAACATTAGTATTAAAAGTGCATACAAAGAGAGCCAAATAGTTGATTCTATAAATGAAATTCAAATAATAAAACAATGATCAATGAATCTTATGATTGGCATATCTTTGACATCGTAACATTCTAACTTCTTCCAATTATTTTAATTGAGTATCCGTACTGGATTTTAAAGGTTTTTGTGATTTAAAATATTTGGTTCTAGTTTTAACTAATTAAATGTTTTCAAATATGAAAATTGGAGTCCTTTCCTGTGGGCTTGTTATAGTGTGCTAGAATTATCTGAAGAAATATTTCTTTTCCCAGAGGGACCTAGATGGCCAATAGGCTTGAGTATTTAGACAAACAATTTAAGGATTGTGTTTGTGAGAAAGAAACTTTCGAATTGTTTTTTTCTTCTCTTAGTATATAGAGATGTCCAAATTAAAAACATAAGTGGATTGAAGAGAGTTTCTCCCATGTTTTTGTATTTTCCTTAAATTTTTTATATAGATTTTTCCGTTTTTGAGTTTCACAAGTACAACTTCTTTGGTATTAAGTTGAGTTTTTATTGTTTTGGTTCAATGTAGCCCCTCTCCCATTTGTTGTTAGCTGTTGAAACCCTAATGAACCATTGATTAATTTCCTATGTATTGGCACATTCGCCTTATATTTTTGTCACCATTCTTTTTAAAATTCCTATTGAATTTTCGAAGCTTTATATTACCATATGACCAATTCCATTGGACCTATATGATCCATCTTCCCACAAAACTTCATCCTCAATGGACATGCCATGTGGTACGACTTGGCATGCCACCAAGAAACCTCTCTTAATAGGCCATCTAGAAAAACCACCTTTTTATTGGTTATTTAATTAAAGATTTAGCCATCTCAGATTCGTTTTCAATCCTAATTTCAGTTATGAGATCATCAAATCTTCTTAAAATCTTGACAAAATCTTGACTTTTTTGTTTTATTGGTTTTGAATAACTTGCAACCTCATCACCAATTAGTTATCCTATTATATATCTACATCAAAACTTTTTCGGTCATTCAAATCTCTTCGTACTTGAATTAATTGACTTTCTAAGATCTCTATTATTATAGGAGTGATTATTCTCTGCAGTGAGTGCGGCAGTACGATGAGCATCGAATGACTGAAAGCATCCAAGCACGCACCCTGAAGTCCTGTCAGTCATCCAATGCTCACCGCACCATCGCACTCTCTGCTGAGGATCTTCAGTACCCCGTATAGACTATTTTTTCTTAATAACTTTTGAAATATCTTATTCATCCATTCTGAAAAATATGGATAATGTTATTAAGTCAAAGAAAAAAGAAGAAAAAAGTTGCAACTGGTAGAGCTTACCAGTTAATAATCCTGGAGAAATGTACTGTCCTCTTTTCCAAGTCCACCTCAATCCCATTCCCATGGAAAAAGTCCCTTGTAGCACTTCTTAATTCCACTTCAATCCCTTGAGCTGTGAAAAACCGAACTGTGGGGCTTGACTTTGTTCCATTGCAAAGCCCAAAGTGAATCAATGGATTAACCTTAGAAATAGCGACCTGCAATTTTTCCATCAAATTAGAAAACATTGTCATGCAGGAGAGTGTTTGATTATATATATGTTGTCTATTTCCTAATGATTCCATAACACTATTTTCCACAAATTCATGTTTTAAGTTTTCATAAACCCCAAAAGAGATTCAACTTAAAGTTGATAAAGTTTCCTCCAACTCAAAGGCTCTTCTATAATATAAGTGGAAGGAAGAAAATCACATCCATCCATGCTTTAAAAAATTAAAATTCTTAAACTTAAAACTAAACAAAATAGATCTATATAAGAAATACTGGTGGGAAGAAATTGAATAGTCAAATATATCTATTGTCCATATGAAGTCAAACTGAAGATAAACCTCATTTGCTGACTTTCCTCTCCCCTCCAACCCAATCTTTTTGTTTTTTGGAGCATGCATGACTACAACAAGCATACATAGAAAGCTTAAAATGTAATTTTAAGATATAACTATTTGGATGCTCCAGTAATTTAAATTAGAGGTTTGTACTTATTTAATAAATTATCTATACTTTGTGTGCTCATGAAAAAGAGAAAATTGTATTGTTGAAATCATTTCTCGCGACAAAATATTGTTTTTAAATTTGTTTCAAATGTAAATTCTTTCAAATGTTTAAAACGGTTGAAACAAAAGGAGCAACCCTATATGGAAGTGAGTCTTACGAATGAGATGATCCATTAATTTTGATGTGTGGTCAATCTAAAAAATTTCAAATAATCCAAATGATCACAATAAGCAAATACATTGAGAATGTTGGAAAGGGTTTTAACCTCCACCAAAACCGAATGGAATTTATTAGCTGCTCGAGTTGCAACCAACCCCTGTTGGCAGCCAAAGAAATGAAATCTTAAAAAAATATTTGTGAATCCAAAAGTGAAGTGAATTACACCGTTTCTTTGGCTGCCAACAGATACTACAACCCGGGTAGCAGACAAATTTTTCCATCAAAACCATGGGGTTTCATCTTTTCCAAAATAACTCCCCAGGTTCTAATCAAATAGAAAATTATTGAATTTCAAATAAAATGAAGAAAAAAAAAGGATCTAATAATTTTAGTGAAGATGTGGAAATGTGCCATTTTCTCATGATGCAAAATTTAGATGGGATGGAAGATGTTTACCTCTAAACGCTTATCTCCAGCTCCAAAAGGTTTGATCAAGTTGTATGGTGCTCTCCGATTATTTCTTAGAATACCATTCTTAATGGTTGTGAGAGAGTAAGGGTAGCCTCCTATTATATACTGGAAGTCGGAGAAGAAGTTTTTCCTATCAACAATTCCTCCAGGACACCCTACCCTAATCACAGCATGGATTGCCATAGCATTGTGTAGGTTCATGAAGAAGGCGAGCTTCTCTTCTTCTGAGAGCACTAAGAGGTTGATACGTTGAAGATCTTGAGTCAGATTTACGTATCTACATTCATGAAACAAATAAGAATATGGAGTTAATTCAAACAGAATTCATGTAGTAGATATATTGCTTGAAAATAAGAAGCATATGAGTTGCATGCAAACTAGAAAGGGTTTGGACTCTTAAATGGTGTCCATTTTCCTCGGCTCAGATCTGTTTAACAGAGAAAAGTGAAAAATGTAAAAGGAGTGGAAAACATGAACTTGTTTTCCATAAACTATCACAAATATGAGTGTTTGAATTAATAGGGGTGTGAAACTTATCAAACAAGTTCATTAAATGCAATTATTTTGATAGGACTTTGGCATATGAAAAAATTGATTTTGTGTCTATCTTTCGATTCCTCCTATTTCATCTCTTCCCCATAGAGATTGGATCCGCTGCTCATACAAACACTTGGTCGTACGGGTGAATATCCAACACCTGTCCCTTTTGCTTCCAAATATACCCATCTTCACCCATGTAATGGAAGGAACCCTCTTCACCCATGTAATGACAAGAAGTGGGACATGTATTGGATGCTCACCCACACGACCAGGTGATCATATGAGTAGCGGATCCATTCTCGAATTCCACCTCACCACAATTTCTTCTCTTTCCCACAAAATTCTAACCCAATAAATTAAATATTCCCTTATTTCTCTCCCATCTTTTTTTTTTTTTTTTGTCAACTCAACCCATTACATGCACGACCCATCCTAATAAAAATTACATATTTCATTGTTTTCTTGTCAACCCAACCCATAACATGCAAGACCCATCCCACAAAAAATTACATATTTCATTATTTTATTCTTTTCTTTTTTCTTGTCAACCCAACCTATAACATGTATGACCCACCCTCACAAGTTTTTCAATTCTTTTTATCCGTCAAACAAACGGGGCCCTAAGAAAATAACATAAAACAAAGCTCAACATGAATAAATGAAAAACTAAGTAGAAAAGTCCATGCAGGATGAGTCATATGATTAAGATATGCCTAAACATATATAATTGTTCATCATCTTCTGTTTTCATAATAAGTGCATGAAAAACTGAAACATACCTCCGGAATTCTTCACTGTTGCTGATGCCCATGTAATTAACATGGCTCCTATCTTCAGAGGCATATGACTCAAGAATGGCAGTCATGATCTTAGTTAGCTTTTGACTCACAACTGCTGCAGGCTTCGGTTCACTGTCATTTGTAGATCCTCTGAAATTGAAGCATTTTGGAATGAAAGGTTCGTGCTCTAGGAAACGGTAGAAATGGTTGCCATCCTCAAAATCATTTCCCCTACACATACACAGAGAAATATATAACCTCAGCAAAATCAAACGTCAGTAGTCTTTCATATGTCAGTATATGATTTCATTCCTTCTTGGATTCTTACCCGAATACGTTATGGATGAAGTGCCTTCTTGCCAGCTCCTTCCCTATTTCAACGGCCTATAGTTAACAAAAACAAAAAACAAAATAATAGTTAGATCAGAGCACACACAACGTTCAGAGTTCATGGAAAGCTATGATAGATAAGCAGGCAGTGGGTAAGATGTCAACATGGGAGAGTAGCGAGGTCATTTTATATAATTTTTGTCAAGGTTTACGTGAAGGCTCGAAAATTTCAGCCATTCGGTTCAATTGGCATGGGCTTATATAAGCTTAATTTGCAAGATTAGGGTTTTTTTTTTCCAAAAGGCTGGGGACACTGCTAGGGTGCTAGCATGTGACACTCTATTTCCTTTCTTAGAAGACCCCCTTACCCTCTAATGTCCAATCCTACGATTGCTGTCTGCTACTAATTTATTGAAAGCTGGCAATGTGCCCAATCCTCTCCCTTTTCTTTTGAAAAGTATTGAACTTGGGTTTGTTTCCCAGTAAAAGCTATTTCTGGATTTTGCCTAGATTTTTTTTTTTATATTGTTTCTACATGGGTAAGGCTTCATTTTTTTTTTCAATGAAAAATATTTTAAAAAAATTTGACTCCCATTTTGATAAACTTTTTTTTTTTAACATGACAAGAAAGCACATATAGGTGTAGTTAAATGTATAAAAGAATTAAACGACAAATAGTAACCATATCATGAACCAACATGCCATTATTTAAAAAGACATCAAAAAATGTAAAGTGAAGTCATTTCAGGATTTCTATCATGTGTTCCAATTGAATATATATATATATATATATATATGACTACAGTTCCTTTCATTTCTAAATAATTCCTAAAAATATATTCAAATAAAACAAAGGGAGTCTAAAGCTATGTTTGAAGCTATAAAAAAAAATTGACGAAAGAGATAGACAAAAAAAAAATCATTGTATAATTATAATTTTTGTCCATTATATATATATATATATATTCTTCTTTACTTGGCTTACCAAACTAAGTGAGAACCTATATAAGTAAGGGTGGCTACTTTCGGCCCATCTCTCTTAGCCCATGATGTTTTCTTTTACTGACCTTAACCTAGTCTGATTATAAAATGGGTTGGGTCAGACGTTTGAGCATGGTAGTCACCCTATGGACTTATCAACCCCTTTAATCTTAAGTCCAAATTATTCAAACCTCATTGTCATGTCATTATTATTAAAAAAACTTTTCTTGAATGGGTAGCCAGAGAGGCTTAGGAGCTGGCTTCAAATTTCTTGAATCATTTCAAACGCTAACGCGGGGTTGTTGTCCGGACAAAGAGCTTACACATCAATAATTTGAAAAGTAGGGTGCCATGTGGGAAATAACTGTGTTATATGTGGTCACCATTAGCTGAAAAGAAATTGGAGGAATTTTAAAGATTGACATAGTAGTTTCTAGATATGATGAAAGTGGAGGGTTTCCTAACCCAATAAAAAAATTTTCCATACATGAATTATGGTTAGTGAGAAATTCGAGAGAGTGCTTTGGTACATGGATGTATTATTATATGAATTTTATTCAGAGAGAGAGAGAGAGAGAGAGAGAGAGTGATTGAACAAAAAGGGCCACTTTAGTGGTTTTCATTTCTCCACGTCGTGGGGAGAGATGGGCCCACCATTTGAATCGATTGGTACCACTAACATTAATAATCACTACCACTAATTTCCCTGCTTTTCTGGAAAAGAAAGAAATCAAATTTTAAATCACTTCAATCTTTAAAAACAAGGACAAGATGAGAAGGGTAAAAATGTCAGAAAATTTTTCACAGGGCCCACTAAACTAACAAATTCAGACCATCTCCAGCTGACTAGTGAGCATCAAACAACGGAGGATCTCTTAGGATGTAGAGTGTGGATTAGGTTCTTATACGGTTTGATCCACACAGATGAATTATTGATCCGCTCTCTAAGTGTGTATTTAGATGTTGGTTTGTGTGCCCTAGAGGATTCAGATCCTCTCCAAATCACTGAGATGTCCAATGCGACAATTGATAGTTGAGAGGGCTTGAGCACACACCCTAAGTCTTCCTCGTTGGATGCTAGTTATGCTTCTAGTTGTCGGATGTAACCGGAAGCAGCAGGAGAGGATCAAAATCTTAAACTAACTATCAAAGATACAATAAGGATGATCAATTAATCACTAGTCCATTCTTGCCATTGGATTGAAAACTAAGGGAATAATCACACTATTAATCTCTAGTATATTCTAATCTCACGGATGAAAAAACACATCTTAGAATAGTAGCAGATGCTATCGAGATACTTAGCATGTGGAATCATCATGCTATCATGCTTATAATGTATTAGCAGATTCTAATCTAATAGGTATAAAATCATATTTTAGGATGGGTTATATTTTGGAACATACCTTCTTTCTCCCACAATCAAGGTGCTGCACAATCACTCCGACCATCTCGCTCCCAGAGAAACAGTTCTTCACGAGCTTCATCTTCATCAAACGGTCCTGAATTGGCAACTTTTGCCTCAAAACCCTAACGGTTGAAATCATCTCGTCCGTCCGTTCCTCGTCTGGATCATCAAACCCATATACTGGGGGACTCGGTGCATCGTCAGGGCATCTCTTCGCCATCACCTCCTTCAATCTCCGCTCCAACTCTCCACTGTTCCTCAACGAATTCAAAGCTACCAAACCCCCAATTAGCTTCTCGTTGAAGAAAATCTGAGGCACATTAGAGCTTCCAGTCCTCTCGATCAGTTCCTTCTCTCTAGTAGGGTAAACATCGATGTTGATTTCATTGAATTTCAATCCTTTCTCTCTGAAGAACAATCGAACTGCTGTGCAATCTCTGCAATTCGATCTGGAGAAGAAACTGATTCTACCTTTAATTTTGATTTCTTTGTTCTCTTCCTTCTTCATCTGGACAATCACTTTGAGTCCCGAAAGATTGATTTGAGTCACAGAGGAATCGTTGTTGATTGGTTTTCGATTCTCTGTTTCTTTCGTAGACGAGAAGCGATTTAAAATTGCAGACGAGAAACTGTTGCTCCTATCCCGAAAGTATTTGGAGAAGTTCCCGGACAGGGACTGTGATCTCTGAATTTGATTAAACTCTTCTATTGAGGATTTCAACATCCCTGGTGGACGTTCTGGCTGCGGAAGATGCGAGAGAGGTCGGATAAGTTGCGAATCTCCATTAAGATTAATGGCTTCATTCGCATCAGAAAAATCATGACCTCCGTCTCGAGTCTCTGTTCCATCTGCTTCATTCGAATTGCTTCTGTCTTCTTTCACAAAAATCTCTCTTTTCTCAATCTCAATTTCAGACATATCATCCATCGAAGTTCTTGAAGAATTCATAACATGATCTCCAACTTTTTCTCCATTTAATTGTCGATCGCCGTTAAAGTTTCTATCTTTGATCTCGATCTCGCCATCAAAGCCGCTATCTCCTGCGTGATTATCGTTACAGTTTCTTACTTCAAATTTTCCTCCTCCTGAGGGAATATGACCGTTAATTTTACCCGATAACTCCATTATACGAAAGAACTGGAACCGATTTCAAGGGGAAGAAGGTCATAAAAGAACGAAGAAGAATGAAAAAGCGAACCAGAACGAGCTCGAAGGAGAGCTATGGAAGCATAGAGGAGGGAGGAGGTGGAGAGAGGAGAAATCGGGGAGAGTTTATTAAGGGGAAGGAATTGAATTTGAAAGAGAAAAGGTCAAAGGCGTGATCGCTATGGAGTCTTTTAATTTGCTCAGTCCACTTGGCTGGAGAACTCATATCAGGGATATCCCCAAACCGTCTTATTATAACTTCCTTGCCTTTTATATAGGGTGGGAGAGATATCCGAATTGAAGACCCTAGTTGAGAGATAAAAATTTCAAAAGGGGTTTTAATGAATATGTCGTGGCCTATGCACTGGGGAGGTTTATGTAAATAATGGATAATGTGGTAGAGATCGGTGGTACTCATTACTCGGTTGGAATGGGTTGACTCAGTTTGGATTGTAGTTGAATGTGTAACTCATAGCCGACTCAGAGTCTCAGACCTATTCTGCCCCTTTTTCTTCCCAACAAATTGATTCGCTGTCTAATCGCGTAGCCTCTGCATTAGCTTAAGGGATATTGAGAGAGCGAGTAAGGGTATCAATATAAATATGATATTTTATTTCACAAGGATAGGGTGGTAATTTCGTGTCGCTATGTCTGGGCGCAAGGGCCACGCGACGAGACAACTTTCTCTTCCCCTCTATCTAATAGTCAATTTGATGAGATTATCTCTCCATGCTGTAAAATTTGTCATTCGTGTCTTGGACTAACAAGGATATATATATATATATATATGATTTCAAACCCTCTACGATGAGCGGTGAGTGACAATGAGGATCCAACAGTTGGGAGGGGCTTAGCATGCACCCTGCCTGTTGGATCCTCACTGCCTTCTTGTAGAGGATTTATGTGCACATATATATATATATATATATATTGGTGTTTTTTGTGCAAGACCCACAATGGACAAGACGAAGACCCACAAGGGGCCAACAAGTGGACCACTGAGCCACACTTTCTATTACATTACTACTACTATTACTATTATTATATAATCTTTCACATAGGATGGTGAAACGACCTTAGACTTATGCTAGACTCCACTTGCTAGCAACTTGCCATTGCACTACAAGCGCTTCCTCAAATAAACAAAAATTCTTGTAAAAT
This sequence comes from Macadamia integrifolia, assembly GCF_013358625.1. Classification (NCBI taxonomy): domain Eukaryota; kingdom Viridiplantae; phylum Streptophyta; class Magnoliopsida; order Proteales; family Proteaceae; genus Macadamia; species Macadamia integrifolia. The sequence goes on along the minus strand of NC_056558.1, from coordinate 37,656,886 downwards.
ATTTTGGAGTGTAAGAATATGACAAATCTTTCCTACATTTGAATCATGTGTAGAGGTATCGTTTAGATAAACTGATTGTTATAGGCCAAGATCGTCCTTTTATTTTACCATATATTTTGGCTCTCATAATGATCATATGATGGACCATATTATGTGATTTGGAGAAGTGTTATTGTCACAAGAGTCTGTTATTTATCTAAATGTCACAAGGCAAGTATTTTGCTACATAGATAGATAATACATCTTTTCCGATCGTTCTATGGAGATGATCTAGATTAGACATATGTCAAATTTCAAAGTTTATCTAAATCAAATATCTCACCTTATATTGGCATTTATCGCCTATTAGTCCATGTATGTTTATTAATGCTCTAGACATTATTGTGCAATTTCCCAACTTTGAATTGAAATAGACAATTTAGATTAAATAAAATGAAAAAAGATGAATCCCATTTATGTTATGATTTTTGAAAATGTCGCCTTCTTTTATTACGTGGATAACTACCATGATTCTAGGGGGAAAAAAAAAGACTACCTTGAAGATTTTTATGTTTTCAAAGGTTGAACGGTAATTTCCCTAAAAACTGTCAAAGTTGAATTTTCAATTAAAAAAGAAGAATATTAGAATTAGATTAGTTCAAACCTTCCAAGTCAATATAATGATGATCTAAAGAATGTGTCCATGAAACTTAACTCCTAGCAGAGCTACCTTGTGATATGTCGAGAAGAGGCTTCTTTCCATATGATTAAGATATATAAAATATGTCATTACGATACATATTTATCCAACAAATTGATTGACCATTTCAAATTCTAAGTGATTGAAGGGTTGCTTAGATATTTGGAAATCTAAGGTCCATCCTAAAATAGTTATCATATAGGAGGGTAATTAGATATGATTAATGAACATTGATTCCTTCAAGATTATTTAGACACCTATGGCAATATTGTAGGGATATTTCCTTGCGTCCTCACCATGGATTTAGGGGACGGTATCTGCATCATACCATCCGATACCGATTTATGGATCGGCAAGTATCAGTCGGTTTTGTGTTTGCTATTTTTAAAAGGTACCATTTTTTTACTGTTTTACCCATAAAATAAATATGAGTAAGTGATTCGGATCGGTCAAGGATCGGGGATCGATCTCAGTCAATATCAATACTATATGGTCGATACGGCCAATCCAATACTAATGATTGAAACCTTTGTCCTCACACATCCTGACCATGTGAGTCTCACATTGACATCCTCTTTCAACCATGTGAACGATTATTGATGAAAATATTTCTTCACACCTTGATTGATGTGGCGTGGTAGATTCCCTACATTGTCAGCATGAGAATCTCTCTCTCTCTCTCTCTCTCTCTCTCTCTATTATTTATTTCTTTGTATCATTCTCTTAAGGGGAAGGGATTCATGCACATGTGCGGAAGCCCCATCAAAGATTCATAACATAAAAGGGGTAGCCCGGATATTTCATGGGTCCCATCCAATGGCTTCCTGTTTACCATGCACAACCGGGCCAAAAACATTTTGCCTCTCTTAATGAGTAAGGAAAAGTTTACCATCACTAATGAGGAAGGAAAAACCCCCTCACCACGGATTCGACTCTTCTTTTGAGCACTCATAGCCCAAGTTGGTCCATAGTTACTTGGGCGAGTGCCACGTGTTTAGGTGGTGATCTAAAGTTTTGAGAGAAGAAACGAAGAATGAGACACTGACAAAGGCACGGAAAACAAGGTGCCAAGAACCGTTGGATCATCATCTGGACACGTGGCACTCGCCCTGGTAGCTATGGGTAAGACTTGGATAATACACGCTCAAGAGACTAGCCGAATTCCCTCACCACCAGTGATGTGACGAACATGTGATGGGGTTCTTGTCCCATCATAAACTGGCACCGCCTAATATTAGGGATCAAATTTACCCTTTTCCTTGGGCATCCAATGACACCGATGCTCATGGCAAAGGAAAGGTTCAAGGTAAACTCAGTCTTTCATTATTAGAAGGAATAATTGCAACTTCTCATCCACAATTTTCTTGTCTAGAAACATGTAGTAGTTGGCTGTTGCAACCTTTATGACCTGCATGCTTGACGTATTTCTAAAGCATTACTTGGTCCCATTACAAGTTACTACTAAATTTTTTTTTGGGTGAAAACAAGTTACTACTAAATCATTTAACATTGGATAGTGGATTTAGACCAGTCGATGAATTAAACAGTAGATGAATCATTAGCATATTCTCATGGAAAAGTGGTTTTTGAATGGTTGAATCATTAGCACATCCTTGTGTAAGAATGGTTGCCATAATGGCTTAAGTTGGTTTCATCTTTTGATTTTTTCTTAGTGAGTGATTGACGCTTTATGAAGTGCTGTAATCTTTGCATCATTAGATTTCAGGTTTATTGGCAGGGAATTTAACTTTCTTGCAGACTTCTAAACTTTTCCGAGTTTAGTGGATTGATCCCCCATTTTATTGTAAATAGGTCTCTTGTCGATGCTCGGCGTTTCAACTAGTCATCTTTCTCTTTCTAGTGAAAGTTTCATTCTCTACCAAAAAAAAAAATTTAATGGTATTCATATTTACTACACACACATCTTTATAAAGAGAAATTGCCGTTCAAGGAAAGGTGTCAATGTAGGACTAGAATAGGGAATCGGTCCAACATTGGCTCACTAAGAATCGAATCGATTCACCTATTAAGTTCTTGGTTAAGTTCTAAATCTAAGTTTTGGAAATGATAAGTGAATGGGACGTGTTGGTTCTAGGATGGGTCTCCCAATGGTTTCAAAACCAAAAGACTAGTTTGGAACTGACTAGATCTGAAACTGTCAACAACTGTTTCAAACTTGTATTTACTCATATATTTGGTGTTGATGATGTGGATTTTTGAATTTTGTACTTGTTGGTATGCTTAGTAATTAAGATTTTCTTTTTAAGTATTTTGGTTTATATTTTTGGATAGATATTGATTAATTGTATGTTCAGCAATGAATATTAATTATTTGCATACATACGAATAGATATTTGATATTTGTATGCATGGTTAATTTTTTTTTAGAATTTTGGACTATGGCAATGCTTCAAACCAATTAAGAATTAGAACCAACCCATCCGTTATTAAATGGTTACAGATCTTAGATTTGGAACCGATTAGATAAATAGACCAGTTTTAGTTCTGACCCCTTAAGACCGGAATAGATAAGGAACTTTACCAATTAACCAAAATCGAACCAATTTACACCCTTACCTTCATGGCTTCCAAGACTAACGACATCGTTGATATCTCTAATATAGCGAAGAGGATAACGAAATCCAGTTGGTGTGGTGAACCTTCTCACGTTGGGAAAGAAAATTTTCTCCTAAGATTATTTTGAATGCCTCGCGTTTATAAAATAGATAATGAGGATATATCTACATTCCATTCAGAAGCCCTTTAATTTGTCTTAATTTTTTCATATTATTCTAACTGCTTGTCCTATCATCTATGGATGAAATGAGTTAATTTTTCAATTCAATTTAATATCATTACATCAATGATTTAAAATTATAAAAAAAGTTAATTCATTGTTTCTATTAATTTCCTTTCCTTTCTTCTTTTTAGGCTGTTGAAATATTCAATTCTATTTGAAGACATTTATTGCTTAAAGAAAACAAATAAGAAGATCCATACATGATAGGTAATAAAGTTGAGATAGGCAAGAAAATTCAAAATGTGACATATTTAGAAGGTTTAATAAAGTTGGGACAAGCAAGAGAAATTTCAAAATGTGACGTATTTTGAAGGTTTCCCACCAATTAAATGACATAATGACAATGCCATCTATCTTATATGGGGCTCTAGCCGCTCTACTGTATTTGAGAGTAGGGCAATATTTGAAAGTTTTGTTTTCTAACGCTTCATGATAGAAAATAGCCAATGGAACCATTCTATATTCTCTGATCTTTTGGCTCATCGAAGCAAATAACAGGTCGAATGGGGATTAAACCAAAATTGAGTCTTTATTGGTTTGGTTTTAGTTCTTTGATTTGATTTCCAATATATAGTTTGGTGTTTTTTTTTTTTTTTTTCCCAAATAAGGAGCCAACCGGTTGTTAGATCAACCTATGGTGTGTTCTAGGAGAGTGCCGGGTTGTTGGTAAAGGGTGCGAGTCGGAAGGAGGGGGGTGTTGGTTCCTTCACACACCCCCCTAAGTTCCTTTTTTGAAGTGTGGCCTTTGCACATAGTCAAGGGAGAAAGATTCCCATTTTGCTATCTCTTATTCATTGAAGGAGGTTTTCAGGGAGGGATCCGACTCCTCTCCATAGAAGCCAAGGATCAGAGAGTGATCCCACGACTGGGAGGACTCGGGTACATATCCTGAGGTCACCCCAGCCATGAGATCACTTTCTAGTTCCTGGGCTCTATGAAGAGGAATCCTATCCTTCAAGAAGGGTCACATTGAAAGGCTTACCTTAACAATCTAGGTCCCACGCTTACATGCCAAGTTTTACAAGCAGACTTGATCAAGTGACATGGAGCTATGGAAATATAAAGAAAAATAGAACTTCAATATCTAAAGTATTGATACATGTGCATGAACACAAATGATATGTGTACTAATACAAAATGAGGTATTTTATTACATTAAACTATTTCTTAAAAAAAAAAAATTAGAGAATGAAATTTGACTTGTGAGTAATCTTTACATGCACTATCTATCAAATGGTCCATATATATATATATATATATATATAAACACACACGTGGCAATGCCATATGACATTTTAAAAAAAAAATAACAAACCTTTATGACAATAAAAAAAAATCTGAAATATAAAAAATATATTAAAAATTAAGAAAAAAGACTCTCAAACAATGGGCTCCTCACATGGATTATTATATAATCCTATTCAAGAAAATAACAGATAAACATCACAAAGGAGGAGTTTTGGTTACATTTTAATTTAAAATATACTTATTATTGACTAGTTCAACGCATATTTTATCCACATTCTTCAAACTGGACCGAATGGGCTGTCAAACTGGTCAAAATCCGAAAGACGAAATCATGACCTTTTCGGTCCAGCGCCACTCATGACGGCTACTTTATTTATGAGAAAAAGATATGTGAATGGCAATGTGGCCCTTACTCCTAGATACATAAGGGATAAAATAATCGCTTTGTTCCTCATGGAAGGTGAAAATCTTTCCCTTATCAATGTTTTATTGTGCATTTCTATTGACTCCCATGATAGTGTAGGTTTCGTGTTGCCATTCACAAAATCCTCAATGAGAAGCGTTGTTTCGGTTTTAGCTTTAGTGAGCCTGTGACTGTCTGAACGGACTAATCTACGCTTAGCCTTTCCTTCCGATCTTGCCTACCTATGTTGAAACACATGCATCGATTCACCGGAATACATGGCAAGGAATGACTAGATGTAGATCGCACAATACCTACTTTACGGAAAAGACCTATCATCTTACACCCTATTCCTTTTAATATACCTCCTTTCTTTATCAATTTTTATAAATTCTACATTTTTATTATAAGTTTTCCCTTTAAAAAACGGAAGTTCTTTTCAATTACAACAACAACAAAACATCATTCAAATCTAATGAGGCCGATTACATAGATTCAAGCAAGGACAAAGAAAATAAATTATAAAAATAAAAAAAATAATAATGAAGTATAATACAACTAGATGAAATTAGCTTTTTGATAGAAAAAGTCATTTTAGAGCTTGGCAAGTTGAGAACTCTTCCAATGTTTCTAATCTTGGGTATAGTATCAATCGATATCGATTTGGATCAGTCAAAATTGAATTTTAATTGATCTGATTTTTTTTTTTTTTTTTTTTTTTTACCCTTAGGTTGTATTAGTGGTTGGTATTAGATCTATCTCAACCGATATCATCTGGACAATTTCACCTGATCCGAATTTTAAAACCAGGACTTCTTCAATGGCTACTAGCTTCCGGAGGGGACTCTTCTTGACTTTTAACAATTTGGCCCAGGACCCGTTTGGTGGAATTCAATCAAAGAAGGGGTATTTGGTTTAGTCTTGGATGTTTGGGGACCTGACCATTTGAGAATGGAGTGAGGACCCGGTTGAACAGAATCCAGACGGCAGATGACGTGGCATAATTCCCCACTTTCAGCGGGAAGTGATGCGACGAAGATCGCGCCGTTTATTTGGATTTTGTACCATGTTTGTAATTATGGAAATTTTCCTGCCTCTATAATTAATTACAACAGAATGAGAGGCCTCTTTGGTAAATTACCAGAACTCTATAATTGCAGTCGACTCGGGCACTCAGCCCTGCTGTTCGTTCCCCTATTTGAGTCACTTTCAAAACTGAGTCCGTAACTCGGTATGGTTTTGTTGTGGACCAAAGTATTTAATGGTTTTAGCTTCCGCGGAATATTAGCTGAAATTCCACTAACATCTTTGACCCTCGTTTTATCGTTGGTCTTGGTGGGCCATGTGGAATGTCATGATCATAACGGTTGGTGAACCTAAAAACATTGTGAACTTTTTTTTTTTATTTAGTTCAAGGGCCACTGAGCCAGATAAGATCCATTTTAAGATCACAAAGAGACCCAGAAGAGAGGCTTAGTGGGTCACACTTAGGGGTGTCAATTCGTGGCCCGAACCGGTTAAATCGATCGGGACCGACCGTTTATAGACCGGCCCGGCCTGGACCGTTTATTAAACGTGTCGGGCTTGAGCCCGGCCCATTTATAAATGGTCGGTCTCGGTTTTGCTACTTGAACCGTCGGGCGCCCGACCGAGACCGACCGAATAACGCCCTACCGAGACCGGCCTATTGTGCACCGACTTGGCCCGACCCTTTAATGATTGTAGAATACCTATTTTACCCCCCAAATTAAAGAATAAAAACTAAAAAGTAAAGACATGTTCACATTTTAAATAATGGTTATATTTGGTATCATTTATTGATTTATTGTCATTTTTTTGGGCTTGCATGAGTGGGCCGGAATATAATAGCACATTTTAAAGAGGGCCCGTTTAAAAACCGGTTAAAGCCCGTTTAACATTAAACATGTCCGTAGCCCGGTTAAGGCCCGACTAAAGCCCGATTAAGGTGGCCCGATTATAGCCCGAGACCGACCGACCGAATATAAAGTGTACTATGCCCTCAATAACTAAGCCCGATTAGTTAAATGGGCGGACACGGTGTAGCCTTTGAAAGTCTTCAAGCCCGATTAAGCCCGACCGAAACCGAACCGGCCCGACCGGTTGACACCCCTACTCTCAGGCACCTCTCACTAGTCGTCTGCTCTCTTTGTGCCTTCCACCTCCCCTCCGGTAGGTTTGCGCTCTCCTCCCCCTATCCCCCCTCCCCCCACCCCCTTGGGTGATCTTGCTTACTCCCCCCCTCATTAGCTACCGCACTCGCCACCGTAGCTTGCCCTCCTCCAGATCCTCCTGTTATGCCCCTGTGGCCACTGCTCCCCCCTTCCTCATGATTTGTTGGACCATATGGAATGTCAGGGGACTCAATTTTAGTTAAGCAATCTGAGCTCCGCTCCCGCATTAAATCCTCCCGTTCTGTCCTTTGTTGTCTCCTTGAAACCAGAGTTCCCGAATCCAATGCCTCACGCATTGCTGCCTCTATTCGCCCCTCCTGGTCTTTCCTCTCTAACTACTCCTTCAGCCCCCCTTGGGAGAATCTGGATCCCTTGGGACCCCTCAATCTTCCTCCCCCCATTCATTCACCTCTCTATCTCTAACCCCTCCCTTGATTGCCCTTTCTTCTTTATTGCCGTCTATGGCCTCAACTGTGCCTTTGATCGCTCCCCCCTTTGGGAGGACCTCAAGCTCCTCATCTCTTCTGTTGGTCCCCATCCTTGGGGATGGGAGGGAGATTTCAATGTGGTTCGCCATACCCATGAGAAAAGTGGGGGCTCCCCTATTCACCCTTCCTCCATCGAAGCTTTTAACTCCTGCCTTACTGACTCTAGGGTTGATGATCTTAGATGGTCTGGCCTTAAGCTTACCTGGCGCAATAAGAGATCAGGCCCAAATCACACTGTAAGCTAGATAGGCTTCTCGTCAATGAGGCGTGGCTGTCCTCCTTCCCCTCCTCCCATGCTACCTTTGACCCGGCCAGTATATCTGACCATAACCCCATCTCCCTCTTTATTCACCCCCTCATCTCCTTCGGCCCTAAGCCCTTTAAATTCTTTGACATGTGGTCTTCCCATTCCGGATTCCTCTTTGTTATCAAATCTGTGTGGGATGCTCCCATCCCGCTTAGGTTCTCTCCCCTCATCTTCTTCGCCCTTAAGCTTAAGAATGTCAAGCTTGCCCTTAAGGAGTGGAACTCTACCACCTTTGGCAACATCTCCTCTAGGGTTTCCGATTGTAGATCTAGGCTTCACTCCGATCAAACCCAACTGCAATCTGACCTCCTCAACTCGTCCCTTTCCTGTGATGAAAAAGGGGCCTCTCTGGAGCTCTCTTCGCTCCTGTCTCAAGAAGAAAGCTTCCTTAAGCAAAAATCCCATATCAAATGGCTTAACCTTGGGGACTCTAACTCCTCTTATTTCCATAAATCCCTCAAAGCCAGGAACAACTCCAACTCCATTCCCCTTCTTGTAGGAGAAAATGGGTCCATCCTGAGATCCCCCCCGAACATCAAAGAGGAATGTATTTCCAGCTTCAAAGGCATCTTCTGCCCCACCCGCCTCCTCACCAATCCCCTTCTTCTAGACAAATTCATCCCCCCCACCTCCTCCCCTCCCTCCAATCCATTCCTTCAAATCAAGAAATCCTCTCTACCATTCACTCCCACAAAGCTAATAAAGCTCCTAAGCCTAATAGCTTCAGTATGGGTTTCTTTACCTCCTGCTGGTCTATCTTAGGAGGGGATCTTATCAAAGCCATTAAAAGCTTCTTCTTCGACCCCTCCCAAATCCATCGCGTAAACCACACCTTCCTTTGCCTCATCCCTAAGGAGGGAGCCTCCTCTCTTAGAGATTTCCACCCCATCTCCCCGTGCAACCTTCTCTACAAGTTCATTGCCAAAGTTCTTGCCAATCGCATCCAGTCTGTCATTGGCTCTCTTGGTAGTGCAAATCAATCCACCTTCATCTCGGGCCTCAATATTTTTGACAACATCATCCTTTGTCACGAGATTGTCTGTGGTTTTGACAACAAATCCCACTCCCCCGCCACCCTCCTCAAAATTGACATTCATAAAGCCTTCGACTCCATTAGATGTGACTTCATTTCCAGAGTCATGCTTTCCATGTCCTTACCCCCATCCTTTATGCACTGGACCCTATCCTGCATCTCCCTCCCCAATCTCTTAGTCCTAGTTAACGGTTCCCCAACGGGTTTCTTCTCCTCCTCTGTTGGCATCCGTCAAGGTTGCCCCCTCTCCCCTCTCCTCTTTTGCCTTGCTCTGGAAGTCCTCTCCAAATCCATCCAATCCAAAATTGATAATCACCTTATCTTCCCCATTCCCAAGTGCAAAGCTTCCAACCTCTCCCACCTTGCTTTTGCTAATGGCCTAATGATCTTCTCCAGAGAGGACGAGATCTCTATCTCTTCCATCATATCCTCCCTTTATCTCTTTGAATCCCTCTCGAGGCTACATATTAATCTTCTCAAATCCTGCCTTTTCCTCGCAGGTGTTCCCGAGCACACCAAAGCTCGTCTTCTCCAGCTCACTGGCCTCACCAATGGCTCTCTCCCTGTCAAATACCTAGGCCTTCCTCTCATCTCTTCTAGGCTCACCGCCCACCATTGCGCCCCTATGCTCGACCAAATCCAAAAGACGCTTCAGATTTGGAAGAGTAAACCTCTCTCCTTTGCGGGGCGCCTTGTTCTTATCCAATCGGTCCTCCAATCATCCTACATCTACTGGTCGAGTACTTTCCACCTCCCCAAATTCATCATCAAATCCATTGAATCCCCCTTCTGCTCCTTCCTGTGGAAAGGTTCTGATTCGTCTAAATTCCTTCATCCCATTCGTTGGTCCTCTATCTGCTTTCCCTAGCGTGAGGGCAGCCTTGGTATCAGACGAATCAGAGATGTCAACTCTGTTGCTATCCTCAAGCCATCCTGGAAGGTGGTCTCCAAGAGTCCAGGAATCTGGGTTTCTTGGGTCTACTCTACCCTTCTACGTACCACTCCCTTTAGACCTGCCTAATCAAACCCAACTCTTCCTGGGTGTGGTGGAAAATCCTCTTTGCCAGGCCACTGGCCTTGACTGCTACCAAATCCATCATCGGCAATGACCTGAGCACCTCCTTCTGGATTGATAACTGGCACCGTGCAGGTATCCTCTCCCACCTTGTGGGAAATAAAGCACGGTCTACTCTTCCGGTATTCCCAGACCCTCCCTTGTCTCTCTCATCATTTCCAACAACTCCTGGTCCCCACCGAATATCCCCTTCCTTTCCATCATTTGGCAATCCCTCAATTCTATCCCTCCCCCTTCTTCCCTTCCTGATTGCATCTCCTGGTCCGCTTCCCCATCGGGTTACTTCTCCTCTTCCACTTGGAACCAGTTGAGGACCACTTCCCCCATCCCCTGGTTTAATGTTGTCTAGTTCTATGGCCACATTCCCCATCATAGCTTTACTGTCTGGAGAGTCCTCTTGAACTGCCTCCCTACCTAGTCTTTTCTCATTCATCGCCACCTTCCTGTCTCCGCTGCCTGTTGCCTCTACTGGAACGGCACGGAAGGACACCAACCATCTTTTCTTTGATTGTCCCTTCTCCCGTATTTGGAAGCACGTCCTCTCCAAGTGTTAGCCTACTAGGAGAACCCCCTCCCCCTTCAGAGAGAGTAGATCTGGATTGATATGACCTTTTCAGGGAAATCCTCTTGCAACATTGCCGGTAAGCTTGCATTTGGTGCTGCGATCTCTCATATCTGGATGGAGCGCAATCTGCGCAAATGGTCCTCCAAACCCAGATCCCTCGACAGGATTTGGAAGGCCATTCACTTTGATGTTTCTTCAAAGCTGGATTCCCTCCCCCTTAGATCTATTGTAGACTCCCCAAGGAACAGACTCATTGTTGCTTCCTGGGGTTTACCATACAGCATTATTCTCCCCCCTTCCCCCCGCCCTTAGGGCTGTATCATTTGGCCTTCGGGCTTTGTACATCCCCCCTTCTTTCCCTGCTTTATATATTATTTATTCATCCAAAAAAAAAAATATTATAATTTATGAGGAACACCAAAGGTTTTTAACTCTCTTTCTTTTAGATCACAATCAAACTTTCCCACCAAAGCCAACGACATATTGGTCTTTCTGGAGCTTGAAGGGCCAAAAAGCAATGTCATTCTACAAAACTTTGATCAATCAAAGACATAGATTAGTTGAATGGAACCAAAACCAACTACATTTTAGTAATTGGTTCAAACTTCAAGCACCACAGCCAGAGTATAAATCTAATAATCTGATCTCAGTATCAGACTTTCTTTCACCTATTGTTCCGTCTAAACTGGTCTCACTAGAAATTGTTGACGATGTTTCAATACTAACTCTTAAATTTTTTGGAACAAAAATTTGTTACTAGTGAGAACTTAAGCATATTGTATGTACCCACTCACGACTGGAATAAATAAACAAGTAAAATATAAACTATAATGATCTACTAATTCATGGGGAACATAATATAAATGTGGATATGTTTGCAAATATTGAATAAGCCATCGAATATGACATATCATAATAAAAGTCACTAGGAGGGAAAGGTTCTCTCTGTTTTCCCCAAAGTTATCTATTTACTAAAGTAAAATTAGTTTAATTACACAATAAATTTATGCATTGTGATTATATAATGGAAAACAAAAAATAAAATAAAATAGACAGGATCCATACATCTGGAGTACAAGAAGAACAACAACTCAACCTTATTCCAACTAAATGAGATCGTCTACATGGATCCGTGTAAAGACAAAAAAGAAATGAACACATCAACACAACAACTCAGGAGTAACCTATATAATCCTTAGTTTAGAACCAATGGAGTCAAGCGGGTTGCCATCCCTCATTTCAGATTAAAATACCCACTTGGATGTAGTTCCAACTTCCGATATTGTTAATTGGCAGCGTTTGGTAACATTCCAAAAAAACGTTTCTGGAGTTTTTTTGTTCTAATGGGAACTAAAAAACGGAATAAAGCGTTTGGTGCATTTATGGTGTGTTTCTTTTTTTTTAAATTAAAAAAATAAAAATAATAAAAAAGAAGCTAGAAAAGAGAATTGACAGAACGACAAAAGGTAGTTCCGTCGTTCCAGTTTCGTTCCAAAAAAAAAATGGGGATTTTGACACAAAAACTGAAATTTCCGTTATTGACACAAGCATCAGAAATGTTACCAAACACAGCCTTAGACTGCTATGATGATTGATGACCTAAAACCATCCAAAAATCAGAAATTTGTTAAACAGGGAATCTGCATAGAGAAAGAGACACAAGGATTGAGATAGACATCCCAGTGATCAAACTACACTGACATCAGCTGCTACCTCCTCAAAAAACCATGAAAAGACTAATTTGGTAGGCAACTTTGGAGATAAGAAAAGAGGTCGTTGGCTAATCATTAGGCACTCAATTGGGTTCTGTTTGATAGGCAGAGGATTTCATCATACAAGAAATTATTAAACAAGGGACAGAATAGTATTTTGAACTTGTTACCTTCATGTAACTACTCTGTTCATAAATTTCTTGTTTCTATTACTAATTCTCATTCCCAATATCCTGATAGTTCCTTTTTCAGCAATGCAAGACACTTACTAGAACCTGACATACGTATCCATATCCTGGATTTCAAAAAATGAACACCACAGACCCAGCTGCCATATCAGTTTCCATATGCATCTATGCACCCCACTATCCTAGCATGGTGAAAACAGGCAATAATTTAGTGGTGCTTTCTAGCTCCATGACTGCATTCACTCATTATTCTTTCCCTTCATTTAGCTTCACTGAATAGTTGGAGGGCTCATGTCATGTTTGCTTTTCTGATACAGGTACTGCAACTCCAAAGTGCACTTCACACTCATTTACCCTTTTAGGATCATCTCAGTTCTCAAAACCAAACAAGATACTGAATCTAGGTTTAGAACAAGGTCACTTGGCAGCAAAATATAACCTTTTTTGTCTGAATTTCATCAGATTCTAGATTACCTCCACATCATTAACTCCCTTCTTTCCCTTTATTCTCTTGATCTCATCTTTAAGGCATTAAAGGTATATTCTTTCTATAATTCTAAAATTGTACCAAAATTTAAAACCTCTCTCAGATGAATTCTATGTCTTCCTAGTTATCCTCGATAACCCTCTAGGCTCTACGCTCTACCCCACCCCCCCCAAAAAAAAAATTACTTTGGCAGGTTCCATTGCATAAATTTCATTCAATATGCAAGGGACTTCCATCTGAACTCTCCCCTCAAGAATAGTCCAAGCAACAGCCTTCCTTGATTTTTAGCTTGCACATTAAGCATAATCTCTTCCTCTTCTCCACTCCCGTTAAGGTTTTCAAAATAAACAACTCAAAGAGTCTAATGATGCTAGTGCCATTGAAATAAACATCAAACCCATAGGAAATTTTGGTTTAGGAAGACCACCCATCTGACAAGTTCTTCAGATCATTCTCCAATTGTTTGACATCAGACATAAAGCCATCACCTAGCTCAACTCATTCAATGAGTAAATTATAATTACTAAAGATCACAATATAAAATACAACTGAAATAAAAGGAAGAAGAAGAAGAAGAAGAAGAAGAAATGATAATGATAAGAAAAAAATATATATATAGAGGAACCTGAAAGTGGGGGTAGCCAAGTGTGGAGGAGAGAAAGGACGGAATTCTTCTTGTTCTAAGTTGGAAATAGAGGAAGCCAGCAAAGGAGAGAGCCAAAGCCACCCTTACTTTCAGAAACATGGTCTCAAATCCCTCGTCTTCATCAGCAGCAGCAAGATCTCTGCCCAAGTGTGGAGGCGAGGAAGGACAGATCCCTTTATGGTCATAATCATTTCTTAAGCAATGTTGACGCAACCTGTCATTTCCATTCTCTTCTGCCTCTTCACCTGTCTGATTCTGTCTCATTTCTCTTTCTCCCATCACTGAAAAAAGCCAGAAATAGTTGCGTAGGAAACCCAAAAAAAACGAAGGAACCTTTGACAACGCCTGTTGAATGATGTTGGGTTTCTGGTGAAGGAATCTTTGGCAAACCTCAAGATCTGTTCTAGAGGGTAAAGGAGACAAGAAGATAAAGTACTTACCGTACTCATGCGACTACCTGCAGCCCCAAAATGGCGTACTGCGAACCCCCTCTGGCGACCAGCATCTGCAGTGAGATGAAGGTGATATACTCCATCAATGGAGTTGCCGCGGAGAGCAACACCTCTCCGGTGACGATGAAGGATGGCCTCCATCAATGGAGTGGTTTTGAATATAGAGAAAGAGAGCAAGAGCAGAATGGAACCAGTTCCAATTATGCCAAAATCAATATCCAGCGACGATTCTATAATGATAAGACCCTAAATCCCTCCCCACGCCTTCCTCGTTGCAAATAACAACTACAGAGCGACCTGCAATGCTGCTGAGGCGTTCTTTGCAGTATTTCGCTATTTGCTGGTCATTTCAAGGAGCGATTATATTCTGTACGGACTACAGTGATGCAGTGAGCATCAGTTGGCTGAGAATGTCCCGCGCGTGCTAAGGTCTTCTCAGCCATTGCATCACACTCTATGCGGAGAATGTTTTTGGCATTTAATCCTTTCAAGTGACCTTTGGTATTAGTTTATTTGAGCCTTGCTTTTTCGTAAAAAAACTACTCTTTTATCATTTTACCCTGAAAGATACGGAATATTGAATCAGATCGATCAGGAATTAGAGATTGGTCTCAGTAGATACTGATCCAATACAGTTGATACAAGAATGATACTTAACCATGGTTCACCCTAAAACAATAAAAGATTGAGTTAGTTGTAGTTGAGAGAGATGTTGGGTAGATGATTTTGGAGTAAATAGATAATGATCAATTACAATTTAATCTTTTATTTTGAAAAGTTTACTTAAATTCTTTCTTAACAAAAAAAAAAAAATTACAAGTTCAACAGCAAATGTGATTTCATTTTAGCATAGTCAATCATCTACATTGGACCTATTTTGTAAAAGTGAATAAAGTGAGGGAGAGGGGTACGCACCTAGATAGCTTTCATTATGTGATGCTTCAAGATTACATAATGGCCGAAGTATCTTCTATCAAGAACCATTGACCAAAAAAAAAAATTATACTATCAAGAACAATTCCGTATACTATCCCCACCACCCCCCCCGCCAAAAAAAAACTTTTATTATCCCATAAATTAATTTTCATCCATATCCCTTATTGTAGTTTTTAATAAGGCCAGCGTGTGGCACAATAGTCATGTCAGTCACAGGTTCGAAATTTTGAAACAAGCTCTCTTACAATGCAAAATAGGAGATAAAGCTATGTAATGTACCCCTCTCAGACCCTGCAGTAGCAAAAGCCTCGTGCATTGGGTTGCTCTTTTTATTATTACCCTTTGTTGTAGTTTTGAGATGGTAGTTATTCTCTTGTTATTTTTCGATAAATAAAAAACCCTTATTATATTAATAAGAGCATGAGGTTGCCCAGCTAGAAGAGTCTCATGTTCTAAAGGTGTAAGAAACAAACCTGTAAAAATATGCATTCTCTGAAAAATATCCCAATGAATTGTCTTAATTGTCTTAAGAAATGTTAGGGTTTTGCCTACAAAATAAATTAATTTACACTTTTGAATCAAATCTCAATGCCGTGAAGCTCAAATGGCAAAATACCCTCAATAGAAAGAACTTAGAAAAGCATAATAAAATAACTTTGAAGTTCGGTTATCTACCAGAAAGACAAAGCAGTTGAACTGGGTTTCCGCATGTCATATAAATGAAATCAATGTGTCTTGCCAAGTAAATTTTAATAGAAGGCATGGGGGCCATGCAAGATTTACAAACTAAGCTCCTTTTCTCTATTTCTGTTCACAGGACTACAAATAGATCATTTGAAATTTTGAATACTAGTTCAAATATGAAGACTTACTAGATGACAATCACCCAATATCATACACTCTCAGTATTTTCATGTATATGAATAATTGTTTTTATGCCAATGAAGATGCCTACAATCTATTTGAAGAGGCTTGATTGTCGAATAAAAGACATTTCAAGTAGTCTCTCTCCTCTCATGTCTTCTTCTTCTCTTTTTTTTTTTTTCTTTTTTTTTTTTTTTTCTTTTTTAACATACAAGCTCCTTGACTTTAACAATATCACGTAATAATCCTCATGGTATGGCAATAATTACTATCGTCACCCTATACTATCGTAATTTTATGTACAAATAATATATAAAGTTTATTGGACCATGAAAATTAATTTAAAGACATTTAGGAAATAAATGTCAATACTAATTAATAGTTTAAAAAACTCTAGTAAACTATTTTAAAAAATGCCATTGGATCTTATTTTTCATCCAATCATGTACTCTCTCTCTCTCTCATTCATTTTTTAATACAATTCGATACCATGAATCCAACGCACCAATATATAGTACAACATAATCAATCATTAGTACACCAAAACCCATAATGCCTAGCGACTACAATAAGAACCTCTAAGGTCAAGTGACCAATCGTAACCTACTTGTGAGAATCTTATTGCCTAAACATACATAGTATTCCATTCAAGATTATCAAGTGATCCAGTCCCATGCATGTACGCATATATATGTATTTACACTCATATTTGTATTTATTTGTATTTTGAATTAATCATCATTTTGATAACAGAAAATGTGGCGATTGTATGAATGGAATATTTCCCATTTTTGTCCTTAGTTGATGGCATATCTAATGGGAAGAAGTTAGCATCTTTTATTCAAATTAACTCCATTTGTATATATATTTTTTTCATGCAGAGTTCTAGTCTTAATTCATATATCTTCTTTTCATGTTGATTTTTTAAATATGTTTGATTTGCAAGGTATTTGGGTGTGGGGACTAAAGTCTTCCAAACTCCTATCATTCACTTTTTTCATTTCACTCCTCCAAATATAAGAATATTGATGTTATCAATAGGTTTAATATATTTGTTGTTGCTTCCATCACATTTTATTTTAATATGGTGGGCTTGTAGTCAATGCATCTTTCAACATCTCTCCTAACCCCCTTTAATTTATGTTGTCTTTAATATTTTGAAATAGGTTAATCATTTATACATTTTTCACTCTTCTGCTCGAAGATCTTAAGCTCATGATAATTACTCTCTATCCCTTGATGATTGTTTAGCCCTTCCATTCACTTATTTCATTATAATGTTGTTGCGCACATATGAGTTTTGATGTCACAAGACACAATCAAGAAATGCAAGTCAAGATACTTCAAGATGAATTTGTAAACATTTGGGTTGGGTTGGGTTGGTTTTTGATAGCCTCGTGCATTGGGTTTCTCTTGTTCTTAGATCAAGGGTGGTCTAATAGCTATTAAGTTAGCTAATACAACTAGATTATCTTCTCGGGAAAAGGTTGGGTATGCTAGCAATATATTCAGATATATGTCTATTTCTTTCATGTTCTCTTGGAAAAGTCCCCTATGCCCTCTCCATTCCAATATTTTTATTAGTTGGGCCACTAATTCTTGGTAAATTGGCGGCATACCTAACTTCCTCCCAAAAAAAGTGTCTGGCCTTGCTTCCTATGAATAAAAAGAGACTTTCAAAAATTTGAAAAGTCATTTAAATGCATGTAATTACCCTTTCCTACCCCTTATATTTTTTATTATGGAGAGGATTCATTGAAAGGCAGTGTGGCTTACACTTGAGCCAATGACATTTTTGCATTTTCTGAGGGGGTGGGGGCAGTCATATCGCCGGCTTTATTCTTGGCGCAGGGACCACGCTGCTTTTTTACGCTTCACTTGCGCTTTCCATTATTACAAGTTTCCGCTAAATCTGGGAACGGAGAAGTCCTACGTTCAAACATCAAATAAACCCAACCAGATCACCAGAAGCGATGCTGCTCGCAAAGCAGAGAACATTTCAACTATTTTTTGTTCAGATTCTCTCTGAAAATCCTTAAAGAGAGTATTACAAATCTCCATCCCTCCATCGCAAAGTGATTGCAAACTATTGAAAACGAAGCCTGCCCTTTTAATTAGTGAGGTATTTGTATTTCGTTTAATGGTTTTGCAGACATTCATATTGGAGGTTCTGTTGAATTGTGCAATTTGTTCTGAGTCTTTTACTATTCTCAATTCTAGCTTGAATTCCACAACTTCCACTTTCCCTGGGATGCCAATCGGTCCCGCACTCCAGGTTTTTGGATTTGTTTTCCTCTGATTTATCTGTTTCTTTGATTTGTAGGGTTTTCTACTGGAATAGAGATGTCGTTCGATCTTGTTTTGAAGCCGTCATGCGGTGGCTGTGGGTCAAACACTGATCTTTACGGTAGTAATTGTAAGCATATGACTCTATGCTTGTTCTGCGGAAAAACCATGGCTGAGAACCATGGAAAATGTTACGAGTGTGGCGTTCCACTTACACGATTAATTCGGGTATGTTGGGTTCCCCTGCCCCCCTTCTATATTTGCCATTGTTTTGGTTCTCGTTTTGGTGTAGTCGTGTTTATATCTGTGTGTGTTTGAGAAACTGTTAAATGAATTTGTAGTCTCTTGGGCCTCATACCTGTTCCTTCCAACTCAGTTTTCCATTTTGCTTTGTTTTTTAGGACAATAAACATAAATTTTGCTGTGTGGTAACAATTTACTGTTTCGGACGTGAGCATCTTACAAATTCAGATACGCCACAGAAAAGCGTATGTATATAATCGAGAACAAAAAATAAAAGCAAACATACAAATAAATTTACTTAATTCAGCAAAACCACTTACATTCACGGAGTGAGATCGAACTTTTACTAAGAACAAGAGAAGCAAATCTATACAACCCTTGCAATTTTTTTTCAACCCTAAGTCCTTTGTACACCTCTCTCTCTTCACTTTTCTCACTTGGTCACTCATTGTTGGTGTCCTTTGGAAGACACTTCTCCTTCTATAGTCTTGTCCTCTCCCTTATTGCTTTCTCTCTCCTTCTATAGAACTCACTATACACTTCTTCCAAAGTGTTTCTTAGAAAAATCCTTGCTTAATGAATTCAACCACTAACAATCTTGTTGAGGACTCCACTCTTCTACTCTCTTAGAAGACTCAACTTCCTCGAACACTTCTACCACTTGAGGACTCTTTATCTTTCCCACTTTAGTGGACAATCCAACTAGACCATTGGACTAACCCCATCATCCGATCTAGATAAAATCCAACAAACCCAACAATCTGCACTGTGGCTTTTATCATAGCCACATGGAGAGTTGTTGAAAAATTGAACTGCCTTCGATCACTTCTCTATATCTACAGAAGAAAACTTGCACATGTTCCTTCCAACTTGTGCACTCCATTTCCATTCACTTATTGGGGTCATGGGACTACCATCAACCGTTATTTCCCCAGTAGTCGTTATAGCCCTTTACATTCATCTGCTTTGATCATACTAGAGCTCCACTTGAGACCTTCATTACACCACCTGCAATTGAAGTCTTATACCCCTTGGAGTCTACAATTAATGGAGATTATATTTCTACACATTTCTAGAACATATTTCACATCACTAAGATGCGAACGACTCCATCAATCATTTTCATCTTCACCAATTCTACACCCTTGACATCAGCAGATCCATCACCAAGTGATATACTCCTTTTGGTCTCTTGGCAGTTGGTATTTGTCAAATAATTTTATGTTGGAGCAAACATGAAAAGAAATAATGTCCATACCTTTGGAAGAATGTGCATTCTTCTCTCCTTGTTTCGGGCACTCCCTCTTCAAGTGCCCAAATTTTCTATGCGTGTAGCAACGCATGTGCCTCTTGTTCACCTTTAGTCTCGATTGTGTTTGTCACCAACCATGAAATGAATCTCATCACCACTCAAATAAGAACTTTTTTCAATCACAGTCGTTCGATTTGTATTATCATGACTCATCTCTTCCTTTCCTTTCTATTCCAAAAACTTCTTCCTTTCTAGACAATTCCTCTTTATGTGTCCTATCTTATCTTATTACACAAAAAACATACAACTTCATTTGTGTTATTGCCTCTTGATTTGGACCTCGAGTATCCTCTCCTTGCAAATCTTTCTGTTGTTTTTCCTGCCCTTTTGATGGTTTCATCACCATTTATTGCTAATGCTTGTGTTTCTTAACCAGTATTGGGACTTTTGAACATTTCCTTGTCCAGAAGAGCTGCTATAACTTCATCAATCTTGAGTGTGTCCTTTCTAACAAGAAGTGTAATGACAAAAGTATCATAAACAATTGGAAGTAAGGCCTTATCCTTATCTATTTTGACCTCTAAACTCATCAAATGAGTGAGAATCTTGTTAAGCTCATTAACATGATAAAAAAAAAAAAAAAAAATTAAATACTTGATCCATCCTCCATTCTCTGTTGGTACAATTTCTTCTTAAGAACCAACTTGTTAGTGAGGGACTCGGGCATATATTGTTGTTCCAAATGATTCCACAATTTAGTAGCAGAAGTTTCATTTAAAACACTGTAATTAATCTCATTAGCAAGACACAGGAGGACGTGCTTACCATTTTTATCTACATCTCTTCTTAGTCCTCAACTGATATCCTTTTCAACTTCTCTCCATTCTATGGTGACCTATTGCACCAAGATGTCCTTGACTGTGCTCTGCCACAAGCCAAAATTGTTCTTGCCATCAAATTTCTCCACCTCGAATTTTTTTGATCTCTCTCTCTCTCTCTCTCTCTCTCTCTCTCTCTCTCTCTCTCTCTCTCTCTCTCTTTTTGTGAAAATCATGTCGTCATCTCGAATTAACCTTCTCGAAAGACTATATGTGCTCATCGTCTACCAGGAACGTCGACCTCTATCTTGGTGCCAGCTATTAGCTTTGATACCACTTGTTTTGGGGGGTGGGGTGGGGGTGGGGGTGGGGGTGGAGACAACTTATTGTTTCTGATGTTTCCGACTTGACCATCTTACAAATTTGGCTGAGCCACACGAGCTTATGGTAAGATCAATAGGAACAAAAAAGAAAATAAGTATATACACAAGAGACAAGAGATTCACGTGGTTCAGCAAAACCGCCTACATCCACAAGTGAGATCAAATTTCCACTAAGAGGGGAAAAAAACCCTTGCAATATGATTCCCAAGCCCATGTTTCTTGCAGATACCTCTTTTCCCTTTTCTCGCTTGGTCAATCACTCATCCTACCTCTCCTTCTCTACACTCCTTTGGAAGACACCTCTCCTTTTATAGACTCCTCTACCTTGTTGCTTTCGATCTCCTTAGAGAAAACCCACTACACACTTCTTCCAAATTGCCTCTTGGAAAACTCCACCTTGCTTAATGCATTCAATCACTAACCACTTTTACTCTCTTAGAAGACTCAACCTTGTTGAGGACTCCACTCTTGCACTCTCTTGGACAAATCAACTTCCTTGAACATTTCAACTACTTGAAGACTCTTCACCTTCCCCACTCTAGTGGAAAATCCAACTAGACCATTGAACCAACCCCATCAGCTGATCTAAAATAATAGCCACCAAACCTGACAAATTTCTCCTCCCCTTACCTCTTTGTCTTTCCTTGTTCTCCTTTTTTTGTAATAACAGTATTATTCCTTGTTCCCAACTTTGGTTTGAGTTTTTTGATACTAGAACTAGGCAAACTATGTGAATCAGGAAATCCTTCCCATGAAACTGAGATATATACTCATTATACATCTAATATGTTTATATGATCAACTATATAAATTTTTTTCTCTTAGACTTTATCCTTTCCTTTTCCTTTTTTGCGAATTTTTCCCAAATTTAGTTTAGGAAATAAAAAGTCAGGTATTTCTCTGTCCAATTTCTAAAAAAAATTTCCATTCCAAATTGTTGAAGTGAGTTATTAATTGGATTATTTGATTTGGCCACTAGTGCTGTCTGGACCACTTTCTCTCTACATGGTTGAGCTATTTTCAATTTGTCATGTGAGGTTGTCATTTTTTTCTGGGTTTAAACACAAATGCCCAAAGTCTAAGTAGGTTTGAAGTAACTTTGTATCTTCTTTTTCTCAATTGGTTAGTCAATGAATACTTTAGCTATACGAATGAAAAAGGAATAATCCCTCTGAAGAAAACCAAAGAGAAAAAGACAGCAGAGAAGGAAGAAGCAATCCTGCAGTGGCAGAATCATCACCAATCCCCCCTCCCCCAAGGAAAAAGGAAAAATCCAGGTTCAGTTGAAAATAGCTGCACAAATAGCAGCTGGCTTGTGACTTGTGAGGTGGGAATTGATGACTGCTTCCCCTCCCTATACACCTATTTGCTCAGACATAGTGATCACTGATCATAGGGATACATCAGGGTCATATTAGCTTCTTCCAATGCGAAAAGGCTGAATATTCCACGAGCTCCTTGACTTTTGTATTACTTAGCAGAGGCTAACTTGACTGTCACTAACTGTAAATGCTACTGATTTATGATTTTCATCTGTTAGGGTTTCTTCACTTTTCCCTTCTCTTCCCTCTCACTTTACCTTCCCCACTAAACACTCAAAACGTACGCGCATGTTTGTGTATATATATGTAATTTGTAAATTTTCATCTGTCAAATCATTTTAATTGGTTCTTCCAATCCTTTCCTCTTTATACATCAATTATTTCACCATTTGCAAATTTTATTCTGCTCAAACTTGTGTTTTTTCCCCCTCTGCAGGAGTATAATGTCCGAGCCAGTTCTGCCAGTGATAGAAATTACTTCATTGGCAGATTTGTCACAGGGGTTCCCAATTTTTCAAAGAAGAAAAATGCTGATAATAAATGGTCTCTCCAAAAAGAAGGGCTTCAGGGGCGCCAAGTTACAGATGCTTTGCGGGTATATATATTTGCACAACTTAATAATAGATGGGAGGAAAAGGGTCATGTTGATCAGACTTTTAGATATAACTAACATTTAGGGTTTGTGCTGGCATTACCCATGGGTGGTTGAAATTGTCATCCTTCGTGTCCAAAAACATAATGTAGATGATGCAAAAATTTTGACAACTTTGCAGCTCCATGGAACTTTTTCTCTACACTTTAACTCATCAAGTGCACAGTTATCTTTTGATGCATGGGAGGATGCAAATACCATATCTTTTGGAAACATTATATTTGTCTATTATAGTCTCATGTGGGGCCAGTCACTATTTGGTATAGCTTTCAGGATTTTGATTGTGCTTGGCTTACCATAGTTTCTTACTCTACTCTATTCCTGCTGGCATAAAGAAGCCATCATGGCTCGTCTATACCATCTGATAGACTGATATTCAATATATCTATTCTTTTAACCCTCTTTGATTTCACCATTATCTATGCATCGCACAGGAGAAGTACAAAAATAAGCCTTGGCTTTTGGAGGATGAGACTGGCCAATTTCAGTTTCAGGGTCAGCTTGAGGGTGCACAATCCGCATCTTATTATCTGCTCATGATGCAAGGGAAGGAGTTCGTTGCTATTCCTGCTGGTTCCTGGTATGCATAACCAGCATCCTGCTATCTCCAAGTTATGATTGGGTGAACATTGTTATGTTATTAGTTTGAGTGTTTTTTGTTTGGGAATGACTGGGTTTCCCATGCAGATCGAATTTATGCTTATGTATTACACTATGGCATTATATTCTTGAATTCTATCACATAGTTGCAGATTTAATGCTTCAATTTTAATTTTGATGTGATAATCCTCAACTAAAGTAGTAATGATTATTTGATATTTGATCCTTAGGTACAACTTTAACAAAGTTGCTCAATATAAGCAACTTACCTTGGAAGAAGCTGAAGAGAAGATGAAAAATAGGAGAAAAACTGCAGATGGATACGAGAGATGGATGATGAAAGCAGCAAATAATGGAGCTGCTGCCTTTGGTGAAGTGGAAAAAATTGATGACAAGGAAGGTGGTGGTGGGGCTACTGGACGGGGACGTAGGAAAGCATCTGGTGATGATGATGAAGGGAATGCCTCGGATAGGGGAGAAGAGGATGGAGAAGAAGAAGAGGCAAGGAAAAATAGACTTGGACTTGGAAAAAAAGTTGGTGATGACGATGAAGAAGGTCCTAGGGGAGGCGATCTTGATTTTGATGATGATGATATTGAGAAGGGTAAGAACTTATTTTGGTCTTTAATACTACTTAAATTCCAAAAATGAAAAGAAAGGTTATGCCTTTTGTCGTAGACTCTTTAGATTCATGAAGGAAAAAATAAAAATGAAGAGGATTAGGTTGGATAATGTTCTGCCCTATAATGGTAAGATTCTTCTCTAAATGCATTTTATGTAATGAAACCTGTTGGTTTGTTATCATTCTTCACTATTTGGTCTCAACTTCACTCAGCCTCATTCCAACTAAATGGGATTGTCAACATGGATTTTGTTCCACCATTCAACCCTATTGAAAACCACACGTCTTTTCACCATTTCTCCCAAAGTCAATTTATTCCTACTCCCTTGCTTTTTTAGCTCCTCTATATCATATTAGTCCTCTTAGTCTTTTCATATAGAGGTCTTCATGGCACATGTCTATGCTACTTCAAACAGCTAATATGCTAATTTCTTATCTGATATTGTACTTAGTTTTATCATTAATCCATTTCAGCTATGCTACTGTTGTTTCTTCATTGCTGAAACACATCTCACTGTGTCGAAAAATGTGCCAGAAGAATAGTTTTGGTACTGAAATTACATCTGTTGCACTTGTATCTTCCATCAATGATCTCTAATTATTCCATAAAACCTTGGAAATAACAATAGGGACTCTTGACAGATGTGAGGAGATAATTAGCCTTCTTCTTAATAAATTTTTTATTGGCAACTGAAAAAAGTATCCATCATTGACGTGTACAATCATGTACAGCTCAATACAAAAAAGTAAGCTGTACAAAAAAAAAAAAAAAAAAATGGCACATATGTGGATATCCACTTCCATAACTCCAGCAAAGACCACCGATCGAATTCACAGTCCCTAAGGTTGTGACCGTTAAAATATCTTTTCAAACGGATACCCACACTGCCTGGTTCTGCCTAACATCATGGCAGGACCAGGAGTTACTTCTTTTGGCAAGAAACTCTCCTGTTTCTTTCTTTCCACAAAAGTACAAAACACAGCAATTGCAAAGAGAGCAAGCAACAAAAAAAATCAGCTTTTGGAGAATCTGAATAAGAGGGTAATAAGGAAGATATGTGGATACTAAATTAAGTTGAAGCCATTATACATGTTCATGCTTGCATTAAGTTCTTGCTTTTGGTAATTGGTATAGCATGTTAAAGAAAGTTCTTGTGGTAGTTAACAAACTTGATTAATGTTTGTTAAACTTTATGATGAAACCACTGCATACACCTGCTAATCCCAGGTTCTTTTTTGATGGATGGTCTATAATCCAGCTCATGTGGCTAAAGATGTGTGGGGGGTTTTTTGTGTCAGCAGGTTCAGGCACCTTCTAAGAAGGAAGTTTCCTTTTGTAGATGTATGTGTGTGTAAAAATTGAAATACCAAAGTGTGTAGGAAGATGTTAGAAATCATGGTGCTATTATTCTGTAACATCTTCCTACACCCTTTTTTTATTTTTTATTTTTTATTTTTTATTATTCTGTTAACTTCTATGTCATTTTCAAGCTCATCTTATATATTTCTTTTGTTGTGAGGTGGTTGTGTGGTCAAGAGTGTGTTAGAAAATTGCAATGCAGGGTAGGCTCCCCAGTGGAATGGAATAGGAGTGATAAGGATCTATATTAAATCTGTCCCTCTTCCCATGTTATCAATTGACTAAACAACCCCTAATTGAGATTAACATATTCAGGAGATGTGAGATTAACATAGGTGTGGTAGATCATTATTGAAGCCTCTGTCTGTGCTTGTGTATCTTCCTGTGTCTTATTTGGATATTTTTGCTTTCAGCATTTTTTTTTTTCCGTAGTGGGTCAGTGGTTAGTACATGATGTGTTCTGAACCTAGGTCTGGGGTATGAACGTTCCCCACTTCCCTGACTTTACCACTTTGGCAAGCTGTCATCTTCAATTAATGCCATGGGAAAATGGCAGTTTTTGCTAAATTGTCTGTTTGAAGGCTTCATGTTACTAGCATTTTCCACCTCAATGATTGTCTACAAAATACAAGCCTTTTTATAATGGATTTAATGCTATACTGTCTTTTGAAACTTGCCGTTTAGGTTCTTGTAAATTATATAAAGACTTGTGCATGAATCATGAACTTGTAATTCTATGGAGAAAAGTATTGCCTTTGATATGAATTTCCAGGTTAGTGATAGCTTACTTCTTGTTTTGCTGCTCACCTTCCCAGGTGATGATTGGGAGCATGAAGAAATATTCACTGATGATGATGAGGCTGTGGGTAATGACCCTGAGGAAAGGGAAGATTTGGCTCCTGAAGTTCCTGCTCCTCCAGAAATCAAACAGGTAACTTTTGGTTGAATTCTTTCCCCCTCTAATTGGTAGAAGGGAAAAAATTCTTAGAAGGGGAAAGAATTTAAGCAGGGTATATAAGGAGGAAACCTAAATAAATAAATATAAGCCGTGTGTTGAAATGGGCAATCTACCCACCGTATGTAACTTGGATGCTCAATGTCTGTTCTGTCCTATTGTTCCTGATCTTGATTCCATGAATTTTTTTTCTTCTATTTTTTGTGGATAGGTAAGAATGCTAGTAACAAAAAAAGAGAGGATTGAGGCCAGGGAAGCCTCAACCAAGATATTTCTTTCTTTCCCTGGAAGTAACCTCAACCAAGATTTGTCTTTCTTTCCCTGGAAATAATATTTTCAGAGAGTATGCTCATTATGAGATCTGTCTAGTCAATCTTATGTAATCAATCAAAAGGGTGGAAACAATGCCATGAGTCCTCTACTCCTGCTATTCTTGTATTTTGATGATTACTAGTCTCCCAATTCCTATGGATATATGGAATTTTATGCTGCTTGGTGGTTTCCAGGAGAGCTACTGCCCTCAATGACACCCTTCTGTCTTTCAACTAAGTTGGTCGAAGAATCTTGACAGTCCTGTCAGGGCCTTATTCAGTTCAGCTCACCCCTTCTTAGCTTTAGTTATAATGTGTGATGAGGGTAATGTAGTGAGACATTTCCTTTGTATTGGAATTTTTGAATGATTGTTTTTCATTCCAAAATTGCTGTTAAGATGTGATCAGTACTGATCTCATATTTATCTAGCTGGCTTTTCACAGAAGGATTTTCTGACATTGGTGAGTGGAAATTTATGCAAAAGATTATTTACTTGACACATGCTTGCAGGATGAAGAGGGTGAGGAAGAAGCTGATGAAGAGGAGGGAGGCCTAAGCAAATCCGGAAAGGAGCTACAGAAGCTGCTTGGCCGAACCAATGGTCTAAATGATTCAGAAGGTGAAGATGATGACGATGATGATGATGTAAGTTCATATGATGTTTGTCTAGACTGCCTCTGATATAATTCTAGTATAGTTGTCAAAGCGTTGCCTAGGCGTTCAGGCCCCCTTTTTTTTTTAAAGGGCGCCTTGGTCTACCAGGCGGTGCCTAGGCTCCTTGTTAGTGTCACCTTAGTTTTGGACCCCACTCCATCACCTTGGGTCGCCGAGTATAATACTAGAAACATTCACAGATGCTTTCTGAGCACAATGTGAGAGCTGCATGGATGCCTCCATGAAGTGTATGAAAATGGCTTTGTGGTGGGAATCTGGAAGACTTCTTGTTAATTGTGTTATAGCGCAATTATGTAAAGAGTCATTGCACTTAGTCCTTTGCTCTGGGAGCCTTACAATCAATCATTTCCCCCCAGTCTCTAAAAATGCATGCTCACTGTCATGATTCTCAATGTCAATCTTTGTTTTGCCTTGCACAGGTGGAAGATGAGATTGGCCTTTCCCCTGTACTGGCTCCAAAACAGAAGGATGCACCGAAAGAGGAACCGACTGATATCAGCCCCTCAAAAGCAGGACCATCAGGATCAGCACGAGGAACTCCTTCTGCATCAAAGTCAACTAAGACAAAAAGGAAATCAGGTGGGGATGATGCAAAAGTTTCTAATGGAGCACCTGCAAAGAAAGGGAGATTTGATAATGTAAGTTGCTTCCTTTTGGATGGCTAGACTTGATATGTTCAGGGATGAACTTACACAGTTCTTGCCATTTTTTTTTCTACCGACTGTCGTTATATTCTTCTATTGGATCAGGAGTCAAAACCATCTGTGAAAGATGAGCCATTGTCCACTCCCAAGAGTAGTGCACCTCCAAAAGGTTCAGCTTCATCTTCCAAAGCTGGACCAACACCACCGACTGGCCCTGTTACTGAGGATGAAATCAGGGCTGCATTGCTGCAAATGGCACCAGTTACAACGCAGGATCTTGTTGCTAAGTTTAAAGCAAGACTAAAATCGAAGGAGGTATGACATTACCTTTCTATCTTCATGTTCTACTCTACATGATTATAATTCCTGGAGGCAATTCAGCCATTGTTGTAACATTCTCTGCCCAATTGAAAATTTTATTTTGTTGGAAACGCGTTTTTATCTGTACTATTTGATTCATGTCTTACAGATTGAACTAATATTTTTTGAGATTCCAATTAGAGAAAAAATAAACATAAAAACCTTTCAAAAAAGATGGATCTACATATGAAGCATTGGTGGAGGGCTGGTCGGGAAAGAGAAAGAATCCTTGAGATAAACTCAAGAGTTGCAGGTAGGGAGAGTGGAATCTCTTAAGAAGAAGAAGCAGAAAAGGGGGAGAGGGGGAGAAGGGGTGAAGGGGGGGGGGGGGGGGGGGGGAAGGAGAATAACACACACATGCCTGGCTCTTCACCATACCAATCTCAATTCCATCTTTCATTCTCTGTCCAATTAGTTGGTTACAAGCATATAAATAGGAAAATAAAAAGATTAAAAAGGAAGCAAATCCTTAAAAGAAACAAGGAAACCAACTCTCTAAGTCCCCAAGTCCTACTTATCCTACTTAAAATAAAAGATTACATCATATTCCTAAATAAGTAACTTCCTAAAATCCTACTAGATTCCAAAAACTCAAGTATGGATCTGGTTCATCTCTGTCTGGATACCCAGATGGGTTTGGATTGGTCTGCGGTTATGCACCTTCATCAAGCATACTATTAGTGTTATGTTTTTTTGGATGAATAAAATATGGGAGATTTCAGGAATCAACAATATGCCTATTTTTAGGGGAGTCAAGGACAATGCGGAGCAGAAGGTTTGCAATCTTGGCGGAGACCTCAAAAAAGATGGCTTTCCAAATCCCCCCATCAAAAGTACGGAAGTTGGACATCCATCTATGGAGGTTCCTCTCCATCTAAAGGTGGTTGATGGTGGCACAAAAGGCGAGCTTACCAATAGTATCACAAATGGTGGGGCTGTGTAATCCATTCTCTACTAAGAGGGAGAACTCTTCTACTAGAGGGCCAACAATGAGATAGAACTTTCTTGCAAATGGTGGAGGAGAAAGTGTAGGAGAAAAGCAGATGATCAGCATCCTTTGTTCCTCTCCAGCAGAGATAGCAGGCAGGGGGACTTGAATGTGGCGGTGGATGAGGAAAGATTGTGTAGGAAGGTAGTTGGTGAGAGCCCGCCAGGCTATGAAGCTATGGCGGGGGATGTGGCCTTTGAACCATAAGACTCTGCACCAAAGGGCAGGATGGGCTTTAGTCCTAACAAAATTCTAGGCAAAGGAGAAACTGAACCTGTTGGTAGGAGAAGGGTTCCAAAGAATGGAATCCTCCCTCTCTTTATGGCTTGGGGGAAGAGCGAGAAGAGAGGTCCAAATGCTGTTCAGAGAGAGAAGGGGGGATGGAGCCCACCCCTCATTAAGGAGGATGGAGGAGACAGAGGCCATCGTATCCAACCCCGAGGAGTAAATAGTTCTTGGACTGAGTAGATGAAGCAGGACCTGACATGGCTCCAGCCAGAGAGAAGTAGAAGCTCCGTTCCCAATGGAGTAGGAGATAGCCTCTAACACCAAGGGTCTTAGGCAGAGGATGCCACGCCAAACCCAGGAGGAGTCCTGACCCAACACTGTGGTCCAGATGGAGTTGGATTTCAGAAGGTGGGAGTAGACCCAAGAGACCCAGATGCTGTTCTTTTTAGAGGCAATTCTCCAGATAAGCTTAAGGATGCCAACCTCGTTCATGTCTTTGCTACGCCTAAGGCCAAGGCCTCCCTCAGCTTTAGGGAGGCAGACAAAACTCCAACTAGATGGCCAGAGGAACTTGGAGGAGTCAAATCCTTTCCAAAGAAAAGAACTGATGAGAGACTCAATGGCTTTGATGGTTGGGGGAGGTAGGGAAAAAATCCCAGACCAGTAAAGGTACATGGATTGGAGCATAGATCTGGAGAGCTCAAGACGGCTTGCGTATGATAGCAACTTGCTTTTCCAAAGTTGGAGTCTCTTCCGCAATAGATCAAGGATTGGGGTGTAGTGATGGCCCAAAAGCCTCGCAGGAATGAGAGGAAGGTCCAAATATTTGACGGGGAGGGAGCCCAGGGAAAAGCCCGTGATATCAAGGAGACGAGTTTTCGGCGCCTCAGAGATACCAGAGGTGAAAAGACGAGATTTGAGAAGATTTATGCTGAGACCCGAAAGGCTCCGAAGAGGTGGAGAGAGGCCATGATAGAGGAGATGGAGGTGGGATCAGCTTTCAAGAACATCATGAGGTCATCTGCAAAAGCAAGATGGGTAAGGGAGATAGATTTGCATTTGGGGATGGGGGAGATGATATGAAGGTTCGTGGATGATTAGATAGATCTAGAGAGAACTTCTAGGCTAAGGCAAAAGAGGAAGGGTGAAAGGGGGCAGCCTCGACGGATTCCAACTGATGAGTGGAAAAAACCAACTGGGCTAACGTTGACAAGAACGGAGAACCGGGGGGTGGAAATGCAAGCAAAGATCCATCGGACAAAATTTGGCAGGAAGGACATTTGGAGGAGAGTGTGACAAAGGAAGTCCCAACAGATGGAGTCGAAAGCCTTATGGATATCAATTTTGAGGGCCGCTAGACCATGGGATTTTCTCTCAAAGCTGCGAACAATTTCATGGCACAAGATGATGTCGGTGATGGTTCTCCCCGAGATGAATGCATACTGATTTTGACTGACAAGGGTGTCATTAACCTTTTGGATATAGAGGGAGAGGATTTTGGCAATGAACTTGTAAATCAAATTATAAAGGGAAATGGGTTTGAAGTCCTACATGGAGGAGGCCCCATCAAACTTGGGGGATGAGGTAGAGGAAGGTTAATGTAAATTGGTTCACAAGTGATCCAATCCCAGGTAGGAACTTTACTAAATTCAATAAAAATTAGATTTAGGGACCAATAGAATGAATAAAACATAAAATAGAGAATGGAGAGAATGGGGAAGGGCAATAGGTTGGGTCGAGTATCTCACTATTTCCTGGGGCATCTCACCCTTTCCTGGGGCATCTCACCCAATTGCATTCCACAACACAACAACATAAGCCATCTTTTTTTTTCATTTAATCAAATTCGTGTTCAATGTTGTAGCCCCTTACAAACTTATATAGAAGACTCAAAACTTACTCAAAACACTAAAAAAGAAAGGCCTAACTCAATCCTCAACTAATTGGGAAACTTAAACTGACTAGGAAACTGAAATAACAAAGATAGACTCAAAACATGATTTTAACTAAACTAATGAAATAAAACTCGTTTTCCTACTTTCTACCCATATTTTAGGTTCATTAAAGTGGCCCATTATAAAGAAAACCCATGGGATCAAAGGCCCAACACATATATAACCCAACCCAGGGCTTATTTGCAATAAATTTAGCCCATTAAGTGACTGATCTGCATCAATAGTTAACACCAGTGATTTGGCTGGGGTTGAGAAAGAAGCTCCTAATAGCCCAGATGAGATCATCTTTAATAATGTCCTGACAAGAGGTGAAGAATCCCATGCTGAACCCATCAGGCCCGAGTGCTTTGTTGGCTTTGTGGGAGAGAACAACAGAGGTGATTTCATTATCAGATGGGATGGATCGGAGGGCGGGGAGAAGGTGTTCAGGAATGAATTTGTTGATCAAAGAGTGGTGTGGAGGAGGGGAAGGGGAAGGATGGGGGGGATTAAAGAGCTCATGGAAGTAAGAGGAGGCCTCAGTTTTGATCTCATCTGGGAAGCGAAGCACAAATCTATTTCTGGAAGAGAGGAAGGATATGGAGTTGGCATTCGTCCGAGCCTTGATTGAGCAATGGAAGAAAGCACTGTTGGAATCACCCAGCTCTAGCCACTTGATGCGGGATTTCTGCTTAGAAAACTTTCTTCCTAGGTGAGAAGGAGGGAAAGCTTCTGGGAGAGGGACTTTTCCTCTTCAGCAAAGGAAGAATTGAGAGGATCAAGCTGAAGTCTAGTCTGAACAGCTTCCAGTCTAGACTCTTACCGGAGGCAGTCCTATCAGAGATATTACCGAAGCACTGAGAGTTCCAGGTCTTAAGGGCTGCCTTGACATTTCTGAGCTTCCTAGAAAAGGAGATGAGCGGGGAGGAGAAGGCATGCGCAGGGATACTCCACGCGTCACGCACAAGGGGAAGGAAATCCTGGTGGAGAGATCACATGTCGAAGAATTTGAATGGCTTGGGGCCGAATGAGGTGGAAGGATGAACTAGAAGAGAGATGGGGCAATGGTCAGAGATGTTAGGCAGGTCAAAAGTGGCATGCAAGGAGGGAAAGGATCCGAGCCAAGCTCCATTCACAAGGACCCCTTCAAGCTTGCAAGCCACACGATCATTGCCACTTCGACGATTGTTCCAAGTAAGCTTGGAACCGGACCAACAGAGGTCATTCATCCCAATGTCCTCCAGACAGTCATTGAATGCCTCAACAGATGGGAGATCAATGGGATCGCCCCAGCTTTTTCGTGCCCAAACCTGATGACGTTGAAATCACCCCTTAGACCCCAACGGTCGGAGTCAACAGACGAGGAAAAGGAACAGAGATCATTATAGTGAGGAAACAACTGTTGGCCCCCAAGGAATCCGAGATGGAGAGATGGATATGCTGAGAGGAGGCGCTAGGGGAAGGGATATTGAGGAGAAGAGGGTCCCACAAGATCAAGATTTGACCATTGGTGCAGTGGGCATAATTGCAAGGAATGACCAAGAAGGAGCAATGGAGGAGGCAATGCGGGCGGCATTGGGCTCAAGGACTCTTGTTTCCAGAAGACAACAAAGGGGTTATGGGAGGATTTAATTAGGGATCTGATGGATGCATGCTTAGCCGAGGAGTTTAGGCCTCGGACATTCCAGATGGACCAGGGGGTCATATGGAAGGGGAGGGAGAGGGGTTTGGTAGCTTCGAAGAGTTGGGGGAGGATCGCCGTTGGCCATTAGTCGAAGAACCCCTTTTGTGGCGGTGAATTCACGAATGGGAGATGGTTGGGTAGGGCTAGTCTTTTGGATTAAGGATTGGATTGAAGTGGTATTGGGTTTCGGATTGGTCTTTGTGGTAGTGGACAGCTTCTGGGTCCTGGGGGGCACTTTGGTTTGGTGGAGGTCAGAGGGGCTTTTTGGTGATGGATGGCTGGCAAATGGGGAGCGGTGGGGGTACTCATTGTAGGGATGAGGGTGGCCTGAAGAGCTGTGGTGGCAAGGTTGAGGGATGGGGAGAGTTTATCAATAGTGGCCAGGGTGTGGCCATCGTCTTCGATTCTGTTAGATAGCCCATCGGGGCCATCAGCCGGGGCGAGAGGAGCTCGCAGAGTTGTGCGGTTGTTTGCAGCAGAGAGGTGATCTTCTGCAAGGGCATGGACATCTTGAGCAGGGACCTTGGAGTCGTGAGTGTCAGCAGCATTATGATCATCTTCAGGGGAAGGAGAGATTAGGAATCCAGGAGGGGCCACATCGTCAGCAGTGTTCCTCGGTGGAGGCGGAGGCGGAGGCGGAGGCAGCCCAACGGGAGAGGTGATGACAGCTTGGATAATGTCTTCTTGGTCGACAAGCTGGATCGCAGGCTCTTGATCATTGGCTGAATCATCGGATGCCGCGAGTCAGTGGCGAGATGAACAGATGTGTCGAGAGGAGCTCACAGGGCAGTCGCTTGAACAGTCATTGATGCGAGGGAAGCTCGTAAGACAGACGCTTGAACAGTCATGGATGCGAGGGAAGCTCTCAAGACTAACATCGTCGGGGAGGGGGGCTCACAAACCAGGCAAACAGCAGGTGGCAGCAGCTATAGGAGGCAAAGGCCAGTCGGGTGAAGGAGGAGAGGCTGTCAGGTCTGGTTCTAAAGGCTGGAATGGGTCAAGGTAGGATTGGTTGGATTGTGGGCCACAGTTGGAAAGTGGGCCAAGGGAAATGAGATAGGTTTGATGGGCTGGAGCGAGGGAGGGTATGGCCTGGGTGAAGGATAGGTATCCAAGTTGGTGGGATGGGCTGGAGCAAAGGAGCAAGGGTTGCTGGATTTTGCTGGGGCCCACGGCCTAGTAAGGAGGGTGCCAAAGGAAGTAGCAAGCAGGCCCAAGGAATGCTGAAAGGACGGCTCAACTAGGGAGATGATGGGATAAGTGACAGCGAAAGTAGACTGGCACGCGAGGGAATTAGGTTAGGTATTGAAAGTGGATGAGGGTTGGTCGATGGTGGTAGGAGTACCAGAGGAAGGGGGGCAGAAGGGATACAGAGACTGGCTGCTCAGTGACTACCAAACAGCCAGCTCCAGAATCACCAACAAGCAAGGAATCAATGTCATCCTGCAGAGAATGGTCAAACTCATTGTCAGATGAACTGGAACCAGAATCAAGGGATGATGTGGAAGTAGCTTCATTGGCAGAGGCATCTTCACTGTCAGAGGTAGAGGCTTCCAAAGAGAATAGAGCAGAGTACCTGTTTGGACCAGTGGTCTGAGAGTTTAGGACCACTGGATCAAGCAGCGACAGAGATTCAGTTGCCAGAGTCTTCACTTCATCAAGGAGGGTCATCTGGCTATGGTGATGCCTACGGCGGAGCCTGCTCCTTTTCCTCCGGCGACCTGGATTAGCAGGGTCGGTGGCTTCCAAAGGGGTTTTCTCCACAAGGGGAGCTAGAGAAGTGTCGAAGGCAGGAGCATAGGTCCGAGTATGATGTCCAAAGGATTTGCATGAAGTACAGTGAGGCAGTAGCCGATCGTAGTGAACCGGTTGGACAAACGAAAACCCATTTTCCTTGACAATAGTGATTGTGGATGGCGGCGGTTCATTGGCGGGAATGTCAACACATATTCGAGCAAACCCAATTCTGTCTGTTAGCTTGGTACGGTGCTTTCTGATTACAGATCCCACAATGCTAAGTCCCTTTTCACCCCAATAATGTAGTGGTAAGTTGGGGAGGGAGATCTAGATGGGGGCAGACTTGAAGTCGATTTTACTGAGATTGGAGAAGGGATCCCATTTTCTAAGGAAGATCGCCTTACTACAAACACGCCAGGGGCCTTCTTCGAGGGCTCGTACCATATCGGATTCGTGAGTGAATTTAAAAATAAAATTTCCATTGTTGAGCATGAAAGATTGCATCCGACCATGGAGCCGCCATTGCTTCGAGAGAGATGCTTGGACGATGCTAAACGGAGGCCTGCTACCCATGAAGTGACCAACAACACACATCTTCCATTTAGAGATATCTGGTTCAAGGAGACCTGAGGGACAAAATCCCACCTTTTGATCATCGATTAAGGGAGGAGGAACAAAAATCAGAGGGAGGCCGACTCGAGGGGGGGTGGGGGGAGAAGGACAGGCCACGGAGGACCAGGTCTTAGTCTGAGTGGTTGGAGGAGCAAGGAGAGAAGGAAGAGGGGAGGGAGGGAGAGAGGAGGGAGATTGCTGGTCAGAAGGTAACACGGAAGGAGAGGAGATGCCAACCGCTACAGGGAGGGTAGAGGGGAGGGGAGATTCAAGGGGGAAGGTGGGAGGTCCGGCGGCGGGAACCACCGGGGGAGGGGAGGACATGGATGATTAGGCCATGGGAAGGGTGGGAGGGGTGGCCAGGTTCCAGGGGCCTACCAGTGGATGGGCACTCAACAAATTCACTCAGGTCTCTCAGTGTTATGTTATTTCAGGGGAAGTTGAATATTCTCCAATGGTGATGATGGGATTAATGTCGATGCGCCAAAAGCCTCTAAAATCTTTAAGTGAATGCCTGTGGAATTGGCTCGCATTCTAGCTCAATCCTGCTGAACCCAAGCTAACAATGAAGCTCAGGCACATATCTTTGATTGTGAGCCCATGACCTTAGGGACCCTCCGGCATTTGCCTTTTCCACCTTTCTTCTGTTCAATCATCCTGGCAATCACCAATAACTAAAGGGTTGGCAAGCTTGGAATGAAATATTTCCTTTCCAAAGAAATGTTGATATTATCAATATGTTTCCTTTAAGAGTATTGGAAAAAGAATACAAGAAATATAAATAAATGAAACACATAATTCACACCATGTTTGTTGGTTCAGGTAAAAAATGGTTTTACAAGTTTACATGTCATTTTTCTTGCACTAGAGAAGAAGAGAGATTAAAGGGCCAAAAAAAAAAAATAAAAACCTTGACAAAGGAAATTGTCATTCTTTGGATGTTTGAGGTTCAGCAAACCCTATATATAATATGAAAACACTTGTGGTCTTTTCCTACCTCTTTTTGTTTTCTTAAAACACTCCTCTGGTGGCTTATGAGCTTGATGGCATCTCTTGTTCATTATGGATGTAGCTGGCCTGTATTTTTATTCCTCCCACCCCCTCTTTCCCGGCCCCAACCCAACCCCCCCAACCCTAAGATGTGCCTTTTCTTCTGTTTAAACTTAAGTGGGTTCGTTGGTGCAGGACAAGTCGGCTTTTGCAGATATCCTGAGGCGAATTTCTAAGATACAGAAGACGAATGGACCCAACAACTATGTTGTGTTGAGAGATAAATGATAATTAGGCGACATACTTGAGCTTTTCTGATGGCCTTGGCCTGCTTGCTTTTGCTTGGAGTTGCATATGATACCACATTTTGAGGAGAGAGGCCAGCTCAGGCGTCACCCCTATTTTCTCCGGTGCTAGATTCAGAACCAGGAGGGTAGTCTGCAGGCTTTACCATATTCTGGTGGATCATTAGCTTGGGATTCTCTAATTTGTTGGCTTACGTTTGTCCCAGTCCTTTGTGTAACATGCATTATTGCATAACAGAGAACACCAGTCACATTGTCTGTGGAAAACAGTATTGCTCTCTGCTTCATGATGTCAGAATACTAACCTTCTTTGGGCATTATGTAACCAAAAACTGGCCAGAAAAGATAAAGATCAGTCATTAGTTTTTTTTCTTTCTTGTTAAGCCTTAAATAACAGGATCATGTGCTTTTTTTACGGAGGTGATAACAACTGCTACTCTGTTAAATTACTAGTGCAACTCATACTTGGCAGAGGACACATCCATTCAAGCTCAGATATTTGTTTAGGAAACTCCTCTAATCTTTTTGTGTATGCAGGCATGTGGTTCTTTTCTTCTGCTTTTGTTGGTGGGGAAGGCATAGGTGCCCAGGAGGAAGTTCCTAGAATTTCATAAAGATCATATACCACCCTTTGAGCACCCTGCAGGTGACTTGCCTTCTGGCTGTTGCTTCCTTTCAAGGGCAGAAAGGAAGGGTATGTTTGGTTGCCAAGTAATGATGAGTTTATGTTTCTCCCTCTTTTTAATAATTCAATTTAATCAATTTTTTTTTCTGTTCTTTTCTTGCCAACCAAACTTACCCTAAAGTTTAGCTGCATAGACTCATCAAGTGTATTTTTAAAACTGATTTATCATTATGTCATTATATGTTTATTGGGTACACATGTGAAATGATAGGATTTTTCCTAATTGAAAAGTATGCTATATTAAAATTTTAAAATATAGGATCTCGACTTTTTATTCGCTAACTTTAGTTGCAACAAAGTTTTCTGTACCAAAGGTACAATTTTATGTCGATGGCACCAATGGGTGAGCTAGATAGCTAAGCCAAGGTTGATGCAAAGAGTCTAGATTGCAAATTAACCTCCTCTGTATAGATACTTTCATTAAGCACATTTTCTGATCTTGTAATACTACATATAATCTGTACCCAATTAAAAGACAAGATATAATTGGAACCTAGTATCTACTACGTAAAAGAATTGAATCTGGTTTGACCAGGTCCAACCAATTCCAATTCGAATTTGATCTGTATTGGCCGGAACCAGTCAAGAATCAGCCAGAATTAGATAAAAAAATATGCCCAAACCCTATTTAAAGGAGGGGAAGCCACTCAGCGGAATCAGGATTGGGCGATCTGATCCCGTTTCCTGAATCCATGCATGTAAAGCGACGTGATAACCCCCATCCCAATCTGTCGACATCATGGTTTAAGTTCACGGTATCAGTCAGTGTCGAAATCAATCCGATCAGCCCAGTCAGTTTAATATCGGATGGTTTTACCTTTATTTTTCTTTAAATGTATTTTTTAGACATTTTTACCCTTATTTCGGTTATATTGATATGGGATCGGTGGATGCAATCAAGGTTTCAAAATCTCGGGAATCAATCTCTATTGATACGATAGTAATCTGGATCAGTTGGTTTTACTCTTTTCATTAAAAAATAGGGTTTTTTTTTCTAATGATTTTACCCTTGATCGAATACCAATACCCGATCCAAGATCAGCCAATTACCAGTGTTGGCACATCGATACAATCTGGGATCTGATACTGATAACTTAGAACCTTGGTGCCAATGTTGTGCCACAGATTTAGGGCCTGTTTGATTTTGTCTTCAGAAATGTATTTTTCTGTGCTCAGAAACGGAAAAACACTTCAAAACCCATTTGATTTTTCTGTTTCGTTTCACTTGTTTTTCGAAATAGAAATATAAATTTATGCTTATTTATGTATCTAGAAATAAGAATGGAGAAACAATTAAGACTTATTTTTTTGTTTCTAGAAACAAGTGGGAGGGATAAAAATTGTGAAAAACTCGACACTCGCTCGACTTACCTTAAACCCTATTCACTGTTGAAACTTCTCACTATCTGGACGTGGCAACTCCAACCTGGTTGTGTGAAGCTCACAGTTCCGGACTGCCTTCATCCTTCTGAAACTCATCTCCACAAAGCATACCTGCAACTTTGATGCCATGCCTTCACTTGTGTCTTGAACCAGACTACAATATTGAAAACGTTTTGAAAAATCAAAAAATCAAACACCCTTTTGTGATTCCAAAATCGTTTCTTAGCACAAAAAAAAAGAAAAATCATTTCTGATGTTTCTAGACAGAAATAATAAAAACAAAATCAAATGGACCCTTAATTCTACATTGAAAATTCTTAAGCTACGAAAGGTCAATATAAATGAAAGTCTCCTCAATGCACCAGAATGCATTTTAAAACAGTGTGGTGACCTTTCTACCTACAAAAGTGAACAAATATTAATGAATCTACAAAAATGTGTTATTGTGCCAAGGGTTCTACATCGGAAGTTCTTAAGCTGTATCAAGGGTTCTACATCGGAAGTTCTTAAGCTGTATCAATATAAGTGTTATTGTGCCAAGGGTTCTACATCGGAAGTTCTTAAGCTGTATCAATATAAGTGACGGTCTCCTCAATATACCACAATGTGTTCTCAGCCAATACTGACCGTTCTGTGACCGATACTTGAAACCATAATCGACACATGCCATGTCTGCATTGACATGATAGCCAGCGGATCACAAAGAGAGAGAGAGAAAGAGAGGAAAAACAAGGAAGGTCATAAATATATTCTGGTCCTTCGATGGAAGCTGAACATAGGAACCTGAATGTTTAACTACTCTTAAAGTCGATTACTGGGTGGGTCAGATAATAAATGATCCAAGTTCCAACCGAGGCACGAACCATATACAGTTCATTAAAAAGTTGTCACAATCTCAATATCTCACTTTCTCATGGCATGCGTAGGGAGTAGTATTGGCCCTTAACTACGAGATTACAGACTAAAGCAAACAATGTGTTTGTGTGTGTGTGTGTGAGAGAGAGAGAGAGAGAGAGAGAGAGAGAGAGAGAGAGAGATGGTAGGTCCATTTCATGGATGGCACAAAGCCACGATTGGAATTCAGTTGGAGGAAGGTTCTTGGAAACAACACTTTGATGCTTCTACAGTTCTACACAGTACACACCTCTTGGCTTCATCTTCGACAATACCTGATTGAATACCTGCCAAAGCATGGAATTTTCCCAACTACTTTTGGCTGCAATTGGTTGGATTGGAAAATGACGGGCAGTCTGGAACAGTGTACAAAACCTTTTTGCTGTGTTTGTTTGGATGAAATGTAGTAGAATCTTTTCCCCCACCTTCCACGAAAGCATAACAATTTTTTTTAGTTTAATTCCTCACCACCCTCACCCCGCCCCCCCCCCAAAGAAAAAAAAAAAAAAGGGCCTAAGAAGGATTATAGAATTCAATTGCTTTTTCATTCACGGTGATGGAGAATCTCCTTGCTATGAAGATCTAAGCCTTTGATTAGCATTGGGAGAATGGTATTTTCTATTGTTTATAATTAGGTATGAGAGATAATAATGACACAAGAGTTCAATCATTATCACAACATTACTATCAGAAATTATTCTTCTTTGTGAAGATATATACTTTTTTGAGAAAGGGGATTAGGCATGCTGTCAAGGTGCCCATCATATGTCATCATTTCTTCTTACTGTTTGAAAAAGATCCCCTTACCCCCTCTTGTGTCTAGCCCTGTAATTAATGACATATCCACAACACATACACACATATATACACATTTTCCATGCAAGCAAAAATCTTTTACAGAGTGAAAATGTTTTTTATTGACAATTTTCTCCCAAATTCCTCCCTCTTTCAAAATTCATACGAGCATTCTTTTCCTTTATTCCCATTACCCTACTTTCAAGTTTCAATGCCGATTCATGTGAGCTGGAAGATGATAGATAGAAGGTGAAATGATAAGTTTCATGTTCAGAATTGTTGTTGGAGCTACAAAGAGAAGGGCATATTGTAATTTGATTTTCTCTTGAGAGTGCAAAAAGAAGGGGAAAAAAAATTAATAAATCACATGGCTCTCCCAGACCAAGGCCTAATGACCATCCTTTTGATTTCACATCCTCCATGGGGTCTGGGATCCACACCTTTGGATTGAGTTCTTTGTCTGATTGCTTAGCATAGGTCAGTGTCTCTTCATGTTTCTCTCCTTCCCCAATACTGGGTAGATATGTCATTTCATAGGGGAATGGAAAAAGATAGACAAGGTGATGATACGCTAGACAAGGAACTCTCCCTCCTTTTTATCACAACTTCTTCGAGTACAAGCCTGAGCCCTTCAGGTTAGATGGGTTTTTTACACACCACACCCACCTACCTGACTGCACTGGACTCAAATCCTCTACAATGGGTAGTGAGTGGCAATGAGGATTCAATGGCTGGGAGGACCTGGACATACACCCAATGCTCACGGATCGAGATCCTCTCCTGAGCTCTGATCGCCCAAGTCATGCCGTAGCTACCTGATGATTGACACATGTCTACGTACTGATCCAATAGTAGTGCTTTTACCAATCAGAACAAAGGCACCGTACTCATATCCGTTAAATCAGCATCTGGACACATGTCAATCATCCAAGAGCTATGGGCCGACCTGGATGATCAACGCTTAAGATAGGAGCCGGATCTCAATGCTCACACTACCTCCCCACGGAGGATTTTTGTGCCCCACATTAGATAGGCAATGGTTCTATCTTCCTATAGAAGTTGGAATTTGGAAGGGAGGGACGGGTAAAGTCTCCATCACAAGTCCATGTAGGGTTCTCTTTCAGGCGACCTGGAGGGTTTTTTAAATGTAGAACCAAAAGTGTTGGATGGGTAAAGCCCTCTTTGGGATAGTCATGACTCATGAGATCCTTTCAATTTCTTCCTCCACCAATAGGAAAAAAAAAAAAAAAAAAAAGAAGGGAAAATTCAATTCAGTTCTTAAGATGACTCCATTAGAGAATTAACAAAGATAAACAGTCCATGCTTCTGAACAATCTTAACTAAGGCTGTGAATATATAAACATCAAAGATCAAAACATTTGATTTAAACAAGTTCCAATATCACATAAAACATAATCAAACCCACCCTTAAAATCTCTAATCCCCACATTAACAAATGTTTACGAGAAAGAGCCAAAGGCAAATCTGGAATCCCTCTTCTCTCTATCCATAGTGAGTCTCGAGCTAATGAAGCCCTCTATACTTGTAATAAAATTAGAAGATATGCAAGAAGCAGAGCAAGCCAAGCACAAGCAATGGCAGAGGAGCTGCCGCCGGAAGTGGGAAGGCTGCAGAGGTGGGTCCGGCGGCGACGGCATCCAGAAGCTCGTGAGAAGAGATGGTGATGGTAAGGGGGTTCATCTCCATCTGGGTTGGTTGCTGCGGCAATACATCGACGTTCAGCTTGAGACCCTTCCTGCAATTCTCAGGGCGGCCACTAGCGAAGAAGCGAGAGCCAACGCCTTCAAGGGTTATGCTATCAAGGCCGTCTGTGTACATACGGATTGGGTTGGTCACATCACACGCCTCCAACTCTTCTCTGCTCCCCAGCTCCACTATGCTCTCCCCTGCTGCAGAGTAAGCAAACCCTGCAATCCATCCATCCAT
This sequence comes from Macadamia integrifolia, assembly GCF_013358625.1. Lineage (NCBI taxonomy): Eukaryota > Viridiplantae > Streptophyta > Magnoliopsida > Proteales > Proteaceae > Macadamia > Macadamia integrifolia. Next base: position 37,614,145 of record NC_056558.1, on the reverse strand, counting down.
TTTCCCATTTTTCAAGCAATTAACTAATTACCCAACATTCATTTTTGTTCCTGGAGATTCATAATCAGTAGTTCATGGAATTAAAATAGAGAGGGGGGGGGGGAGAGAGAGAGAGAGAAGTTACAGATTTTATCTCCAACACGGAAGACACGATCGGCAGACCAAGCAGCGATGTCGGTAGCAATATCCCACCCACGGTCTCCACCCACGACGTGATGAATCTCTGTTGCTTCTTCTGCTGAAACCCCTCTTCCTCCTCCCAAGCTCACACTCACCACCACAATAATCGAAACCAAGAGAAGTCCCATTCTATATCCACTTCCCTCTCCTTCCATCTTCACCGCTGACTATCTCTACTTTACTGGTTGTTTAGAGAGAGAGAGAGAGAGAGAGAGAGAACAGGAAAAGATGGTTGGTAGTTTGAGCTTTTAAGCAGGGAAACTTAAGGGAGAAGCTTTTGCCTTTTGGCCTTGAGCCCTTCACGCTTCCTCTGAAATGGGTTTTTCTCTCTTTATCAATTTATTTACTTCCCAATCTGGGTTTTCATTGGTTCTACAGAGCCACAAGTTTTACCTAAACCTTCCTCTTTCCTATCCAGAAAAAAAAAAAAAAAAAAAAAAAAAAAAACCTTAAACTTAGAAGGAATGGTTGGTAAGTTGTGTTCCTACTCTGCAATTAAAACACATGGAGGGAGATAGATTTACCTGAGCTAACCGTATGAGTCTATAAGAGCTTGGTAACTGTGAAATGACAAAAATACCCTTCTAATCCAACTACCATATCTAGGGCAGTAAGGCCACTACCAACCTAGCCTTTCTCTTATGCTCTTAATCGAACGTCATTTATTGTTTGGAATTTGGATGGGGTCAGGAGCTACAAGTCTACAACCATAAGTCCCTGGACATTCGACTTCATATTCTTTGTGTTTTTTCTTATATTGCCAGCTGCTGCTTGGCCCTCTTCTCTGATCTCTATTTTCTTTTGCTGATGAATGTGTGTTTCCGTAGCCTCCTAAAACATCTCACATTTTCTCTGCTTCCTTAGTTTGGTGGACAAAGGCCTGGTGGGACCCTAAAAATAGTAAATGATGCCTCACTTTCTAAAGTTTTTTTTTTTTTTTGGAGGGGGGTGTTTTGTTTTGGGAGCTCATTTAGGGTCGTTTTTTATTGCAAGAAAAATTAAAGGGAAAAAGAATTTCAAACCTAAAAAGAAGAAAGAACAAGATCTCTTTGTTGTGTGTTTACACCTAAATACATCAAGTGTGAAAGACCATTTTAACCCCATGCATCCCTTCATTGGTTTGTGCACAGACGTGTACCTATGCCAGTAGGTTAGAGTTCTCTTGCCCAAAATAAAAATTACATCTAAAAAGAATTACCACTAGGGTAGAGTTTTCTTCCCAAAATAAAAATTACATCTGAAATGAATTATCACTAAATATGGCAAGAAATTTAAGTAGTTTATACAACATGTTAATAAATGAAGACAAATGTTTCCCATTTTAGGTTTAAAAATTGTTAATTCTGCTCTGCTTCCTTGTGAGAAAAACTGAAAAGAATAATGTGAAATTTTTAAACCTAAAGAAGAAACTTTTGTAATCATTATGCCACATGGTTATATCATTAACTACAATTTATTTCATATTTGATTATTAAATTCACTTTCTTTTGAAGTCATTCATTCATTCAAAATTCATAACCCACAAACTAATCTAAACATTCTTTCAAAATATAGGCACCATTCACTCAAAGGGCTCCCCCCCCCCAAGCCCTGTGGGCACATAGTCTCATTCCATTGTTGGTGGTCCTTGATCTTCCCTCCTGCTTCGCAATGTCAATTTGCTGAAGCTATTTCTTGGTGCATGCATTTGAATCGTGAATTATTTTTCTCCCTATATTTTGAAGGTCCAAAATATCTTTCACCATTCCCTTACAATCGTCGAAGCATAATGATGGCCATCCTTTGCTATGGCTTAAGGAGAACTCCATCAGGGAAGAATATATTAGCAGCATAGAAAGCACAACATATTTGTATGTGTCTAACAAGATCCATGGTTTGAGGAATTGGAATTGGATCGCCAATTTCTATCCAAATCCAGTCTGATTTGAATCGATTGATTCGTATTGAAATTCTAGGGTTTAGACTGATTCCAGTTGAATTGGAATCGAAATCAGTCTGTAGAACCAAAATATTTATCAGTAAAGATTCCAACTTACTGGCTTTCGATCAAGGTCCATAGTTGATCAACATGTCTCTATTCTATCACCACCTTCGCACCTGTGGTTGCTTCTGATCCAAAATACCTTGCTTGGAGCTTGAATTAGAACTACTCCTAATCTCATTCCTTACTCTTCTTTTTTCAATTTAGACAAATAAGAATCCCATAAAAAAATAGAGTAAGAAAGATGTGTTTCTTCCTCAAACCATGTTTGCTATAAAGAGAAGAAGTGAAGCTCTGGGATGCAACTTGGACTGGGTTAGGTTGGGTAACTGAAGAACTTTAATGAGCCAAGGCCAAGGGGCTGGGCTGATGAACTTTAAATTTAAAACCAAGCCTCTCATGGAATGCCCCAATTTGAACCTTCTTTTGAATCTTTTTTTTTTTTTTGTTAACCAAAGGTGTCCGGACAGCTTACGCGCACCTCGATTAATTCTCGGGGAGACTAGCACAGTAACCCACCGCCATGATCTCCACTTAAATTGTAGATGCACAGATGGAGAATCTAATTTGAGACCGTGTGCCTAACCATTTGGGCAACCCACGGGTAGGTACAGAATAAATAAAAAAACTCACAGACACACACACACTCACACAATGCGTACGATAGGGTTCGATCCCATGACCTCCTCCCCTGGGTGCTGGCTCCACAAGCCGAAGCTACCACCACTAGGCTATCCTAGTGTTCGTTCTGACTCTTCTTCCTATTCATGTAGAGCACACCTATTTCCCTAAACATCTATGTGTTCTTAACTATTTGTATATACTCTCACCTAACAGTGGCCTGAAGATCACAAAAACCTCTCATGGCACCAAAAGAAGAGAAAGGTTGGGATAAGGAGAGACCCAAACATCAGGGTCAACTTCTTTTTCACCGTTTATTTCTTGGTATACTGTAAAGAAAAATTTCATGTAAAATTTGTGTAATTTTTATTGAAGTTTTCAATACAAAAGCTCAAGTTATTGGGTGGAGAGACTCAATTAATATATAAAAGTCATCCAAGGTCCAAAAGTTAATTGAGATGAGATTATTCCCAATAATGCACATCACGTGTTATCCTCTTTTTAGGTGACAGTACACATGGCACGCATAGTCTTCAGTGGGATGGTATCATTAATGATAAGCTTGATGCTCTGATACTTATGTTAAAGTATCCAATCCAAAATCTTAAGCTATTAGTTGAAGAAGCCCAATTTGTATATATGAAGTCATCTGAAGTCTAGAGTTAGCTGATGTGATAATTTTCCCTAGAGGTTTTCATCAGAAAAATAACTTTTAGGAAAACTTCTTTCTTTTTAAGAAGGAATTATTAAGTCTATAACTAACAGAAGTAATTGAAACCTCTCCTTTCAGTTTCTTCTTTTTTTTTGTGAGAAAATAGTAACTGGATCTGAAAGTAAACACACTATTTGTGCGTAACACCAATGGAAGCATGGGATAGAGCATCATATAAGAAGGGTGGATGCGTCATTTCAAAGGAGGAAAAGAGAGATAGACACAGGGAGAGCTAGTGTGCCAGCCTTTTTACCTTTAAAGTCCAATTCCCCAGCTCTGCCTGGCCCTCAAGTCCTTTGGGCTGGTTAAGGAATGGGCTTCGTTGGATTGGGCGGAGGGCCTTTGGGATTAATTATACATTTCTTACCATACGGTAGACATGAATGGACATTGGAGATATAGAGACGTCGTGCGGTTCAAGATAGCCCACTTAGGGTGTCAGTCGGTTGGTTAGGGTCTGGTTTGTTAGGGTTGTATTGGTTTCTATCTTGGCCAAAATGAAACCAAAATGGAAAGTTGAAATTAGGTTCAGTTTCCGGTTTCGGTCAGGCCACAGTTGGTCTAGTCGGTTTTGATTTTTTAACCGATATCCAGATTTCAATCCCAAAACTCCTGATAAAGGTCTGATTTTGGTTTTGGTTCAATCCAGTTGTGTTCAGTCATTTCAGTCAATCCAACCGGTTTGGGTAGGATTTTTAGACCCATACAATTCACCCTTCAATTGTCAGCTCAAAACATGTTGAGAAAATGCTTTAAAAGTAAGTAAAGTTGTAGAAAATTACAAAAATGATATTTTTATCTTTTTTGTTAAGCAACTGTTGTTTGATTTTTTATTTTTTTTGGTAAAACTGTTATTAGATTTTTTTTTTCCCGAAGACAAGAAAATTAGAATTGATTAGATTTTGGGGAGGTTGCAACATTGTACAAAAGTGTATGCGGTTGATCTACTGTTTGCAAAGGTTGCCTCTGCAATAGAGGTAAAATATAAGACCTGTTCCGATTGGGGTACCAATTTACATATTACATCTTTCATGGATTTATATAAAAACAAAAATAAAGCTGCCACATTCAGTGGCCAAAAAAAGTTTTCTAAATCAAAAGAAAGTTTCTGAACAATCTTCGAGTTGGTCCATATTTACGTCAGAATCCACCCTCGCCTTTTCGCATATTGTGCTCCAAGCAGAAGAGCCCTGGTACCTCCTTCAATTGTATCTCTCGTCATTAGATAATCTATTATTAGTAGATGTCTCTCTATCCTTCTAACAACCCTAATGCGCAACTTTTTATACCTTCAATTGTTATTAGATTTCTATACAACAAAATGGAACTCTCATAATTTTATAACTCTGAACTTATTAATCTTAAGCATTATCCTTAATTATTTTAGGATGAGAGATTTCAGGCCATTTTCCTTCCTCCTCCTCGAATGATAAGGTACTTTACCTAGTGGTATTTACCAAGAAAAAAAAAATCTAGTGGTGATGGCAATCTAGAAAAAAATAAAAAAATAAAAAAAGGAATGATAAATAGAAAAGGGAATTTTCAATTATGATCTTGTAGTTCTCAGCCCACCATCTTGAGCCACATGGACAATTGATTTTTGGATTACTTGTACACCTAATGGATTAACCATGTGTCAAATTTTAAACTGAAACTCAGTTATGGACTGCTTGAGCTCATGGGCTCCACAACTTTAAAATACATTATGCCATAATAAGAAGGCCACCCTTTATCAACAACTCATTATCTTCATTTCGTAACCAATGTGGGACTAAAGAGTATGCCCCCCTTAACGCTTCTATAGTTTCTTGCCCCAACCTTTGGAGCTCAATGGATCTAGACTGTTTCTTGAGCATTATATTCTCCTCCCCTTGCAGCACAACGTTCCCATGTGGCTCCACGTAGCATCATGAAGCTCCCTCTTATAGCACTGCTATGATCAATTCATTGCCCTTGGCAATAAGTCTGTTTTAGCCAATGGGTTTCACGACTTTAAAACGCATCATGCCATAGTTAGGAGGCCACACTTTATCAACATCTCAGAATCTTCCTCCCTAGCCGATGTGGAATGAAAGAGCATGACCACCTTATTGTCTTTCGTGTTTTTTTTTTTCCAACCTTTGGAACTCAATGGATCTAGGCCGTTTCTTGGGCATGATGGTTGTAGTCCAATAGATGCCTTATTGGGGTTGACCGACACTAGTTATAATCGATTCGTTTATAGTTATAGCTTGATCAACTTGTTTATGACCTGTTTATAGCCCAATTAACCCAATTAAAGATTCATTATTTCCTGATTAATCAGATTAACTTGACCTTAAGTTAAAACCAATCATCAGGACCAATCAGTTGACAACCTTAGTAGAAGTAGAACTACACTTGAAAGAACCGTTGTTCACTGGTGAAGGAACCACTTTTCCTTTCATATAAGAAGTGATGTAAAGAGTAAGAAAGAAAAATTAGAAGAAAAGGATAACCTCCAAATGTTTATATGATCCTTCTTAAACTGAAAGTAAATGATCATGACATTATACTAATTAGGTGTTCAACTTGGGCATGTATATGTATAAATCAAAATTCTTAGGAGTACAGCACTGATATATCTTTTAAGTCATCAAACCTTCTCATCAAAGTACCTTCACATACATGGACACAATCATAAGTTACAAAAGAAAGTAAAATGAAGATGGGTTCACTTTACTTAAGAAGTTCAGATTCAAGGGGACACAAAAAGAGTCAAAGACATTAACTCATCAAGTATAAAGGTGACTTCACAGTCAGTAATAACAAACATACACAGACGGACACACACTCCCACAAAGAAGAGAGAGAGAGAGAGCAGGCCACCATGAATGGAAAGACACCCATGTTTGATACATCCCTATCTTTGTTGGGTATGTGTGGGATTCATATTGCTTTCAATCTTATCTTTTTTATCTTCTAAGCAAATGAGAGAGAAGCAACTATATGAAAGAACTGAAGTTGCTCTATTAGCTCTTTGGCATGGGCCATGGCTCGACACTCAAGTCTCTTGAAGAGCTCTTCACTAAGTTGGTCCCCTATATGGGCATCTACTAAGACCCCACAGACACTCCTGCAACTGTTGGCTAAAGCTTTGCCCACCTCTACCTCATCATCTGACCGGCTAACTACGAGAGGACTACCACCCTTGAACACCTCCAGCTTGTTAATGGTGAAAGAGCCATCGGCTTCTACTACTTCCTTGAAGTCTTGTAGGCTCGGTGCATACACTGGTATATTGAAGCTGTCTCTTTTCTCACTATCCACTAGACCCTTCGTTGAGATAAGCAATTCAAAATAATTATTTTGGAGGAAAAAATAAATTAATACTCGGATTCAACAAACTCAAGTATCAATAGGTTTCATTGATTTTCTGCTATTTTACTGATGAAGAAATGAAACAATGGTAAAAGAAAAAAAAAAAAAAAAAAAAAAAATCTTCTCCAATTCTGCCTCAATCATAATTGAGAGTGGCTGTTGTTGATCTCATTTTTTATTCCATTATCTCTAACCTTGCTCAATATCAATTCAAAAGGGAATTTAAAAAATTAGTTGAAATCATCTTTCTAAAATTTGGGATCGATCAAGGATGATACTAATTCAATATCAATTCAGACCAGGGGTGTCAATCGGTTGGTTCAATTCGGTTTCAGTCGGGTTGAATTGATTTCGCTCTAGGAATGAGAGAGACCAAAACCAATCCGTTAAGGAACTTTAGTTTTTTATCGATTTTGGGTTTGATCCTATTTGGTTTCGATTTATTTTGGTTTTTCAATATCGGGTTAATACTGGTTTAAGATTGATTTATTATTGGGTTTGAACCATAATGAAATCTTACATTCATAACTTATAATGACAAGATTTGACGAAAATAACACTTTAAATTTATGATTAAATCATGGTTTATCGTTGTAAGGGAAAGATAACTAATATTGAAACCAATGGATAACAAATTATTAAGAAGATAATTAATATTGAAATCACAAAATGAACCATATTATCTAATCATTCATTTAACTATCCAACTAGTTTTGTATAGTGAACAAGGAAATCAATGGAGGCATTATTATAATTTACAAATCAATTTCTCTATTCATAACCTAATATTCAATGATTCGTAACAATTTCTCTTACAATAAAAAATTTCTTAACTAATATTATAAAAAATGGATAGTCAATTCACCAATTTATAATCTCATAATCAAATTTTTTTTTATCGGTTTCATTCGGTTTGATTTCGGTTTGATTACTAGTTAGTTCAATCTGAATTAGTTTTTAGTCGGTTCCAACATACTTCAATTCAAAATCAATCCAATAAAGATCGATTTGATTTGATTTGATTTAGATTTAATCGATCAATTTTAGTCGATTTTATCGATTCGAGCTAGGTTTTGACACCCCTAATTCCGACGAACTTGAATCAAATTGTATCTGATAGATTTACTTTTACTATATACCTATGTACTGAAGTCATATCCATCAAGACTGTTACCAATCCGATTCGAATTTTAAAACCATGGTTGGAAAAATAGAGTAAATAGACATTGGCCACTCGATTCCGAATCAAATCTAACAATTCAGTCGATCCGATTCCAATTATTGTGGTAAATGGTCATGCGCTGGTCCCAAAAACACTCCATCATGACCTGATCAATGATCAGAAGGCGCAAAACGGCTGTTTGTCGGGTTCTCACAGGAATGGCTTCCTAGCATTTATGATAGATATATGGCCATGCGCTGGTCCCATATACATTCCATCATATTCTTATCAATGATCAATGATTGCATGCTATGTCGGCACAATACATCCGATGCACCATCATTCAATCTGGTCAAAGGTGCGCCATCCACCTTCCATATATTTCAAGCCAGGTCCATTATTTGTTATTTATCTGAAGAAACACCTAATCCTCTCTCTGCTTTTAGCTTTTATTCTTGGATCATCATAATCACCTAGGTCAACAACTAATACAGTTTGACTGGGATAGATTTAGGGTTTACCTCTTGGACGAGATCATCCCAGGCGTCCTGAAAGTGGGTCCCAAAGAGTATACCAGCTCCACCTTGATCAGTGGGGTCCACCGACGTTCTTCCTAGGCAAACGAGAAACATGGATCCATCTTTTTTCATCTCACGTGATCGTGATCTAAGGAATCCTGCTAAGTCAGCTTGAAACTGTTTCTTGTAAGCGTTGGCCGTGCACTCACTTGCATCGTGGATGTATACCCTTCCCTTGTTATACGCGGTTGATCTCTTATCCATCACAATTTCCGGGACCTGATAATAGAATCTATCAACTTTGACCATCCAAAATAGTAAAAGAATCAAACGGCCAGGATCTTCTATTTCAGTTTGATGTGATTACGTGCTCTAAATATGATGGAATAGAACATGAACCTACTCACCTGAGAGAGCCAATGCAAGGAGAAAGCAGAGTAGAAAACATCAATGGATCTTGCCGGAAAGAGACGCCGGTAAAAAGATCCGGGGACACCAGCGGCGAAGTAAGAGCGGTGCCCATCAGCTGCGAGGCACTCTTCCATGCTACCACCGTTGATGGCAAGTGGAGGGAGGAGTTGGAAGAGGGTGTTGAAGTCATTGGAAGGAAGGTCAGAGAAGAAGGCTGAGAACTCTGGCGGTTCACAGCCCATGGCCTCGTAGCGCTTAGTAATGTGCTTGATGATGACGTCCACTATGTAGATGGTGTTGCCGCCGCATGAACAACCCAAGTCCGCCACCGCAAATGGTGTCTCAGGGGAGGACTCTAGTTGCACCCTGTCCAGTGTACTCTCCAGCAGGTGCAGCATCGATCTTGCATGTTTTGCCTGCAATTTTAACAAAGCCCATCAACAAAGATTTACTATTTTTTAACTTAAAAGAGCACTAAGTAGAAGAAAAAGAAGAGGTTAATGACTAAGTAATACAGTCATAATAAACACACGATTTAAAAAAAAAATCAAGAAGTGGTAGTTTGTACTAGTTAATTATTGTGGTCACCATTAAAGATGGAGCTGATTATGGAAGGAGAGTTTGAAAGTAAATCAAAGAAGTAATTATTTATTAAAGCATTAGTCTTGTAGAGATAGATAGAAGGAGACGAGATAATTAGGGTAATCACATGCTTGAGAGACATGCTAAGTTGAACATTACAAGGCAAAGTTGTCACCAAGAGGCACTAAGAACAAAAACATCAACCCAAGGACTACTGGAGAATCAAAATATATTGGATCTTCACAAAAAAAAAGTCTCTCTCTCTCTCTCTCTCTCTCTCTCTCACACACACACACACACACAGTTTGTGTGTTGGGGTGGGGTTGGAAGAGGAGGAGGTGGGTTTTTCCTTGAAAGAGTAAGTTGGTGAGTAGACCTACAAAGAAGGAACAGGTGGAGCCATTTTTATGACAAAATGAAGAACATGAAATCAGTAAGAACACATATATTAAGGGTAAAAGGAGGGCAAGAGAAATTAGGAAGAAAATGGCCAACCTGAGCCTGAGAGTTGTTAGCATAGCTAGTTTCTCCTTTGCCTCCTTTCATGCTAAGTATCCTCTCAAGTTTCCTTACAGAAACAACAAGATTATCTCCTTGTAGAGCCATCACTCATTCACTCCTCTTACAGTTCTACTGGTTTTGTTGAAGGGTTAGTGAGAATGTATTGGCTATTTGGGTTGTGGTGGGAGACTGAAGACTAGAGAAGATCAGAGATAAGGAGATAGAGCATGTGTAACTCTTCCAATTCATATAAATATATAGAGTCAGAACTGAGTAGAGAAAGGAACTTGAGTGCAAGGAAGAGGGTGTTTACTGTATTCAGTAGTGTAGTGTTGGGTTTACCTGTTTATATTTTTATTTTTTTTTATTTCCTTCCTCTTTCTTTATTGGAGAGAAAGAATGAAATATGAGGGTTTTTTTTTTCTTAGAATAAAGTGGAAAAGGTGATAGAGTTAGGGTATACGTACTTCAGTGCCATGCAATACATTGCCAATAGATAGCTAGCTATACGCCATAGAAAATTATCAAAGGGCAAGCTAATGGTGGGGTCTGTGGGGTCCATGAGTAAGTGGGACCCACATTATATATATTTTTTCTCTTTCGGTAAGATGGGAACAACAAAGGAGAAAGTTTTTCGTCTTTGCCCCCCCAAGAAACAGATTGGAACAAAAAACAAAGTAAATAAAGCTGAGTAGCAGAGTCGGTAGGCCCAAAATTAACGGCGATTCTCATGGTTTATCTCTCTCTCTCTCTCTCTCTCTCTCTCGCTTTCTTCCTTCCATGAAGCATTAATTCCGACCAAGTATCGGAAAAGAACCAAATACACAAACTTCCCAGCCAAGTGATGGCTTATCAGTGGAGAGTGATCATCAAAATTATACTAAGGAGAGGTAAATATATAGTACTCTGGTTAAGAATAAGAAGATAAAAAGTGAAAACTTTGAAGCACATCAAAGGGTGTAAACCCGTGAAACTTGTGGGCCCCTCTCGGACCTAAAATCATCTCAATCGGGTCATCTTCTCATGATCAAGATCAATCACAGACGGACTAGTACTAGGCAGTAAAAATCTGGAATCTCCTTGATTCAAATTGGACACCCATGAACCTGGTCTCCATTTCTCTAGACCAAACCGGATTTAACTCTTGGGTGTAGGAGTGTCCTAAATGGAACCCAAACCGAAAAGAAAACCAGACCAACGTACGTTCGTCTATCGGTTTGCTTCGAATTTGGGTGTTTAGAAATTGGCACAAACCAAAACCGACTGGACCACTGTATAGACGATTGTAAGGTCCGTAACTCATCAAATAGGCCAAAACTGAAATAGATCGGAAAAAAATGGTTTCTTTTTGGATAGTTGTTCTTGTAATAATGGAAGGTTATAGTTCTGAAAATCACAAGATAAACCTGAGTCATTCATTTTTAGGGTTTTTTTTTATTTTTTTTCCATTGGTATGTACCATTTATTCTCCGTCAAATTTAATTGGGAGAGTACGAAGTAATATCTAAAGTATTGGTACATGTATGGGCAGACACTAGATGTGTTTCAATACAATATCAGAATGGACATATCATATGTCCACATGACAAAATAAGATCCGACTTACATTAGAAAAAATAATAGCCCTTTATGACAGTAGAAAATCGGAACTAAACTAATAACAACTCGTCAAATAATAATCGATAAAAAGTTTGGTTTCAATTTATATCAGCATATAGGCAAAATCGAATTAAACCAACAAAAATTGAACCACACCAACCATTTGATACACCTACTTGGGTGGTAGATTAATCTATCCAACCGAGCCAAACATCATCTTCCACAAAAATCTTATAAAATGGTCCTTGAATTCCTCCATTAGACCCTAGTCTCCAAGAGTCAAAGGGGCTAAGCCACGTGCTTGATAAAGAGAATTTCCGTAAGCATCTAATCTAACCTCCCTAGTCTCCTCTATCTCCACCTATGATTAATTAGAATTTACACAATAATAAGTATCATTAACAATGGTCGCTATATAGATAAAGAAAAGAATGTTTACTCTAATACTTAGTAATTAGTAATTATCTTTCTAATCTACATAAGTTATTCAAGTGACCCTTATAAAAGGTGAGCTGATAACGACATTAACAGTTTAATTTGTCTAAATTAATATATAATTGTCTATGATTATAACTAGATTACAACAAAAATTATAATAACAATCTTATGTGGGTTACCCCATCCACCTCCTCCTTTTTCTTCAGTTGACTAACTATACCTGAAAAAACGGAATCATTACATCTAAAATATGTTCTTCATCTCTCTCTCTCTCTCTCTCTTTCTCTCTATCTAAAACTATATATATTTTTTTAGAGAGAGAAAGTTATATTGACTAATGAAACCAAGTAGCTAATGAGATAATAAAAGCCTAAAGCCTGATTTGACTCCATATTAGTATCTTTAGAATGTTTATAAGTAAATATGATTTGAAGGGCTAGAAAGGGCTCCACAAGCATTGGTAGATTATTGATTCCATGCAAGGTAATTTAATCAAACATAACGTCGGCAAGTTTGAGGACTTTTGAGAGAATTGACATCAGCAAAGATGCCATTAAAAGCCAAATGATGGTTGAATTGGGTTTCTTCTTGACTGTTAATCTACTTTGTAAAGTATAAAACCCTAAATTCAAGCTTCATCACTTTGTACCTAATCTTATAAACTACTTAATTAATTATAATGGTGGCTCCTCCTTCTTCCCCCTTTTTTTAAATTTTTTTACTTTCCTTTAAGTCTCTGGAGACCCGGGATCTTGTTCTTCTTCTTTCTACTTCAAAATTAAAACCCTTTTTGCACGTCTATGTCTAATAGTCTACATCGCGTGATATTCGCTGGACCATTTTCTTGAACCTTTATCCTACCTTTAGGGCTTAGGCTTTAATCTTTTCATTACTTGCTTAATTATCCTCCTCAATTTAGTCCCACTCTTTTTTTCGTAAGGGATATATAAAGGGAACGAGGATTCTACTTGATCGTATGACCCCTACGCCAGCATGGGACCAACGGGAGCATGCGTCGAGACATCCAACATATGATCATTTCGCTTAAAATACCTTGGGCCCTCCTTTCCAATCACTAAGAAAAATCAATACCAATCAAATCAAAGCTGACTTCGTATGTGTTTTTCTTGCCCAAAGTTTATTCAACCCATTCCCCAGTCGCTCGCCTTAACTAATTGTCCTCTATCTATTTACACATGAAAAATCTCTCTAATGTGCTAAATTTTCCTATTGACCTCTTTTTTATCACTTGATCACACAAAAGAGTGATTTCTATAATTATTCTTGTTTTACTAGAGTTCCTTCATAGGGAGCCCAAACTAGGCGGCACTTGCTTTTTCACTATCAAGTAAGTATGCTTCATAGCCTTTTAAGTATAATTACCAGTATAGCACTAGCACTTAGTACAACAATAGCAATTGTTCAGTTTGAAAGACCTCATACACTATTTGTTAGTACAACTCACTTTATAAGTCCATGTGCTCTCAATGACTTAGGTTACATCACCAAATTCTCTCTCTTCTTGACACTTTCCTCCATATCACCTATTGACCTATACAATATAGGTCCCACTGATTGGGAGTTTACTCCCACACCCCCACCAATTTAGACAATATGATCCTAAAATAAAAATATTGTCCTCACATGCGATTGGATTGTGTAACATTGTCACTTTCATAATATGTGGGTTCAATATTTTCCAGTGCATCCCCCCTTCCCCACAAAATTTATAGGACATTCTTCGGTCCTATCACAATACCCACTTCAAGTGATCCACCTATGGGTTGATCCCTACCGTTGAATTTGTTGCAACTAGGAGATCACTTTCACTTTCCCCCCTATTTTAGTCTTCCCTTCAAGAGAGAGAGAGAGAGAGAGAGAGAGAGGTGGGTGTTGATGATGATAAAGAAAGAGCAAATGAAGAGCTTTAAGCTAAACTCAAAATAAGGGCGGCCCCCCTAACATTGACTGAGTAATGGGGGATGGAATTAATGGGGATCCATCATAGCATGCAACAAAAAGGGGGACGGATTGATTTCAGAGTGATAGAAACTTGGGTTTAAACATTCACATCTTAATAACCTTTTTATCATGAAATTCCCTGTACAACAACTACACCTTATCCGAATGCACTGTTTTGTAGCACTTCATACAGACACTGTCTCCCTCTTAATGTTCAAATATGGCCACCATGCTCGTTGGGTCTTGGATTTATCAGGCAAACCAAACATGTTTACTGCTTAGGTTTTCTGTTCATTCACCCAACAATAAATGATCCATAAACACACAAAAAAGAGAGTATAGTTTACGCATGTATGGAATAACTATCTTTTTTTTGGTAGATGGAATAACTATCCAATACTAGGTTATATATAGTCTATAGAGGCTATTCCATCATTTTTTATTATATATATTTTTTTCTTTTTAATTAACCATTAACAAGTGAGATCACCTGTGGTTGTGCAATGTGTTGTGGTTGATTGGGTTAGAAGATAGAAGTCCAACTAATGTAATCTAGAGGGGCCAATGGGGCAGGATTATGGGTTGGGCTGAGACTTGATTATGGGTGTCAAAGTTCAGCTCGAATCAGTTGGATCGATTGAAACCATTTGGTTCAGTCTGGGCCAAATCGAACCGAACCTTATCTTTTTGGTTTCGGCGGTTAGGGTTTTATGGAGACTGGACCAATAGTAACCAGGTATGAAAAAAAAAAACTCTTTATTAATTTCCTTATGTATACTATAGTTGAAAACTCAGGTTTTGACTAGGACAAGATTCCCAAGTCAGTCAGTGGAAAATTTTTTAAAAATCTAATAAAAATTATGTAGACTCGGCTAGGGTGAAAAAATGACAAAACTCGATCATGAATCATTTAAGTCAAATAAGACTTGTTTTTTACTTGAGTCTCTATAAACTTAGTAAGTCTAATTTTTTAAGGGGCAAGAAAATGTTACCTGTAGGCTCAGGTACAAGCTAGTAGGTGCAACCAATGGGAGAGTGTGCGGTCTTTTCGCACCCACCATTGTGTATAGGCGTACACACGAGAAAGGATCTACATACAACATGAAAAATAAAACTGAGCTATAGTTGACTATTTGATTTTTGAACATGTTTGCAATGGTATAAGCTCAAAATTCAAAGATCTATGATTTCAAAAATTTTGAATTTTTTTTCTTCATATTTTTATATATTTTCTGATTTTTTATTAATTTATAAATATTTATTATATTAAAAAAAATGACTTGCCTAACTAGGTTTGATCAAGCCAAGTCACCAGGTTTTCTCAAAGAAGAATCAAGTCAGAAAACCTAGTTTTCCAACTATGATGTATTCATGTAAATCCAAAGTTGGACCAAAACCAACCCAAAAATAACAAACCAATTAAAGAAAAAGACCAGAAATCAGACCAAACCAGATCAAAATTGAAAAAAAAAAATTCTTAACAGTTTGATTTTGAGTTCACCTAATCAAAAACTTACACCAATTCGGACTGCTGAACTCACTGATTGACACCCTTAGATTTAGATTTGATGATGATGGCAATGGATTATTGTTCCAACCTGGATCCGGGTAAACCCAACGGGTCGTACTTAAGGTTTGTAAGGATTGCTTGTCTATGAGACTGACAATAGGAAAACACAGCTCGAGGACATGTTGAAGTTCCACATGGTGTGTCTTGGAATTTAGACTCTCTCTCTTAAACACACCTTCAATGTGCATGCTGTTGCAACATCGAGCACAATGATGTTCTTCTAAGGGTCTTTCCCAACCAGGAAAAAAGGAACAGTTGGGTCTCAGGAGTCATTCCATCCGACATTATCAAACTTTAGAAATAAACAAATTAAGAAACTAAAAAAAAAAAAAAGAAGTAGGTTTTGATTATCTTGCTTTCTAGTTTTATGGATAGTTATGTTAAGAGAGAGAGAGATTGATCATCCTCGTTTTTAGTTTTATTGATTTTTATGTTAAAAATTCAATCTAAGATATAAATACTAAGAGGGTATTCATACAACGATCCAATAGTGATATAAAATATTGGTGAATGATGTCTTGTATTTTATCGCGGTCCCTCATATTTGGTACTTATTCATTGAGAGTAATTTTATACATTCTGGTATTCGAGTTTTTCGTCATAATTTGTAACGAGGTTTTCTTTCTGTGTAAACAATATTCTGAGAGGTGTTAAAACGAGTGTTGTAACTCTATTCTCCATTGATAACTCACTTTATCGAGAACGTAAATTATTTTATCAAACATTTTAAATCTATGTACATTATTAATTCTTACCTTCTTATTCTTTTTCTACATCCACATAAAATTGAAATTCTTCTGTCTATAAATGCTAAATGCTTGGATCATAGGCAACCATCCATTTCAGTTTTCAATGTTCTTGGGAATATATACTATACAGTTTTGCATGAAATTTAGGCCTTTTTATTATTCCAATGGGAGCATTTCCAGGAGGTGATCTTATAAATATAATATAAAACGATTTGGTAAACTTTAGTAGCTTATAAGGGAACATGCATCAACGTAGATGAGAATCAAGAACCACTTTCTGCATTTTTAAATTTGATAGATAGAGATTAATTTAGAAATGAAGAGTCTTAACGGTTACGGTTATACCGTTGCCTATGTAGGCTCTAAATTCTTGAAACTAGAGAAGTAGACCTTTGATTATGTTCTTGCTTTCCACATTTCTTTTAGCTTTTTTTTTTTAATTAATTTCTAAAGATCCGACCCTTTCAAACTTCAAAGAGGGTCAAAGATAAGGTTACATCAATTGATGGGTGTAGGTCCCTCTCTAGTCTATATGACTACGTAATATTAGTGGAATAAGATCAGTTACATTAATGAGTTTATGAATCTAATGCATTGAGATAAGTAAACCCAATTTTGAGAAACTAAACCAAACAATTTATTTCAGTTTTTTTTTGGAATTCATTTTTTCTTCACCAACCCAATCACTATTTTACTTTTTTTGTTTCACCTGTTTTAAGAACAAATGATGTTGCCATCAAGGTTTTAGGTATTGGTATCAGATTGGTCGTATCAACTGTATTGTATCAATGTTGGTTGAAACCAATCCTAAAATCTTATATTAGGTATTGTATGGGTATTAGGGGTAAAATCATAATGAAAACCTATTTTTTATGAAAAAAGGGTAATATTGATCAATCCCAAAATGGTATTATATTGGTATCAGCCAAAATCGATACTAATTCCAATACCGAATACCAAGAACTAAATCTTTGATTGGCACACAAAATATGTGAGTGTAGCAAAATTGATCACTGCAGCTCTTAAATATAACACTTCAGCTATTAGACAAGTCCTCAAGAATCGAATATTTATGCTCAAGGGAAAAAGCGTTAATTGTATTCTTACATGACTATATATGCAATCTTTCAACAAATATTATATATTTTTTGAACACAAGAATGGGAAATAACTATTTTTATTTTCTTCATCTCATAATTTTACTTGTGCTTTCACTCCCTCAAAAGTAACAAATAATAATAAAGGCTTTGCTAGTTGAAATTGAGTACCCTTCATTAGTGTTCTTATATATACTAATTATTCTTCAATTCTCAAATTTTTTTTTTTAGAACTAATTCTCAATCCAATCTCAAGGAAAAGGAAGTAAGCGTTGTTGGTGTGTACTTTCCTCTTATAGTCTTTATTTCATATTCTTTTTTTCTTCTCATTAAATATGTAGATCATCTTCTCTCTCTTCATTAATTTTTTTTGTTTTGATCCCTGTTATTGGCTTGACGTATAAGATGTTAATATAAGTAGGCAACGTTTAGATCTCTCCCCAAACCCAAATGCATAACAATGTAACTTAGTTACAAGTTTCGTTTCAATTGGTCATAAAATGAAATATTTTGACACTTTAATAGTTTCGACATATAGTTGACAAAATTTTTGATAAATTTAAAAAGATAAAAATCCCCAGAGCTAGTGGGTAACTTAACTATATTTACACCACATAAAAAAGTGATATGGTCATTCTAACAGTTGGATAAGAGAATATTCAAACAAATACTCTCATATATTGGCATGCATATCCATGCACACTTATTGATACTCCATCTACAATTGATCTTTCCTAATGTTCCAATGCTTTGTTTTGCTACTTGGCAAAGTCCATTTAGGTTTAAACTTAAATCGTGATTAGGGGACCTTGGAGTCTACATCTTAACCTGCCACATGGTATGCAAACTAAAAATTTATTTCTAAACACTATTCTAGAAACTGCACCTAATAAATAAATCCAAATAATATTGATAAATAAAATATAACATTTTTATTTTATTTTATAAGAATATAACAAAACTCCACATGGTATTTATAATACAATAAAAGTATTGGGTTAGAGTTTGGATATCAGAAAAGCCTAAAAATGGGTTACAATGCAGGCACTTGTAAACAGCCACAAATGAGTATTCATGGTATATAGTTAAACGAAAACAACTTAGATGTTTGTGGATCTAGTGCATAGTGCACTGATTGCAGCCTCTGTTTGAAGAGCATGAGCTAGGAGTATAGATGGTTTAAGAATCGACTCTTGTCACATGTGTTCCTCACCCCCTCCTTCCCCTCTAGTGTGCATGAGTAATCCCGTTGGGCAGTTCCTTGAAAAAGAAAAAGAAAAAAGAACCCCCTCCCAAAGGAAAAACTACTAGACATAATCAAATACCTATTTAAAATCTGTAACTCCTCTCATTTCTCAACCAAAACATTTGAGATACACTAAAAGGCCATACAAGGGCCCAAACTATCAAAATATTTCGAAGTAAAGAATTTCAGTAATACTAGTGTTTTTTATAGATGTTCCACATGATTAGGCCTAAATTTGTGGACAGATAGCTCCCAATTCTTTCTACTCACATGTCTGAATTTTAGTAAACCCTTAAAAATGATTGAAAATAAATGATAGATGAAATTATAAGAAAACAATCAATACTTTAAAGAGTTATCTGATTGATTTTGGCTTTGAAACTTGACAAATGACAAGAGCACACTTTTCTATTCCGATGATTTAGCCTGTCTTACACTCTTCCATGTGGTATCATTAAGTCGATCAGAACACACAGAAAAACCTCCTATGTGAGCTGAGTACAAAACCTTCTTTCAAAAAAAATTGATAAGAGGAGAGTATAAATGATACCATCATACATGTATTTAGAACTTGATATTTTCATTCAACTTCTAACATGAAAAGAGAATTATTAAAATAAAATATAAAAAAAGGGCTCAAAATCAAAAGGCTACAGAAGTACATGTGGATGATTTCACTTTCACGGTATATGAATTAAGGATTATGATCAATTACTTGATGCTGCGTTTAGATCCAATGAACATTCCCTTCTTTCCAACTTCTTAGTCAATTCTACCCAAAAAACATAAAAGAACTCTTCAGTCAAGATGATTTCCTTTTGGAGATAAGCATCCAATAGAAATGTGTCTTGGGCATCGCAAATCCCATTCTATAAGGGCCTGGGAAATGAAATCAATCAAAATTATTTTTCAGACAAATGATTGGCATCATGACATAGCACTGAATTAGTGAGGTTAGCATCTCTGTGCATTTCAGGCCAAGAGAACCAATTAGACAAACCAAACTGGTGTAGGGTTTTGGGAACTGATATAAAAACTTAAAACTGACCAGACCATCCGCTATGACAAGCGATCATTTTTTATATTATGATACCTCGCTGGCGTAGATACACATCAGTGCATGAAAACATTTTCAATAGGGGACTGAGTAGTCTTTTGTCCCGTCTGTGTTCAAGGCTGTTTTGGTATGCATTCATCATGAGAATGTGTATTTTCATTCTAAAAATACAGAATGTGTTTTTAACTGAGAATGAGAACATTGTTTGGATGAAATATTTGTTTAAAAAGCATTTTTTATGTGAGAATGCTCAGACAATTTATCAAACACCTCATGGGCGGAATCTCTTTGGTGAAAATCTTAGACAATATTACTTCAATAACTCACAAATAAAAATATAAAATTTTGATTAGTTCCTTAGTTAGTATTGCTTACATCAAACCCGTAAAGATCACGAGGAAACCAAGAGATTCTAGGATTTTGGATTCAAGAGGAGATCTTAAGGAGGAAAAGAGAGAGATTTGGGGCGAGAGAAGCGGTTTTTAGAGAGAGAGAAAAGTAGTTTTTGGAGATTTGTAAGAATGAGACGTTATTCCTTGGGAGAGAATGTGTCTTTCATAAGATTAGTGGCGGAACTATTTTCATCGAGGCTGTGCCAAGAACTGGATAATGGATAATGTAGAATGGGAAAATATCTCATTCTAGAATGGGCTGCATTCTTGACCATGTTCTAGAATTTTGAGAATGAAATGCTTACCAGACAATGTTTTTAACAGTCCAGAATGCATTCCCAGATTGCATACCAAACACAGCCTAAGTATAGATATAGACTAAGCAAGTAGCATTCTTTCTTCTATTATTTTTTAACATGAAAAGAAAACTGCCTAATGCTTATCACTTGTGTCAGACACAAAGGTATTCAAAATTAACACCCCACCCCACCCCACCCCACCCCACCCCACTCCACTCCACTCCACTCCACTCCACTCCTCCTATTCATGTTGAAGCCCCATGCACGCGCATGCGCCACATGACCAGACGACAATCTCTTATCCTTTTTTTAAATGGGAAAAAAAAGTCTGTCAAACTACATAAAGTCTACACTGGCACAAGAAGGGTAAAATGACCAACCGACTCTATGAAATTAAAAATCCAACCCCTGGTGAATGTCCTTTTGTGCGCTTTCATTGGCCACCACGCTAATACATGTGCCACACAGCTTGGCAGCGATCCCCCCTCCTCCCTTTTTAATATGGAAAACAAACACTTAATAAAAGACAAACCGATAACGGATTATGTGAGCCCATTTATTAAAAAAAAAAAAAAAAAAAAAAAAAAAAAAAAACCCTGATAAAAACCCGAAATTGACCAGGCTAAAACGAAACACCTCCTTAACGGCTCGGCTTCAGTTTAGACTGGTACACATATTAAACCAAATTAAACGCCCGAAACCGGATCAAACCAACCGTTTTGCAACCCTAGGGTTGGGAGGAGGAGGGGGGGGGAGGATTGTAGCCGAAATGGTTTATTAACAGAACAGTCACCTGCCATATGCATCATATGCATGGAAACAACATTGTGCCTTATTACAATGAATGATAAAAATTGTATGAAACCATCCCTGCCAACTGCAAGCCTCACTGTTTGTACCAAGGTTACCACAATTCTCAAGCATTACCATAATTTACAAATGAAATGTGGAGGATGTAGAGGAATTAAGATCACATAACTCATCATTTTCCACCAATGGCAAATCCATATATACAAAACCATACAGTACACGTCAGTCCCATAAACCCATTTCTGCAAGTTCACACGTAAAATTAGTGATTTGAAGATGGATTTGTTAGCAGTTCAAGAGATTTTCTGAGAAAATCCACTGCGACCTGCACATCATCAAATGCCAAAGCCCCCACAGCAAACCTTGCAGCCTTGTGTGCCTCAGCAACCATTTCAGGTGGTGGCTGGTAGTTGCTGTCGTAATGAAAAGTCTGGGTAGAAGTCAGTGGAGATTCTGCATGGTTACTCCCATTCATGCCAGTAGGAGTGTACTGCCCTGCTAATGGGTGGCTTGAAACTGGTGGAGCTGACTGATAGGAAGCTTCAGAACCTTGGAAGTAAGAGGGATAGTGTGATGGAGCAGTAGGAAGACTGCTCTCAGTAAAACTAGGATAAGATTGAAAATTAGGGTAAGATTGGGGCGAAGGGGATGGTTCTTGGGAAGAATAATTTTGAGGCAATGATTGTTGAGATTCATGTCCATAGGGTTGATGGTAGGCCTGAGAGTAAGCAGAACTTTCTTGTCTCTGAACTGGTGGAGGATGGAAGTCACTGGAAGGGTAATCAGCATTTGGGAACGTGGGAGGTGATGTCATAATGTTTGTAGAAGGTAGGCGCGTAAGATTATCATGGAACTGAGGGGATGCATCAGCTCCTGCTCCTGGAAGGTTTACTGAATTGGTTTCACTTGGTCCAAGGTCCTTCAAAGGAAGAATAGCTAAATATTAGAAAGCTTTTTCAGTATCTCAATAATGAACAGCAGGTTAAAGAAGCAGTTTTCCCAAAACCAGAGTTAAAAGTAATTAGTTGGATAATTATTCCAATCATGAGAACTTTCAGTTGGGAACAAAACCATGTTATCTGGGACATTCAAATTCTACAAGTGCAGTGGCATAAACTATTGAATGATGCACATAGTATAGCCCAAAATGGGGGTACAACTGTACAAGCCAAATCATTATCAGTCAGATCATTTGGCATTTGAGATTGAAAATTCACACCTGATGCAGATTAATAACCAAAATAGACTTGTTTTATTAGGAATAAGCCTAGGGTTGGGTTGTCTATGTGCTGGGCCTTCAGTCCATGTGGTTTGGAGTGTAGTGGGCCACTTTTATGGGTCCAAAAGAGGGGCTCTAAGATTGAGTACGGGATTACTAGTTAGTTTCCTATTTTCATTAGTCTCCCTTTTAGTTGGGTTTTGATGGGGTTAATTAGTTTCTAATTTTAGTCATTAGTTAATTTCTAAATTCAGTTAAAAGTTAGTTTCTAATTTCAGTCTTTGTATTTTCCTAGTTTCTTTTTTTAATTTTATTAACTAGAAGACTTGCTTTTATTTAGTTTCCTATTTCAGTTTTGGAAACTAAAGTGAGTTTCTATTATTTGTAAACCCCCATCATTATTATAAATAAAGGAGAGGGCTCCCATTAAGCCCCATGATTTTATGAATAAAAAAGCTATGTTGTTGTTGCTCTTCTGAGTTTGCTTTGTGTGTGATCAAAGTGGTGGTCTTGTGTTTGATCAAGGCTGAAGGAATTGGTGTTTGATCCAATTGACTCTTTGCGGTGTGAAGCCCAAGAGGTTCCTTTCAAGTGTTCTTCTTCTTCAAGCTTTTTTCTTCTTCCTTCCTCGCGTATCCAAGTTACTATAGATCAGTCCAAGCACTACAGGTAAAAGATCTGAACTTCTTTTAGTTTCTGGTTTTGAACTCCCAGATTTCTCCTACTCGATCCATCACTGATCAGACCATCCAGCCACCTGATGGCTTCCCTGTTTGGGTCGAGTATTACCCCTGCTGAAAGGATGGTTCGATCCTAATTTGGGGTCAATCAGACCTGGGATTTTATTGTTATCAAATTTCTCTCTATTCTGGCCGATTTTAATTAGCTCAGTTTCTGCCCAGAATTTTGAATCGCTTTGTTCTGATGTTGCTGATCATATACTTAACTGATTATGCTTGTTCATTGATGAGTTCAGCCCCTAAACCCTTGGCTGTTATTCTGCTACAGAATTTCTGAGTTGTTGAAATCAATTGCAAGTATCATATTCTGTTATCTCATTTTTTTACTACTATATTGTGGTTGATTTATTTGGGAGATGCTTGGGTGTTCTTTGGTTTAAAGTTCCTGCAGTTGAGAATTAGTTAGATTCCCTACCCTTGTCTACATTAAGTGGTATCAGAGTATGGCTGAGAACAACACTCCCACCTTAGCTATTATTATGGAGATGCTACAGAATATGAGAGCTGAGCTGAAGGCTGAACAGCAAGCTCTTGGTGCAAGGTTGTTGGCTATGGAGACCCAATCACAACAACCTACCCGTGGCTCTCATGCACCACCTGAGGTGGAAGCACCATTGAATGTAACTGCCCAGTTGGCTAAAAAGGGACCTATCCCTAACCTGAGAGCACCACAAAGGGTTCCTGTGAAGCAACCTACTTTTGAAGAACACATAAGGGGATACTTTGAGACTGAACGTCCTACACATCAAAGGTACTCAAGAGATTCACTGAAGGTTAAGCTTGATTTAAAGGAGTTTGATGGTAGACATGACCCCCAACTGTTCTATGATTGGGTAGCTGCTTTGGATGACTATTTTGACTATTATGACTTACCTGAGCAACGGAAAATGAAACTAGCTCGTGCTAAGCTAGTTGAGGCTGCTCGCGATTGGTGGAGAACCTATCAACAAGAGTTGGAAGACCGTGGTAGAAAGCCTACTATTTGAGAGGAGATGAAGCTTGAACTATTTGACAAATATTTGCCACGTAATTTCAGAGCTCGTATACAAGACCAGCTGAACTCTCTTCGTCAGGGAAATATGATTAAGCTTGATTTAAAGGAGTTTGATGGTAGACATGACCCCCAATTGTTCTATGATTGGGTAGCTTCTTTGGATGACTATTTTGTCTATTATGACTTACCTGAGCAACGGAAAATGAAACTAGTTCGTGCTAAGCTAGTTGAGGCTGCTCGCGATTGGTGGAGAACCTATCAGCAAGAGTTGGAAGACCGTGGTAGAAAGCCTACTATTTGAGAGGAGATGAAGCTTAAACTATTTGACAAATATTTGCCACGTAATTTCAGAGCTCGTATACAAGACTAGCTGAACTCTCTTTGTTAGGGAAATATGATTGTAGTGGAGTATATGAACATGTTTGATGCACTTCATTCTTGCACAGGTATAAGGGAGAACAAAAGGCAACTACTATCTCGGTTTCGACTGGGATTGCGAGCTGAAATCAATAGGGGAATTGGTGTTGTTGATGTATACTCAGTGAGGGATTGCTTTGACAAGGTCCTACGAGTAGAGGAGCTTATAGTACAGTCTGGTAGAAGGTTTGGTTTCCAAGCTGAGGAGGTAAAAAAAAAAAATTTCAGCCATTAAACCTAACACTCCAACACCCTCAAGAACCACAACTCCTTTATGGGAAGTGAGGATACCTCTAGTTAAACCAAAAGAACTTGAAATCAAGGTGAAAAATGAAAAGATAGTTCTTGAAGCTTCAAATATAGAAGATTCCACTGAAGAATTCTACATTGAAGAGAGCATAGTAGACAAGACTAAAGTCGTGGAAGATGAGGTAGTGATTGAAAGAACTCCACAACAAGTCTTTGAGATTCATGATGAGAAGGAAGAGTTTGTTCCAATCCTTGATGAGAAGGTTACCTACATTGACAACCCTATGCACACGACATTCACAGTTGGTATTAATTCAGAGGTTGAGCATATAGAGTTTGTTATGTCATCATGGTTCTTTAAAGAGAAAGTTCCACACCTTGAAGACTACCTTCCAAAAGTCTACAAGCAACCTGAATTCTGTTTGGGGAATAGTTATTGCTGCTATTCACATGTTGTTCCCACCTCATCACTGCAAAATTCAAGGATGAATTTTTTCAAGATGGGGAGAATTAATGCAGATTAAAAACCAAAATAGACTTGTTTTATTAGGAATAAGCCTAGGGTTGGGTTGTCTATGTGCTGGGCCTTCAGTCCATGTGGTTTGGAGTGTAATGGGCCACTTTTATGGGTCCAAAAGAGGGGCTCTAAGATTGAGTACGGGATTACTAGTTAGTTTCCTATTTTCATTAGTCTCCCTTTTAGTTGGGTTTTGATGGGGTTAATTAGTTTCTAATTTTAGTCATTAGTTAATTTCTAAATTCAATCAAAATTTAGTTTCTAATTTCAGTCTTTGTATTTTCCTAGTTTCTTTTTTTAATTTTAGTAACTAGAAGACTTGCTTTTATTTAGTTTCCTATTTCAGTTTTGGAAACTAAAGTGAGTTTCTATTATTTGTAAACCCCCATCATTATTATAAATAAAGGAGAGGCCTCCCATTAGGCCCCACGATTTTATGAATGAAAAGCTATGTTGCTGTTGCTCTTTTGAGTTTGCTTTGTGTGTGATCAAAGTGGTGGTCTTGTGTTTGATCAAGGCTGAAGGAATTGGTGTTTGATCCAATTGACTCTTTGCGGTGTGAAGCCCAAGAGGTTCCTTTCAAGTGTTCTTCTTCTTCAAGCTTATTTCTTCTTCCTTCCTCGCGTATCCAAGTTACTATAGATCAGTCCAAGCACTACAGGTAAAAGATCTGAACTTCTTTTAGTTTCTGGTTTTGAACTCCCAGATTTCTCCTACTCGATCCATCACTGATCAGACCATCCAGCCACCTGATGGCTCCCCTGTTTGGGTCGAGTATTACCCCTGCTGAAAGGATGGTTCGATCCTAATTTGGGGTCAATCAGACCTGGGATTTTATTGTTATCAAATTTCTCTCTATTCTGACCAATTTTAATTAGCTCAGTTTCTGCCCAGAATTTTGAATCGCTTTGTTCTGGATGTTGCTGATTGGTTGCTGGTCTTATGCTGATCATATACTTAACTGTTTATGCTTGTTAGTTGATGAGTTCAGCCCCTAAACCCTTGGCTGTTATTCTGCTACAGAATTTCTGAGTTGTTGAAATCGATTGCAAGTATCATATTCTGTTATCTCAGTTTTTACTATCATACTGTGGTTGATTTATTTGGGAGATGCTTGGGTATTCTTTGGTTTAAAAGTTCCTGCAGTTGAGACTTGGTTAGACTCCCTACCCTCGTCTACATTAGCACCTGCCGTGTTGCACTGGACTTGCCGTAATTACCACTCATCATGGTATTGGCTTGGACAACCCCAGCTTTCGAACCCAGATTTTACTAATTTGCCCAGATTTATTCCTCACAAGAACAAGGTCAAGGGTTTATCACACCTGCCCTCTGGTAGCACTGAAATGCCACAAATAGAAACCCCTAAATTTCAATGCTGAACCAGTACATTAAAAATCTAGTAGAGGGATTAGTTGTCTGGTTGTGCAAGATCTAATGAGGAAAGAAGTTCATGGGGTAATATCAATCCTTTTGAACGGATCTCCACGAAAGATTGCATTTTTCAAGCAAAGAAAAGAACCCCGTAAAGCTCTTTGGAAAAAGATAAGGTCAATATGTTGATACTTTTTCAAGTTATAAACCAGAGATATGGCCTGCCAACACAATGCTCATTCTCAAAATTTATCCCAACAAAGTGAAAAATATCATTCAAGCTGAAAATATTCTTTCATTTTAGAATGGTCTAGTGTTCCTAAGATACTATTCTAAATGGCCTTTTACAATTTTTGGTCGCAATGTCCTCCTTCCCAAATTCTCATCACCAAATTCCCTTTTCTCATTTCAAAAGGTGCAGAATAATTTAGGAGAAAGTTAATGAGTAGTTTCAGACTTCAGAGGGGCCTATATCCAATATTAAGAAGTGCACATGTCTATGTCAACATTTGTACTGAGTGTAAGGAAGCAGAATTCCAAATACGAGGGGCATTACTGGTGGAGAACTAGCAGCTTCCATGAAACCATAAGGTGGTATAAAGATGGTAAGATATCAACAACCACTGGGACCACCACAACAGAAAGGTCTCTATTTTCTTTCCAAGTAAATATTTCAAGGAAAAAGCAAAGAAAATGTTCCATCAAGAGACTAATTATTTTTTTTTTTTTAACCATCCTATTTCCCGGTTGGTTTTAACATGGTTTCACATACTTGTAAGTAGTAACTAGCCCCATACTATCATATTTAGCTAGGTTTTCTCTTTCATTGGTAAAGCCTTTCTTATATATAACTGAATTGAGATAAAGCTACGGTTGAGTTTAGAAGCTTACATATGTAGCAGTTGGTGTGCTTGATGGGATTGATAGATCTTGATCACCACCAGGGGGTCCCGGTTCAGGCCTCCGTCCTTCTTTCAAAGCTTTCCGTATGTCCACTGCTTTCCAGGCTGCATACTTCTGTTTTTGTTCAAGCTGCCACAACAGGAGTCTAAGATGTCAACAAGTCAACTAAGCAACGCAACTAAGTCTTTTCTCAACTAAGTAGGGTCAGTTACAGAACAATATCAACTCAGCATGACTCTTCAAAGTACATAGAAGAATAACAGAAAAAGTAAAAATCTACGATCAGATCATCAACCTTTCTAAGCAATAAAGCTAAAGAAAGGAAATAAATAACTAAGATGAAATATAATAACAATATTTCAAACTCACATCAGGCTGGAGTTCACCAAATTGGTTAAGAATCTCATAGAATATGCTTGCAGCATAAAAAGTTTTTGCAGTATTCCTGCAACAAGCCAACATATGTAACTGAAAAATCAGCGACAATAGCACTAAAACTAAAGGAAAAGCATAAGGTTTTGTCTTTTAAATGGATTAATGATCGCATAGCAGACATACTGAAGTGCATGACCCACCACAGAAATTTTCTTTTAAGGACCTATAATAAATACCATGCCAAAATTTAGATGAATCTGACTACATACATCACATCTCTAAACTTCTATTTATCAATAGCAATTCTATATTAACTTTCACAGTAAAGCTGGGTTAAGGTTCAAGAAGTAATAAACTTTACTAAAAGGAAAGACAAACTGTAGTATATAATTTACAGAATGTAGGATTGCCCTCAACTAATTTCAAGAGGTGACCTGGGAACTCATAGGGCAACAAAAAAAATCCACTCTCATAGTCTCATACAATTAAGAAGAGAGAGAGAGAGTACTTGATTCTTTTATCTGCATGTAGCTGATTTTCCAATTATGGAAATATCCAATAACAGCTTTCATTTTAAACATCATAATGGGCACACTTTTTACCCAAAAAAAAATAAAAATGAGCACACTACAGACTGATGAACAGAATCGGCTAGGTCGTAAGCATGTCAGATTAAATCAGTTATCCAAATTCAATCTGAGATCCACCAAATCTTGAGATATCAAATTTGCATTGGAATTAGTCAAGATTAAACTCAACTCATAGGGCTTTACTCCAAGTATTTGGAGTAACCCTCTTGAATCCCATTTTGTCATTCAGTCTATTTCAGGCAATACCGACACTAACACACAACTGCTCTTGGATAGACCTTGATCAAATTGGATCTGGATCACAATATAATGCATTAACACTCTAAAATGGTTGTGTCGTCTATGCATATTAGCATGGCCATGATTACCTGAAGGCATATAACAAATCAGGCAGTGATGTTAAGGGCATCAAATTGATAGGATGCACTCCAACCAACAGGAGTCAAATGTGTCACCGCAAGTAATGGGCCACACTTTCAGTATACATTCAAGATAGCATTTTAAACCCCAGTGAAACCTGACCAGGTCACACATTCCCTGCCACCCAGAGCTTATGTTACTCCAGCAGGATCATAACCAGTCCACCCCCACCCAAAAAAGGGAAGTCATTCAAAACTAAAGGATTGTATTGATCCATTTGGATTGGCTGTTTGAAACCCTTCAACCAAGTCATATCAACCAATTTGACACCCATTCACTTTATGATTTATGTGAAAGCTGTGAAAAAATAATTATGATGTCATGAGATCAATAGTAAACTTGTTTGATCTGGGACCCATTCCTTTTTCGAAGTTGACAGGCTGGGTTTTGAAACGCTTAAAGAGGGAAACTTTAAAAAAATTGTCAAATTAAGACAAACGGGATTTTCGTACAGGTCAGCTCGCCCAGCTCGGTCTTGCTTATCTGCTTTCCCAAAAACACTCGATGCAAATCCCTCCACATATAAATTGTCATCTGGGCCCAACTTCAATGACTTCTTATCCTATGAAAAGAACCAATACATGAGAAGATCTTTTCAATAAAGACGAAACTGAATTAAAAAATAAATAAATAAATTAACAAAAGATATAAAGAGAAAATAGTGGACAATAAATTAGAGCATATGAACATTGTATTCAGGAAAGTATGGCTCTAATATAGAAAATAGAGAAATGGAAACAAAAATAGTATAGGAAAGAAGAAAATAGAAGGCCTGAGAACATTGAGGAAACAAAAAAGGCTCAGAAATATTCCCGGTAGCATACAAGCAGAACAAAAATTTCAACCATGAAAAGCATAGAAGTTGATGATTCCAATGCAGACAAACACTAGTTACGTCAGCAGCAGCGTAAAATGCCCAGATATTTTTGGCACTTGAACAATAAAGTGAAGTTCACCCATAAACTTAAGAGTCTTAAATTACAGTCCATTCCATCCAATTATAATCCAGAGTGCATTATAAATACTGCACCCTCTGAAATGTGGGGGGGAACCTAAGACCACACAACATAGGCATGAGGTTGAAATAACAAGGGTAATCCTTCCTTTCCATATCCAAAACAAGCAAGATTCCACTGGTTCAGAGTCTATTACATAAGGTGCATATTTTTAGTCAATGAAATGATTGGAAATTCCTTCCTAGTTTCATATGACCAACCATCTCTTCTTTTTATACGAACAATTTAGGAACTGATTAAATTTACCACCAAATGCTCTTCTGTAATTCAAGTGAGAAGTAAGAGCACATCATCTCCATTGTTCATCAACTGAGCTCCATATCTCCACCAATCTAAAATGCAGCCTTTTGGGATAGAATATAACAGTGAGCAAAGCAAGTAAATGACCATATTTGGAAAAACAATAAATGTAAGCCTTAGCAGTTACATTCACACTCTTGCTTAACAGATTGACATAGAATCAACTAGCAGTGGGTTAAAAATTGAAATATTGGTCAGTTAAACAGCTTCTGACACATTCTCACCAACTCAAAGAATTACGAGGCAGACAGTTTAAGCGTAAGATGTTTTACTCAAACATATAACATATAAACATTTTAGTTGGATACTTTAAACCCATTTCATCTCCCGAAAGAATTACTGCTGCAGCATGTTCAAACTTAGAAGTGTTTTCCTTGGAACATTTGGACTATAGTAACTCCCACACTAGACCAATTTCACCTCTTAAGAGAATTTCTGAGCTGTGGGTTCACAATCAATTTCATTGAAGCCGATTCAACTAATAAAGGCTCCGATGGACACATTTCACCTCCGCAAAGAACTACTAGAAAACATAAAATACCAGTTCAACTAATAGAGGCTTCAATGGACACATTTCACCTCCTTGAAGAACTACTAGAAAACATTAAATATTCCTCCACATGTACAAAGTGATGTAATGTCAAGGATCAGCTGTAAGCCCTTATTTGTCTATGCTTATCATGGATAATTTAACCTGGAACATTCAAGACGAGGTTGCGTGGTCTATGCTCTTTGTCGATGATATCGTTTTAGTAGACAAGACAAAAGCACTGATTAATACTATGTTGGAGCTTTGAATATCAACCTTGGAATCAAGAAGTTTTAAGATAAGTAGAACGAACACGGAGTTTATGATGTGTAGGATCAATCGTACTATGATGGATAACGAAATGGTGAAAATTGAGGAGAGAGAGATACTGTAACATGATTATTTTAGATATTTGGGATCAATCATAAATAAAGACGGTGATATAGATGATGATAATGATTCACAAAGAATTAAAGCGGGATGGATGAAGGGAGAGGTGTGTCCAAAGTGTCGTGTGACTTACGTATTCCTTGAAATCTTAAAGGAAAATTCTATAGGACAGTCGTACGACCGGATATGATGTATAGGGCGGAATGTTGGACAATTATGAAGCGTCATGTAGATAAGCTCTGCATAGTAGAGATGAGGATGTTGAGATGGATGTGTGAAAAAAAGGATAAACTAAAGAATGACCATATTAGAGTTGATTTGGGATGCACCAGTAAGGATGAATGATTTGATTCAGATGGAAGAAACAAAAAGAGCTAGGGACAAGCCGAAAATGACCATAGGAGTAGTAAGGAAAGACATGCACAATTTAGGTCTTGTCCCAAATATGACCTCAAATAGAGCTGATTGGAGGACAAGGATCCATTAGTAGACCCCATTCAGGTGGGAGTTTACTGATTTGTTGTGGTTGTGTTACTTTCTTTTTTTTTTCTATTACTATTCTCTTTTTATCTTTGCATGTAGCCGACCCCATTTAGTTGGGATAAGGCTGAGTTTGTTGTTGTTGTTGTACAAAATGATGCAGCAAGTTTTAGAACTTAGAAACACCAAAGTTTAGACTTCGGTAACTCCAGTAAGAGAATTACTATGCTTTTCTTTTTAAATAGTTCAACGAATAAAAGTTAATACAATCATAACGACATTATCTCCCCCCCCCCCCAAAAAAAAAATCACTTGCATGCACCCCACACACGTATCTCACTTGACAAAATTAAAACACTTAAAGTTGGATATTCTATGCAATTATGCTTTTGGTTTCCATCCCGAACTTTTGACAGAGCAAACTTCATATTTTATCCTGTAAAAGAGGACAATAGGCTTTCTCCATTCCATTCCTGATACAGCATATAAGTAGATAGATCATCAAAGATATAATTTTTTTTTTTTTTTTTTGGGGGGGGTGGGGGAGGGGGAGGTATAAGTATAACCCCTATATCCCGAAAAGAACCATCAATAGAAGAAAAAATGAGGGGGTGAATATAGGTGCCTCTTATGTACTTTTAATCTTAACTTCTTACAATCTGTTTAAGAAAATATGATTAATCATTACTGGGTTTTGGGGTCAAAGCAGAAACTTATGCTCATTGCATTCCTTTATATGCTGAAAATTTTGGACTCATAAGCAAACCTTCCTGCCTTTGGCATCTTCTTATATTTACTACAGCATGCTGATACATTAAAAAAAGGGAGCTCCTTTGGAAAAATCAATCTCCTCAACTCTTACCTTGGATGCTTAAACTCATTCCTGAGATGTGGAAGATGCATGTCCAAAATGGGATAGTATATGAAATATATTCTTAAAAGTTAAACAACTTGATGGTCGACCGCACATAATAGCAGCACATGTAAACCATATGCCCCATGTGCCCCTCTATATGGAATGACCTAAGAGAAATATCTAGGGGACCCCAGAGTCACCATCTAGAGGACCCCCAAATTGGATTGGACTCCATGGAACCAAAAGTTTCTGAAAAGAAGGCTATGAAATATGGGGATAGTATGTGTGGCAAGTGCATTATTTGGAGGGAAGGGAAGGAATTCGTCTAGATAGCTGACCCGGGGTTCTATCATTGATCAAAGAGTACTTAAAGTGGAACAGCAGGGTCATCTCAGCTCTGCTTCCCACTTTCATTAACCTCTTAGGTTTCGTTTCCCTAACTCAACCATAACACAATTAAAAATACTAATTTTTAATCACCATCTCAGAGACCAAGACCCCTAATGAGCAGATTCAAAAAGAAGTAAACAGTTCACCATGGGTAGTAAATTTAAAGTACGAAGAAAAACATTAGTTTCCAAGGTCCAACCCTAAAATTGCATCCTAAAATTGATCGATTTCCAGAGGGAACTGGAATAGTCATTACCTTCTCAAGCTGATTCATTAGCGAAACAAGAATAGCATTAGTAGTTTTCGTGCGGTCCTTCTGAGGAATCCTCAATCCTCGTTCCATCGCGTACAATCGACCTAAGAAAAGAAAGAAATTAAGAAGATGAATAGAAAGAGGGCACGCATAAAAGATGGAACACAAT
Organism: Macadamia integrifolia; assembly: GCF_013358625.1. Classification (NCBI taxonomy): domain Eukaryota; kingdom Viridiplantae; phylum Streptophyta; class Magnoliopsida; order Proteales; family Proteaceae; genus Macadamia; species Macadamia integrifolia. The sequence continues at coordinate 37,580,738 of NC_056558.1, read as the reverse complement.
AGGAGGAAAGCAGAGTGAAATCGAAAAAAAAGGAAGAGAAGGAACATCTACAGTAATAAGCAACGAGGAGCTCATGTTTCTGCAACTCATCCGCTCTCTGAAGGTATGGAAGGAGGAGCTTCGCGGGCTCGTTTTCGCTCCCCATCGTTTTCCTGGTTGTTCTGATCTCTACCCACACACACAGAAGCACAGAGAAAGGAAAACGAAAACGTGCATGCTTCTACTCGAAGGAAGAATTGACGTGAACGAACGCTACAAACCGACCATCCAAATCGTCATAGTCGCATGATGGACATACGGCTTCAGTTAAAACTACAGAACCAATCTATGTTTTCGAGTTGCGACTTTAGGATATTGGGGTGGGGTGGGGTGGGGTGGGCCTTCTAGTGCGTGATACGTCGTGTAGAGCAGATTCAAGGGTTTTTGGGCTGAGCATCCATGCCTTGGGCTGCATCTGTGAAGGCTCCCGTCCCTTGAATCTTTGCTATACTGTAGGGCATCCTAGGAGCCTGATCCATGGACTGAGGCTTGAAACCAAAACCTTAACCAGTAGCGCAGCTGTAATGGACTAGGTTATCCATACACCATAGTTTACTTTTGGGGTGCCAAAAAAAGAAGGAAAGATACATAGAATCAGTTTAAACAACCCTCGTGATCATCATAAAATGATGAAAAAGATCATGTATATTGAATCTCCAAGCATCTAGATTTATCACATGGTATGTTAAATAGGAATAAATTTGTAGCAAGTTAAATGAGGCCGAAATTTCCAATAAAAAAAATAAAGATTAAAATTTTGTAAACAAATAAAACCCAAGATCCCTTTGCTCACACGTCAAATTTCAGACCAGTTTCAATGAAAAATCTAAAATTAGGTGGATGTACAAGCTATTTTTGGGTAAAACATGGTTGCACAAAACTACAATAGAATGTATCAACATCCACATAAGAATATGGCATCTATGAAAGAATAAACAATTTCACACAGCCTATTTAGACTGTTCGGTTTGCCATGTTACTCTTCCATATGGCTAAACTAACTATTCCCGTTAAGGATATTATTTCCAAATCGTGTTGGGGTTTCACACGAAAGTAATTATCTGACATCGCATATGAATAACCCAAGGTGAAGACATACAAGGACTTGACACCTTATATTCAGTGACCAACTCATAAAGGTGATTTTACATGAATCCCAACAAAACAGTTGTGTCAAAAATAATTTTGCCATGTGGAACGACAAAAAGTTTTTCCTGTAGATTAAAAGATTCTCTATTCACCATGGATGAAGGAAAACTTGATGCAAAATCAATCCAAGATCCATTTTGAATATTTCTACATTGTTCAAAGGTTTTTGTATTGCACCATGACAAAGATTACATCATACACATGGATCAAGATGCACTAGGGCTTATAAATGAGAAAGGGGAAAAAGGAAATCCTGTGCCTCCCAATATCACATTATACAGCTCTGACTAGTCTGATGATGATTATGATTTATAGAACACATTCCCCTACCCAAGCAACTACATTCATAATGTTACCGTACAGATCATAGACCTACAAAAGGCTCCTCAGGGTTTAACTATCATGGCGAAGCAGGAAGTGGTTCAGTGCCTGAAACATGTGAGGCAGCATCCTCCTTTGAAATTGCGACATAGTTTACAGGAGCCACAGGCCGGTGAGGTTCTCTCTTCCCATCTTTGGTAGTGGACTTGACGCCATTTTGATGCGCATTCAGAGATAATCGTCGGCTGGGGGCTGGAGTACCATTGGCACCTCCATTGGCACGTGGACCTACCACCTTCTTTGTACTACCAAGTGATGATCTGCCGGGGCTGGGGCTTGGCCTTGAACCAAACACGGCTTCCTGTTCTGTGCTTACTTGCTCATGGAACTTTTTCTGGTCCTGTACATAAGGTCCACCATTACTGACCAAATTAATCATCGATGCAACGCTAACCATGTCCATGAATGGGCATAATCAGCAGCCCGGCACCAATATCCATACCTCCTAATAGCAAAAAGAAGAGCAGACAGAATTCCATCCTACTTACCCTCATTCTACGTTTCTCTTCTTCCCTATCTTGCCGAAGCATGGCATATTCATCCAACATGGCAAGGAGAGGTACACCGTCATAACTAAATGGCATATCACGTTCCTCCTCCCATGCCCGAATCTTCGCCACCAAGGTCTCAACCAGAGCTAATAGGGAAAGAAGAAAAATTAATAATCTTGAGGGATGATTACTTTCCAAAACATTAATGCACTCAGAAAAGAAAAAAAAAATGAAGAACACACGCCCATCTCCAACTGATTGACAAACCTTTAAAGACTTGAGGCAATGCATGAATAAAATCCAAGCTAAACTATGTAGATACCTGGAATTTTATTAACCAGAATGCGAGCTTTTTCTGCACGCTTGAGATTTAAGTGTGCTCCTCTGCTTGAGTTATACCTGTTTTCATCCTGTTACAGATGGCCCGCATTAAAGAATGAAAGTTCTGTATAAAATGAAAATCACATTTGAGAACTTCATTGCTTTTGTGGTTTCCACACAGCACACAGAATTGTTGTTTTTGGGGGGGGGGGGGGGGGGGAAGGGAGAGAGGGAACTTTGTTTGCTTTATACATTATCCACCTCTCCAATAAAAATAAACTCTTCTGCTGAACAATAGCTTCATGAGCATGAATGTCTGAATAAAAAACTGGGCATGAAACCCCTGCATAGATTGGAAGAAAGGTTGATACAGATGGATCCGAGTCATGAAAGCTATATCACAGGCCCTAGAACCCCAGATGGCAATGTTAGATTGGACTTGTCATCAGATTAGTTGAAGACATTGGCAGCCCTATTGCAGGGCACGCCGTGATTCAAAGGAACTATTATGGCCAGACATTGATCTCATCAGATGATTCCACCACCCAACCACTGAATTACTCGAGACTACCAAAAGCTGATTCCCACATGATCAAGAAAGGATGTTGATCATCTTGGGTAATAAGAAAATCCTACAAGGCAGATTTCGAGGCAAAGTTTCTTGGTTGATCAAATGGCATTAATCAATACAGACAAACTTGGTGAATATAACCACACAACTTGGTTCCAGCTCTATGTATCAAACAATGAAAGACTAAAGGAGTTGGTCTCTTTGTTCAATACCTCTGACAGCAGAAATATAAGTGCAATGTGCCAAAATATTTCAAGAAGTAACACACCCATCAGAATAGAAACCACTAAAGTATGCTCAATGATCCTTGCAAAACTTTGAAACCCAAGAAGCTAGAAAATATACACAGAATCGTATTCCAGACATGCTGTCCTGGCAAAGCTCCTAATTCCTACATGGCATACACAGAAAGCATAAGATTGCTGGACCAAGAAGAGAGTATAATTACCCGATTGTAGTCTTCAAGCCAACTCTCTTCTTCACAGGCAGACATCCATTTTTCAACTTTGTCCAAAATTTCTTTTCTGCTGAGTGCCTCCTCTTTCGCTTTAACGATCTGATTGTCCATGTCAGCCAACAATTCTGAGGGCTCAATATTCCCAGAATCAATCATGGCCATGATTTTTTCTCGAGCAGCCTCCGAATCTATTTCTATGTGAGCTCTGGCATATATCTCTTCAAGCTCAGCTTGTCTTTTGAGAGCAATCTCCTTCATCCTGCTGGCTTTTAGCTGATCTAACCTTTCAACCTCCACTTCAGCCTTCACAGGGGAAAATACGTAAAATAAAGAGGTTACACTAGCTTAATCCACACAAGATTGCACTCAGCAGATAAGGAGAACAGATGACTTTTCTAACCTGCTCGATCAGGTCAAGAGCAAGGGCCCCAGGGACAGTGACCTCATCTACCGAAGCTGAGATGTTACAGGTAACATGATCAAACAAACTCCGCTCCTCCGCTGGAGTATCCATCAGGTTCCATAGATCAATTAGCTGTGCTGCCAGTTCTTGAAGCTGAAAAGAAGTGGATATAGTCACTACAGAATCATTGTATCTGAAAACATGTATTCACAGAAATAGCTCGTCAAGTAACAAGGTGTGTCAAAGATCTTAGCGTATTCCTTGCATGTAAGAAAGCAGGGCAAAGTAGGAGGTCCCAATAATGTCAGGGTGCATGAAAAGTAAAATCCATGTATATAATGCATGTACTATCTTCAGAATGTATGGAAATATCTTAAACAGACAGAAGGCCATATTTCCACACTACATGACTCCACATTGCTCACATTTTATAGACGCATGCATACACAGATACATCCATATTCTGAATTCTCATTTCTCACACTGTATCCATGCCTCCTGGAAACGAAGTATACATGAAATTCAACAGCACTAAACACTTTCCTAACATATCTTAGTTATAGGTACATAGGTACAGCGGTACACACACACAAAAGAGAATGGATGATAGGAAAAGAGAAGCCAATCTCTCCTTTATCAAGGGTGGGATGAAATAATAAATGAATAAACCGGTTACGTAAATGTATTTCTTAAATAATATGTATCAACATGGAACGGTGAAAAACATAGTTTTCAAGCCCCCCGCCCGATCACCTTGGTTTGCCTACGCACCATGACAACTAAAATCACCATATTAAAGCCACCCAGTTCAGTTCATGCATGATATAGCAACAACTATCTATTACTCAAACCAGTTTTAAATGAAATCTAGAAAAATATAAAGATATCAAACAGTGATGCGCTATCTTTTTGAAATGCTCAGGAAGTAAATAAAGGAAATATTTTCCTTCCCTTAAACTATTTAACAGGATTTAGGCATAAAATAGTTGTGCCCCACATTAAACCTTAGTGTCTTTAATCTACTTCCTAGCTCCTACAAAACAAAGCCTAGGATTAGATATTTTAATATCCTTCTTTTTCTTCAAACTTCCATCTGTTTTATGTCAAAACAAGTGGCATATAACCTAAATTTCATCAATATTATGCATACATTTTTACATGCTCATATTTATTTAGGTAAGATTTTATATTTTTAATTGGTGCTTTCAAGCTGTGCTAGTCCCAGACTAGGTATAGGAGGGTGGATTTGTTGGGTTTGCAGCTGGCACTTGGAAATTTTACCTAAAGCTCTTAGCACTTAAACATCATGGGAGATCTCAGTACCCAGGTTTTCTATGATTCCTTTGTTTGACAGCATCACATTAGTCTATGCCTAGGTTAAATGTTTCCCCACAGAAGAATCTATTTTGTTCAGCAAGCTAAAGAAGTTAAAAGTGAAATAATAAAAGAATTACCTTTCGCAGTCTCTGTTTCTTGTCTTCTTTTAGTGCCAGTACAGTCTTAGCCAGCCTGGATAGTGTGTCATTGCTAATGCTCTTTGATTGCACACCAACTGAATCATTTAAGCTTGGATGAACTTCAGTTATGGTACTGAAGAAATCCATCCCTAAGACAGCGCAAAGATCGTGCACAGTGCTTACGAAATCAAGAACCTTATGTAGCCTGTCACTCTGCAAGGTAACAGGCCATTTTCAACTCAATGTGCAAGAGTTCAAACAATCTTATAAGTTCCAGAAATCAGATACTAACCACTTTGAAGTTTGAATTAATGAATCACAAAAAGAGGAAAAGCAACTACCTTTTCTTTCTGAAGTTCTTGCAGTTGAGCATGAAATTCATCAAACTTCTTCAAGGACAGGTCAGCTTCATCAACTGTAAGAGTCCCTCCCTGCTCACTAAATTTTAAATTCCCAGCAATCTCTGCACATATCTTCTGAATCTGAGACTGTACATCAGAAAATTCCTTTATTCTCTCCTCTTTCTGCTTCCATAGTTGTTCCAATATTGGGGCTATTGCGGCAAGTTGTTCTTTAATTGTACCAGTTGTCTTCTCAGGCTGTAAAATAACAATAGGCAGAGGCATCAATTAACTCAAGTTCCCAACCCTTGTGAAACAACTGTATACTCGTGCATGTAAGTCCATTACAATAAAAAATAATAATAATAAAGTTCCACCTTTGAAACTGCTGAACATCAAAACCATGAGAATCATAAAGAAGACAATCCATTCCGCATATACTGACATGTACTCACCATTCCAACAAAATTTTTCTCTCCCAAAGCTCCCAAAGCTGAGAGGAGCCTGGAGAGTTCAGATTTGGCATCAGCCAATGCCTGGAGAAGATGTGCCCTTGACTTCGCAGCCTGGTCAACTTTCCTTTTGTAAACATCTAAGCAGTCCTGCTCTAACTGAAGTAGCATCTTATCACGTTCCTCATCGCTCTCACCAACCTCATCCCATATTTGCTGCAATGCAAACACAGTATTTATTTGTCATTTCTTCTGTTTCCCAAAGCATTGCTACAGGCTCAAAGAAAAAGTGCATGTAAAATGTAAAGAATAACCATCTGAAAGAAAAATTGCAAGGTTACAAGAGTTTAAAATGGATTGCCTGCAACTGCTGCAGCAGAGAACCACATGTTGTTTCTCCAAGAAGTGGATTCTGACCATCGGCGACTGCCATAGAAATCTAGTAGAAAGTATAACCTCACCTGCAATACAAGCAGAATTCAGAAGATACTCTCAAGGTAGACTCAGAATAAATAGTACAAGCCAGTGGCAGTTCTGCATACTTTATATTCCTAGACAAATGTAGTCCTTCAGTATATAAACAGAGTACTTACTACTTACAACCCTCATTGCCTCATTTGAAAACCAACACCGCTGGTCAATCAAGAAGATCATGAAATCAATCAAATTAAAGCAATCATTGCCTGCCCTGGTTTGAGGATCTAGGAGTTTAGATTATCATCTAATTTATCCACTCATCAGCATTGTGAAAAACGCCAAGACTATAAAAGGAAATTATGAAACATTACAAAGCTGTCGCGGAAGAGAAGATGGAGTTCCAAGAGAAATGTAGTATACCCATCAAGTGATGTCCTTACATCAGCATAATAGAAATCTAACTTCTCAAAAACTGCAATATGAAGAGATACAATCTTCCCTCTTTCCCATATAACACAAGGAACCAAAAATGTGGGTCGAAGACATTGTAAGTTGTTAAAAGATAAACATCGCTTACTTGAACTACTCTTGGCACAACTGGAGAAAGAATTTCAAAAGAGGAAGGAAAAGAAAACAACTTCTCAAGTCAAGATCTTGAACATCAGAAGTACTTGATGGAGAAATAGAAAAACAAATCTATCACTCACCTACAAACAAAAGGAAAAAAAGGGATCTCCAGCTCAGAAGCAGTTAACAAGTTCAACTCTAGATTATTACAAGGCATTTCACCTCACAAATTCGAAAAAAATATCAACAAAATTCAAGCATTAAACCCTCGATCAAAACAACCCATCAATCTAATTCCAGTCCATAAAACCCCACTACATTCATCATAATCAAAATCAGAAAAACTCGTAAAAAAATCAGATCTTTACCACTCGCAGATCAAAGACATCTCGGTTCCATAGAAGAGAGACAAGAACAACCTCCAGCAGGGGTTCACCATACAAGGAACAGTAACAATTCCCAACAAGCTGATTAGCTGAAGGATCAGACAAATGCAGAAGCGAGACTTACCAAAGGACGTGGTTGGAGCTTGGATTTGAGGAGGATTTGAGCTTTCAGAGTTCAGATTGAAGCGATTTCTCGTCTCAATGTGCGTGTCGGGTCGAATGGAAGCGATTCCAGGACAAAGGACAGAGCTATCATAGAGTAACAGACTGGAGTAGAAGAAAGATACAGAAGTGGTGGGGACCATTAAATACCTCAATTTCTTAGTCTTATTATCCTATCCAGCATATCTCTCTAAATATTTCGCTTTCGCTAAATTTTCTAACAGCATTTTACTTATTTGCCCCTCTCTCTACTGGTTCAGTTCAAGATATAATATGTGGAAATTGAAATCAAATAAGAGCCTAGCTATTTTTTAAATTAAAATTGAACTGATTTGGTTCAATTTAGTTTTATTTTTATTTAGTTCACTGTTCCGTTTTGATTCAATTTGTATTTGGTTTGGCCCTATTTTAGATGTTTGGGCCAACTGTTTACATGTTCATCAACAAAGGGAATAGAATTAACGTCCAAACTGATTAAAATATTTTAAAAGAATATGATTTATTTGGTTTCTTATTCAGTTTAAAAATGGGTAATTCAGTTCAATGTTGTCAATCATTAGAATGTATCGAACCAAACTGAGAAAAGATTTTAGATTTTAAAACCAAAATCAAACCACTTTATTTTGGATTTGGTTCAATTTGATTTTAGACGATCAATTTCGGTTCCAAATTGATAGCAGGTTAAGAGCATCATTCAAGAAATCAGAATGACCCTAATCAGCCTAAACCCTAAAATGCCAGTCACATCTTTGTTTTCTTCATTATAAGGTGAGGGGAATTTTTGTGATAAAAGAGGAGCAAAGCCATATGTATTAATATCATGCATCTATCTGTCTCGATTGACATTGGGCATAATATTAAAATTAAACCATTTGTGCTTGATTCATTTGATCCATATCAATATCTTATTATAGTTTGGGCTCAATCGACTACGATATGAATCAATTAATAGGGGAAATGTTTCCTATGAGAGAGTGTGAATCTTACGTTTACGTGAGAACCAATGGAAGAGCACGAGGAGGTATCGACATAGACATCATATTCTATTTCATGGGACTAGCGAGTCATTTCACCTCATGTGTTTAAGCGTACCACCCCACCCCCCACCGAAAAAAAAAAAAAAAAACATTTTCCTTTGAAAATATAACATAATCACTCCCTTTTTCCTCATATAAAAAGTCCAAGAAATTTTCTTTTTTTCTTATGCACTTAAAAGTTATTCTCCATCAGTTCTGTGCATTATCATTAGAATGCCAAAAAGCAAAGTTTTCAAAATTTTGGGATCTTCTAATCCCTCATTAATCAAGACTACAATGCTAAAGAGTATCCTGGTAGGGTGGGTTTTTACACTCCAGTGACTCCACAGTCCACACATTACCAACTGCCTGCGCACAGAGAGAGAGAGAGAGAGATTTATTTCTTTTTCTCCCTTTGGTTCCAAAGAACATAAAAGCTGTTAAAGAACCCATAAAATGAGAGTTATTTGATAGAGAATTTGATTTCTTTTTCTCCCTATGGTTTCAAAGAACATAAAAGCTGTTAAAAGAACCCACATAATGAGAGTTGTTCGATCCTTTTTCAATACTCTCCAGTGTGGCCACTATATAATAAATATCCATAAATTTTAATATCTAACTAATAATCTTAGATACTTTGCGTATGATCCTAAAAGAAACTCCCCCACCATATCTTTGATGAAGCTCTTCCTATAGGTTTCATGGCACATGATTGGGTTGACTGCCAGTTTAATAAATGATATATGATTTGGGTTATGAACCATAACTACAAAAGGTAGCTTAATTGTTTATTTTATTATTTTTTTGGTTAAAAAAGTAGTAATTTAAGTATCATGAATTACTAGTAAAAGGATAAGGATCCTCACAACACCGAATTGGGGATTTCTTCTCACACCAATTTACATAATGAGTCATATGGTGATTTATATTGACACCCTCTCTCTTAGACAAAATGCAGACAATCTACTACACGATCGAAACTATCTCCCACCTTCTCATTGGTGCGATCTTCCACATGTCCTATTATAAAAATATACATAAGAGAAGATAGCTATACTTTTTTGTTTCACATAAAACTCAATAAGAAAATTTCATATTAATATAAGGGAAAAGGACAGGCATGCTGGACCATTGGATTAAAGGTGCAAAATCTACATTGTCGGGTACCTAACCTACCCAGCTCCAACGTTGCAACTGATCACCGTTGCAATTGATTAGTTTGGAAAATGGTTGCCATCTCTATCACCGTCATCGGTGTTTTCCTTCAGCTGCAATTGTTGCTGCTCCCATTGCACTGCAACTATATTTGCAACGAGACTAGATTTGGATTTGGTTGTTAATCAATGACGATGGTGGTGCTGGGGATGTTGCTGTGTGGACGAGGTGGATGATCTGGGGTTTTAAATGGACTGAAACCTCCAGTTCCATCTCTTCTTCTTTCATTACCTTCTGAAAACTGCTCAGATGGGATTTGTGAAAGAACTATTAAATGACTAGAAATCATAGTTGTAGAAGCATCAATTTCAAAGAGAGAGAGAGAGAGAGAGAGAGAGAGAGAGAGAGAGAGAGAGAGAGAGAGCAAAATGCCAAATTTGCTGCGATTTATAAGACAACAATGCTGAGATTTCTCTTAGAATTTGGATATTTTTTTTGGAGAGAATCTGAACTGAAATTAAAACAGGAAGGCCTTCAATCTTTCACTCAGATTTAGTATTTTTGTTTGTTCATCTCTTTGCTTCTTTCAGAAACATGTATCTATTTGTATTTTTGTATGATTAAAGCAGTCGATTTGGCAATTGGATCTGATCTCTTCTGTTATTTATCTCAGTCTTTGATTGCAAACGAAGATTTCCAACACAGTCTTCGTGTTCTGAACACCAATGTCGACAAAAAGCGGAAGATCATGTTTGCCATGACCTCCATTAAAGGTGGAGGCGATTAGCCAACATCGTCTGCAAGAAACCCAACGTCAACATGACCAAGTGGTTTTGATCTTGCTTGTTCTGATTCCCCTTTCCGTGTGTTCCCTTCCTTTCTTCTCTGATCGCGACAGCGAAACCCATATCTTTGTCATCGCCGATCCCTAACCCTAACCCTTCTCCGGCCAACGACCATTTTCCAAACTTTTTTTTTTTGC
>NC_056558.1:37563274-37569971 GCF_013358625.1 Macadamia integrifolia | reverse complement strand
TTTTTGCTTTTTCTGCAACAGAGCAATTGCAGCGCCATGCGGGAAGAGGGGAGAGAAAGAGGGGAAGAAGAGTGAACGACCCAACCATGAGGCCATCGATCTCACCGATGATGGTGACGGAGACAGTGACGAAGACAGAGATAGTGAGGGAGAAGAAGAATGACGGTAGAGCGTCGGGGCTGGGTAGATTAGGTAAGACAACAAATACCCAACGGTGTAGATTTTGCACCTCTAATCCAACGATCCAGGCATGCTAGCATACCTGATACTTGGGTATCCTGCTGGCATGCCTATCCCTCTCCCTATATATAATATATATGAATTATTATTATCATAAAGGTAAGTTATTTTTTTAAATATCACAAGGCATGTATTCTACACAAATTATATGTTCATTCCAACCATTGGATAGAAAGGACATTTTCTAAATTAGTCATTTGTCAAATTTCAAAGTCTCATTCAATCAAATACTTTATTTTGTATTGGTACATGTCTCATGTGTGTATACATGTGTGCCAGCACTCTAGACAATATTATGCACTCTCCCAACCTTGAGTGAGAACATAATACTTTGATTTAAAAAAGGAAAAGGCTAGGTATGTTGCCAAGGTGCCCAACATATGCCATCCTCACTCTTCACCCTTTGAAAAAGACCTGTTTGCCCTTCTATGTCCACCCTAGTGATTGGTGCATGCCGCTACTCTCTCCTCAAAAGAAAAAAAAAAATGAATGCTTCATATTTATCTTGTGATTTTTCGGAACATCACCTTCCATTATTACATGTACAATTACTAAAAAAAAAATATAGTCATCTTCTTAAAAAATGGATTAATGAAAAACTTGTAAGACAAATCGTATATTTTCATATAACAACAAAAGGCAAAATTAAGATTGAAAAGAGAGTATATGTACCATTAGTTGTCTCTAACCAGGAAGGATTGTGTTTACCTTTGTAGTTGCAATGGTCACAAACTGCTCTTTCTTTGGGAGGCAACAAGGTGGACCTGGATAAGGAAAAAAGCTTACTAAATGAAAGCAGCCGTTGGCTCAACACTTCAACTGTAACACAGCCATGACCCACAAAAGGAGAGAGAGGGACAGTCCTTGCATGTGTTCCTTTTCTATTGGATTGACTCCATAGTTAACAACCACCTTTTTTTTTTTCTGAAAGGGTTTCCTTAATTTCTAATCCTTTTGACATGTCCACTTATCATTTCTAACTTTTGCAAAAATGCTTGTATTTATTTGATTGGTATGGGTGTAATTTGGACCCATACGGCCTAACACCTAAGGCATGCAAATATTAGGGATGTAATGGACCGGATGCACCTGTTTCTCAATTAGCCTTATCTGTGTTTGCCATTTGAATCCAATCTAACGGGGTACAAAGTGAATTCGAGTCTAAATTTTAACACGTCAGTATAGAACGTTCTTTACATATCCCACAGTTAGAATTGCCAGATCATCCTTCCATGTGGCAACGTTAGCGTATGTTGGTCTAGAGATACTTTTGTCAAATAATTATATCAAAATTTTCATAATATATTTTAGGGAATTCTCATGTATATTCCCATTGGTACCATCGAGTTGCATTAGGGAAGGATAATTTCGACTTTGTCTATAAGGGTGGAAGTATAGTGATCTATAAGTGTAGGAGTATAACGATCACCCTAGCGTCCATTCGCATGATCATATGATCATCGGCGGGGATGAAATTTCACTTCCATTTTTTTTTTTTGGTGAAAAATATTTTTGTCTATTTCATTAGTGAAGGAAAACATAATCCTACATCTTGTTTGAATTTACATCAATTACTCATACATGTACACTTCATGTGCAATTAGGTTTTGATATCTATCATTTTTTGCTTCCATAAATGTCTCTCAATGCGCTCTTAATGGTAGCAGGTAGACACATAGATAGTCAATATGCACTCATTTTATCCAACCTTTCGAATCCAATCATACGTGGGACTGGTGGCTAGAGAGTTAGTGGGTGTATCTATTGGGCCCGGATTAACTCCCTATACATGAAGGCTTCATGCACTCATGATTTCGTGTTGACGTGTCTTTTTGTTTCCATAAATGCCTCTCTATTTTACCAGTAAAAGTGTTTAGAAATGCATTTGAAGAAAAAAAACATGTGTCATCATGAAATCGTATATGACGAGTCATTAACTCACAAGCTAATCCGAACTTGTATCTATCACCTCGTCTCAACCCTTAAATCCCCGCAAAACTAAATAAAAAAAATGGAATGCCCACGTGGTATTCCAATCAAAAGGTGCCATGTTGGAGTTTAGAGTATAAAGTAAGGGAATATTCTCTGGTTAAGAGCATCTAGCATTCCCTTGTATCTGTCGCTCTCTTTTTCTTGTAAACCACACACTCGAATAGGAAACACCGCCCCAGTCAAAGTGACTGAAGTGGACACCCCTAAGGCCCTAACCCCTCAAGACAACAGCGACAGGACAAGACTCCATGACTCCATGAGACCCCATGGGGTCATGGGTGTAACTAGCTTCAAAAGTACAAATAATGTATGGGTCTTCCCTGGTACCCTCACATGCAATGTTGCAGTCTTTGTCTTCTATACTCTTTATCTGTTTTATCAAATCCTTGTAGTCTCTTTTTATATGATCCAATTTATCTATTTAAAAACGGGTTCTTTCCGCGATCAATATTCTTAGTTCACTTTTTAAATCTGATTAGTAGGAGAATAGGGGCAACTGTTAGTCACGTGATTAACCTACCAAGGAAAATGACAATGAAGGAGGAGAAAGAGGAACTCAAAAGAATTCAGATATTAATTCCAACAGCTGTGTGGGCTCAAAACAAAAAGGAAGAAGCGTAGACAATGTAGTGAATGCCGTAAGGTGTCAATTGGTTTGGTTTTTCAATTTGTTGGTTCGGTTTTGATTGGGTTCAAAATATAATAAATATAAAAAAAAAATTGAATAGATTTTAAGAAAATGAAAATTAAATCGAATTTGTTAGGTTGGATTTGGTTGGATTCAATTTACTGGGTTTAATTTGGTTGTTATACGGTGTTGATATCTCAGTCAACTTATTCGGTTTGTGTTCAATTGTTATATGATTTTTCTTTTCGGATTTGGTTTATTCGATTTGATTTTGATTTTGTTATGTATGATTCAATCAGATGATTTTAACTCTAAAACCAAATGAAATTGAATTGAATTAAGTTTCAATTTTCAAAACTAAAGCAAATCGGTTTTTTCATTTCTGTTCAGCTCTATTTTAAACCGCTGCTTCTGGTTCCGATTTACAGTTCTTGTTTTAAATTGAAAAAAAAAATGATTAATAAAGTGAAACCCTTAATACTGACGTGTTTCGTTGGAAGTAGAATGAAAAATATTTTCTTATTTTTTATTTTACTTCGATTCTAATCAAAAGCAAGTTTTAATTTTGGAGGCAAACCCAATGTGTAGAAAAACTTTCTCCCCATATGACAAGCGGGACTTTCGTAAGACCAATGGATCTCGAGCGGTGATAGGTTGAGGGCATTTTTACCACTAGGCTATCAACCCTATTGTTTTTATACTTCGAATTCTCAAGTGATCAACAGTTAAGTCTATAGAATTTAGAGACAAGCCACGTCACTGAGTCTGATACAAGGTCTTTATATATGTGGAAAATATTAAAAATTTTCATAAGTCTCTGTAAGCTACCTAGGATAAGGACTCATATGAGATGGAGCCCAGCCCAAATAGGTATTGGGCCTGGACCATATCTCATGGCTTCCATTAACTTAACACACAAATATATCAGGCCCAAAACCAGGCTTCTTGGTCTTTCACAATCTGATTTGCACAAAGCTTGAATGCATGTACGCAGACTCTGATAGCACCGTACATATAAAGTTGACTTACAGCTAATGTGGTAGAGGGATGACATGGGTCACCAAAATTTGACATGTTACCTAATGTGTAAGAGTGACTCATCTAATTCAATAATTAATAATTTAAAGAAAAAGAAAATTGTCTAGTCGCATGGCCACTAAATTTCCACCTCACTAACTATGAAACAAAAATCTCATTCATGTTGATGTCCTCATTGATCCTCACGCTAGTGCAGGGGCCACACAATTAGGAAACAATCTTTGGTGGCGAGAGTGGTATCATCCACATAGGACCCTTATGATTAGCAGGAGATAGAAAATGATAAAAAATATCATTTGGGATGAATGAAAATAGCACTTCGGCGTTGTGGTGATTCTTATCCCTTTAAAATAACAATACACTCCTGGGGTGGAAACTTTTGTCAATGATTTTTTTTTTTGGGTAAGAATTGTCAATGAAATTACTTTCTTACTATCTTACTTTCTTTGATTGCCAATAAAGAAGCCTTCAAATCTCCTCCTATAACTTTTTGGGGAAATGATTCCTGTTTAGGACTGCCCCCACTAGCTCTCCTCTCGCTTTCTCTCTCCTGTCTCGTAGCTTCAATGAACTTGACACACACATATGTCAGGCCCATAAGAAGGGTTCTTGGTCTTTTCACAATGTGAGTTGTACAAAGCTTGAATACATGTACCCAACCCACACATAAGAGTTTTTTTTTTTTTTTTGGTAAAACCCACACATAAGAGTTTGACACAACATATATGGTAGAGACATGACATGGCCACCAAAATATGACATATTATCCAGTCTAGAAGATTACCTTGTCTAATTCAATAATTAATAATTTAAAGGAAAAAAGATTGTTGTCTGGCTGCATACACCTTGCATCAGTGAGGGAGCTATAGAAAGGGGGGGTCTGGGCACCAGTCACGAAGGGCGAGGTGATCATTTCGCTCTCCTATAAGACAATGCAGGATATACGTAGCTTGATAACGATCTTTTACCCTAATTTAAAATAGAAAGAGGTTTCCCCACAATACTAGTTTTGGAGAATCTACACTTCACAACAATGGGATGCGGAGAAAAGTGTCATTCATACAGTACCCAAATGGGTAGAACAAGAGAAAGAAAATAACAAAGAATCTCATGTGAGATAAAAATAATATTTGAGTGTTGTGGAGATCCTTTTCCCTTCACAATAACCAAATCAACACTCCATGTAATGGTAATAGTTGTCAATGAAAGTTACTTTCTTAGTGAAGTTTATTTTCTTTGACTGGCAACAAAGAAGACATTTTGAAGGACAGCAACGGTAGATGACTATAAAGTATCCTTCAAAATATAATTTTTCTATTATAAATTGGCCTATGAAAGCAAAATTTTATTTTTAAATTTAGACTGGGCTCACCACGCTAGCAGTGTGGGATGGAATCACCAAGCCAATCCAATAGGAAAAAACAAGAGAGGGTGGGTTGCATGGTTTATCGACAAGGCTAGTGTTCAAGAGGAAAAAGAGAGTGAGAGGAATTCCACACCACCGGCGTGGAGATCATATTCCCTATTTAATGTGAGAAACACTAGACTTATATTTAGAGGAGGTGACTCTTAACGTCCCACCTTGCACTAAAGTGCAAGTTGGTTGGGACCCATTTTCTTTTTGGTTAAATATATGTTTCATCCTCTTGCCAATCATGATTTAATACAAATATATATTTGGGCCTCGAGAATCCTATAAATTTTTGTTTTTTTAGTAAATGAATCTTATAAATATGGTGATATAAAAATTGTTAAAATCCATTTTCATGAGACTTGATTGGTGGGTGTGATATTTTAGGCATCAACTTGCTCATAAGGTTAGGGTTTGTCCCTAATGTGTGAGGGCGAATATCTATATATGATGAGTAATACGGTTAAATAATAACTCCAAAGTCAACACCTAACCAATGTAGTAATTTTGATTTGTCTAGTAGGCATGCCTTGTGACAAAAAATCAAGAGGCTCAATTGGTGGGTTGGTTTTGTAACAAAGAGTGTTTGGTAAGAGGCAGGTGACATCATTTAAATCATTGACTAGGGGTGTCAATTTCATGTTCACATCGGTTAGATTGATCATAAAAATATGAGATTGCCCGATATGTTAACAAAAAGTGCTGGGCTATTGAACCAACCAAATAAAAAACTTGTCTTTTACTGTGCAAGGGCCCAAACTAATAGGTGCCCAAGCAAGCCTGATACATGTAAAGATCGACATAAAACCCATTACGGACCATTTGTTTTACCTCGATTACTCCTTAAATTCTCCATTCTCTACCAAATATACCCTTTCTTAATCCCTGTAATCCTAAAAGTACCATCACCCTCTCCTTCTCCCTCTCCCACTCCCTCTACATATTCTTCCTCCTCCTCCGTGATCAAGTCCATGAATTGGATATCTATGGTCCATTGTGCAAGCACAAGATGGCATGGAACTGGGGATCTCATGTTCTATGATCTTTAGGCTGCCCTACAATGTGTAATTGATTTTTGTAGAAGAAAATAAATGATGTCTTAATGGGTATTCTTCGAGCCTTGAACCTATTAACTCCTCCATTTAGATGTAACCTTCAGTTGATATCTACATCTTCTAACATTGATATTCTATTGTATTGATAGACAACAATGGACCAAATTTGCATAGTTCAAACAATCCTTAGATTTCAAGTAATTTAATATATTTTAATTAAAAATTTAATATTATATTAATACGTTTAGATTTTTAATTTATTTATGTTTTAATCATTATGATTAGATAATGACATGAATAATCATAGATATTATTAAAAAAAAAAAAAAAAAA
>NC_056558.1:37562441-37563251 GCF_013358625.1 Macadamia integrifolia | reverse complement strand
AAAAAAAAAAAAAAAGGTTGGCGTGGGAATGACTTCCCACACTCTAATGATATTAGGATATATATCCCATAAAAGGACAACTCTCTCTTTTTTTTTTTTTGGTAGAATAAAAGGACAACTCTAATGATACAAAAATCTAATAAGTTATATGCATGTGGGTTCGAGCCATCGATTTAAGGAGTTGTTCCAATCCGAAACGCCGGTCATCAGTGCAACAGATTGGAGTTTCCAGACACCTTTCCAATTCCAAATTTCATCCGTATTTCCTCACAAACTTTCATAGTTTTCCTCGGCATCCCAATCCTTCGAGCATAGATGAAACAATAGCTTCTGGGCTATCGATCAATAAAGGGTTCGTCGTTTCTGTAAAAAAAAATTTGTGATTAATCATGAGGAAGAGGGAGAGGGAAAACCCATGTGGGGTTTGTGGGCATTATCACAAATATGAAGAAGGGGAAGTTTGTGGGATTTGTGGTCATCGAATCCCGTTTTCATCTGAGAAAGTAGGATTTCAAACCAGTGCTTTCCCTTCGGAGATCTTGCCGGACTTTCTCTACTTGGGTAGCTACGATAACGCATCTCGAGCTGAACTTCTCAAGACTCAAGGGATCTCTCGTGTGCTCAACGTGAGTTTTCTTCATTTCATAGATTTTGAAAACCTTTTTCTGTGATTATAAGATTAAGTTATGTCAAATAAACTTAATGTTGCGGCAACTAGTCCTTTCATTTGCGAATTCGCTTTCGATCTAAAATCACTGAAGTTTTAAATCTGAAACAACAATTCTAAGTTTTGGTAACCCCCTGACCCCC
>NC_056558.1:37556357-37562421 GCF_013358625.1 Macadamia integrifolia | reverse complement strand
AAAAAAAGAAAAAAAAAAAAATCTATAGGGATATGATACAAATTTAATGGGGAATTTATCTAATTGTATTCAAGATCTGATTGTGGTACTAATTTCATCCAGTCTTTGTATATACTGTTTTAGGTAAGTGGGTAGTTGAAAGTTTGGTGTAAATGTGGTGTTAGTCCGGTTCTGAGGATCATCACTCTAGGCCAGTCAATAGCATTGAAACCGGCTCATGAATGGATGTTTTGGGATTTTCTGAGTCTATACTTCAGAACTCATTAAAGAAAATAATTCAGATTCTATATTGATCCCTAACCAAGAGCCCTCAATGGCTTAACTTCCTCTCTGTTTCATTAGTGACTATTCCTGTTAATGACACTGTTTCTGGAAAAAAAAAAATGACAACCAGTGGTAAAAGTAATCCTCTTACTGGAAGCTCTGCAGTTCTAGGTTCCATATGGCTAACCACAAAAAAGGTGTGGAAGAACCAAGCTCTTTGAGTTTGTCGATGGTGAATGTACAATCTTTATAGAAATTTTAATTCTCTTGATTAGATGGTCATTTTATGTGTGTACCTTCAATTCCTTCCAGTTATACTGTTCTGTTTTTTCGTGACTGAAATTTTATTCAGAACAAGAGCAGGATACGACTATAAAGACTCACAATACAATGTAGAATAAAAAAAAAAAATGAATAACTAAGTTTATTGGTAAACTACTAATTCTGGTATGATTTCTCTATTGGAGCTGACTCTCAAAGCTTATTTATCATATTCTCTCTTATCTTTTACCATCATTTTCAAGTTTAAAAAAAATTTGTATCCTGATTCAAGGACTATTGTTTCATCTCTATTGGTGCACAGGGCATGCTGAATGTTAATGTTTCCTCCTTGTTTGGTGAAGCTTGTTGTACATTATTGATTCTCATTGGTTTCTAATTTGATTTTTGTACCCTACATGTTTTCTGGACATCAGAAGTTCCTGACATATCCTTATATTCATGGTTCTGTGAAAATGCAGACTGTACCTGCTTGTCAAAATCTATACAAGAACTCCTTTACTTATCACTGCCTCCCAGATGACAAAAATTTATCCTTTGATGATGCAATACAATTTTTAGGTATGTTCCTTGGATGAGTTATGATACAAATTGATGATCTCAATTAGCATGAGTATCTGTGAGTATATGAGCCATTTTGTGGATTTGTTTTAGTCGTATTTATTTTCTGCTAATATGCTGATTCCATGAAATTGTAGTTGATGGCTATGAACTGCATTGTCTTAAAAAATAAGTGAGAATGATTACTTTAATTGGTTGCATGGCCTTCTGAATTGCCACTAGGCCGACAACATTGGAAGAGAGAGAGAGGGTATGCGCCCATCACTTTTTTGGGGAGGACGTGGAATAGAATACACGGATAGTGTGCTGATTGGTCCACGTTGCATCTGTAAACTTTGGGTACAAAAGTGTTGCATAAAGTAATTCCTGCAGATGGGTTTTACTCAAAACTGAGATTTATAGTATTCCTGACTGCTGATTCGAGCAGTTTAAGACTAGATTTTTGAAAAGGGTTGTACTAGAATTTGTTTTCCCACTAAATGAGGACACAATGACATTAACTAAATGTATTTCAACCCTGGTATTACTTTTTTTACGTGTCTTCTGTAGAATTCCTGCCAAAAGTGGTTCGTTGTTAGCCCCTCACTTTGTTGATTGGTATTTCTGATGAACTGATGCATAAAGATGAGCATGACTATTGTAGCACACAGTTTCATTTCTCATATGGTTGCAAGATTTTTCATGTCTTTATCCATCAAGATGAACGTGTGCGTTGGAGCCTTCAGTTCAGTGTTTTTGGCACTAAACCATGAATTGATTTCTCATTGATGATGTTTTCAAACTGATGCAGTATTGCTTCCGTGGACTGGACTGAATCCGATGAAAAACCTAGACCGAGAACCAGGTCCAGGTTTGGTTGGGTCTAGTAGGATAATTGGATATTTATTTTCTTCTTTATTGGGATGATATGTAATCCCCTGTTTTTTGGAAGTTTAGACATGTAGGATATTTGGTTTCCCAGGCTGTGTGTGTGTGTGTGTGTGTGTGTGTGTGTGTGTGTGTGTCAATGGAGCATAATTGAAAGTTTTAGAATGGAAAAAATTCTTAGTGTTTGGTTCTTCACAGTGGTGAATTTGTGTGCTATCCTGTCTCCCCTTCCCCTTTGAAGCTTGCTTTTTTTTTTTTAATTTATATTCTGTCTTCCTTTCTCTATCCTATAATTTCCTGTTTGTTCAAATGATATTACAGCCCTTTAAATGATGGTTTCGATCTCTCTTTACTCTCCCTCACCCTAAGATTTGGGTTGAAGGAACTACCCTAGGCGATTTGATCTCTGGAATCCCATCCCCAAACTCCTTCTCTGCCATGAAACTGAACCAGAATTTACCACTGTTCACTATCTGTTTCAGGTCGTACTCTTTGATTTCCTAATGCTGTTTTCAGTGGCTAACCGCAAGAATCTATAGAACCTTGGATTGTGATTCTACACTTGAAATTTCAGGTTCATCCGAGACCTTATGAGTGAGCTTGCAACCCCACAACCTTCTGGACTTCCATTGGTGTGTTTGTTGGCTGAAGGTTGAAGATAACCTTACCATGAGTTATTTTAATCCCTTTTATTTCCTCTTTCCATACTTGCCTCCCTCCACCTGTGTTTCACTCCTATGCTTTATTTAGTTTTACTTCCAAGTCTGCTCTTGGTATCTAAATAAGACACTCCCTTGTATCCTAACCCCTATGTGCCTTCAAACTAACCCTTTAAGATTCTGTTTTATTACAAGATTGCCACCCCATTTACATAGAATTTGGGTGGGCCCATACTGAACCCAAATAGGGTTTTCCAACCCTGGGGATTGCATCACAAACCCCAAGAGATAGGGTGGTGGACTTCTTACCATGATTGTAGTTGAGTTGAAGTCAAATTATATATTTCTTTCCCCAGTATTGCTTTGGAGGCTTCTCTTCTATCAACAGCTACTGCTATTGTGTTTTCCATTAACTCCTTTATTAAGATTCCCCAAGATTGGCCTTCAGTGCTGATCCTTCTTGGAAAGTCTTGACCCACTTTTGATTTGTTGAATTCTGACTTATAGATAGACTGATTTTATTGGCTCACGAGAAGTGCTGGTGACATTCAATTCAGTTGTTGCCATATGAGGCTTTGAGAGGGTTGTTCCTTAATCTTCCTAACCCATCTAAATTACTAAGATACCTTTTAGAAGTGACATGTAACACCTCATGGAGAGTGAATTATGGTTGGTAAACAAATTTTTGTGAAGAACTGGTCAAGCATTCACATTTTTTTTCTGGACCTTCAGTTCCAATATGATAGGTTCATGTTTCTGACTGCATATTATGGATTTTTGCCTTTTGGCAGCTGGTTGATATTGGACTCATGGATCTTTTCAGCTGATCCTTGCGTTTGTGCCACCTATGATAATTTTCTAGTCATTTCATTATATGGGAACCTTTGTCCATGAGTCTTTTACCTTAAAATGGTGATAGCTGATATATAGTAACTGAATACATTTTGATAGCAAGTATTGATTTGGTCTTTTGCTTGAATAGGCTGATCTATTGGCATTCTCCACTAACATACTATTCAGCAACTAATAAAAGGTTTGATGAATAACACCTTTAGCTTGATTCTTCCATAATATAATACCTGCTATCTCGTGCTTGAAAAATGGACTACAAAGAGGCTTTAGTTGTCTTTGAACACTCCTTAGTTTATGTACCCAACAAGTTCTTTCTAATGAGGGGGGCCAAGGGGCCCACACCACCTCAGCGTTACAAACTCAACTCAATGGGGTTGACTGCATGGATCCTTTTTCTCCATTCAGCTCTATTTAAAGCCATACTTGTAACTAATCCTAAGCTATGCGTGCCTTTCCTCACCACCTTATCCACTTTAAATCACTGGCTTACTATGGGCCCTTTATTAACTGCTCACTGGTTCAACCTTGTAACTAGTTCACAATTTCCCTGGTTACACATATACATCATATACTTATGTATTTTTACTCAAAACATGGGTTATAATACTCTATGCTCATTTACTTATATCATTGTGTGTGCGTGTAAGAGTATGTAAATTGTGGTTTTATAGACCCTGCAGTAGCGGGACCCTCGTGCACTGGGGGTTGCTCTTTTTTGGAAAAGTTTTCCTTCACCCACCACTATGATCTTGTAATTGCTCCCCCCACCCCCTATTGTTGGAAGGTCTGAAATGCCCTTGGCACTGCTACAAGAGTCCTATTCAACCACTTATGAGTCCCATCTAACCACCGGAAGTGGTGGATGAAGGGAAACTGGGTCCTACTGAAATTTTCCCCTTTTTTTTTTTTTTTTTTTTTTTTTTTAATTCATTCCTTGAAATTTCACAGCAGATGCCATCTTCACCTTAAAAAATAGAATTGCATTTTGGATCAATGTTTAGCATTATGCATGTATTTATGTCTGCATTAGTGTGAATATATTGGTCTTACATAGTTTTTTCCTTGTGTAGAGCAATGTGAAAAGGACAAGGCTCGTGTTCTGGTGCATTGCATGTTAGGAAAAAATAGGTTAGTACTCTTGTTGGTGGATATGGTCTTGATTAGTTAGTATGTGTTTTTCTGAATATCAATATATCATTATTCGTGAATATCATAATTTGGTCTCCATAACAGGTCACCAGCTATTGTAATAGCATACCTCATGAAGTGCAAAGGATGGAGACTTGCACAGAGCTACCAATGGGTGAAAGAACGGAGGCCAATGGTTGACTTAACTTCAGGTTTGTTTGTACTCTGTAGATCTACTCATGCATCTTGGTTCTTGAAATGAGGTCAAGCATAAGATTGTGAAAACAATTTATTTTAATGGTAAAGGACATTGAAAATATTCTGCCACTGAACCATGCACCTGGATGTCTTGCTTCCGAAATTGTAAATGGTGCGGCCATGACTCTTTTGGCGTGGTACCTAATATTAATTTGGGGGGTAGAAACTCAAATGAGCCAAGGCATTATTTACTATTTTCTTCCAAAAAAACCCTTTCTCCCTTTATTTTCTTTTTTTCATAAATAACTTATAATGTTTAATAAAATGAAATGGCCTACAGTACAGGAAGTATCTCATCCTTGTACCTTGTATTTTTATTTATTTAAGGTAGTTTTTTCATGTTCATTTTTGTTCTACTTTTGGTTTGGTCTAGTTTGGGCAGTTCCATCTTCAATCCTATTTTTGTCTGTATTGGCTATCTTTTTTATTTATCCAATGTAGTAATATTTGGTTCCAAAAATTAGTTTCCTATCTTTTGTTCTCTTTCTCCCCTCCTATTTTTGTCTTTATTGGTATTATGTTCTTTATTTATCCAATGTAGTACTATTTGGTTCCAAAAATTAGTTTCGTATCTTTTGTTCTATCGTTCTCTCTGGGGGGGGGGGTGTGGGGCTAGTGCTCCAGCATGGAAAGCATAATTGTCATGGCATCTAGGAGACACAAGGCATTTGAGGGGGTCCAAATACAAGGTGACACCAACAAGGCTTCCAAGACACCCAGACGCCTTGACAATTATGGTGGAAAGCAAGAAGCTGCCTCTATAGAGGGCCTTCTTGTTGTTTGCTTTTACTAGTTCTCTGGATGGAGAGTAACTTTTTTTTTTTATTGGAGTATTATTTCTGCTTGTGTTTCGTGGACATGTGACCGTTTCACAAGCATTAGGTGAATCAAGGACAACTAGAAATGATCTAGAACGTGATTCTTCTATTCATAGTTATTTTCTTTTGCTTATGGAACTTGGTTGCTGTTTATTGTTGGTAAATTCACTTCCAATTCTCGAATCAATTTTTATTTTGCTTCCTCCAAACCTCCACTCT
The DNA here is from genome assembly GCF_013358625.1 of Macadamia integrifolia. Classification (NCBI taxonomy): domain Eukaryota; kingdom Viridiplantae; phylum Streptophyta; class Magnoliopsida; order Proteales; family Proteaceae; genus Macadamia; species Macadamia integrifolia. The sequence continues at coordinate 37,556,516 of NC_056558.1, read as the reverse complement.
CTGAGCACTACATAACACTAAATTCTATCGAAAATTGAAATTCCAAAAAAATCATTCTGTTCCTGTTTTCTTAGCCTGTTCTTAACCCATTAGTCTGCATCCTTTTAAGGCCAATTCAAATCCACAAAATCAACCAAGTGATGCATTAAATGGAACCTC
>NC_056558.1:37524546-37556312 GCF_013358625.1 Macadamia integrifolia | reverse complement strand
AAAAAAAAAAAAAAAAAACCGGTTCTTCATTTCCCTTTGCTAGACTCTTAGATCAGCCACAAAGTACCTACCATGTGATTAGGAGATCACCCATTTTGCTCTCCTTTGTTTATCATACATTGGTTAATTATAAAAAAGTGATTTGACCCATCACCAAGTCATTTTCTGGCCAATTGCCAAACATGGGTAGTTCCATGTGATGGGGTACATGACATCCATATAATGGTTGAATTTCAGGTCTTAAAGTAAGAGTCCTCAAAAGTGAGCCCACAGAGTGACAAAAATTACAAACACGCCACTAGAAAGAAATGGAATTCTCATAATTTTGTGAATATTTTCTATTTTCACTTTGTGGAGTCAATCTCCAGTCTACCAGCCCATATCTGCCACATGACTTACTTATGTGCCAAGTTTGAACCAAAGTTGATGCTATTAAGTTTCAAGATAAAGCGAAGAAAAATAGTAAAAGAAAACAAATCTATGGAGAATCTCTAGTCTCAAAAATAAAAGTGAAAATGTGCAATGCAAGGTGGGCCATATGATTGAATTGGGGACCCAAATTTGGCACCTGATTAATGTGCGGTGTCCTTTTCCCTTTCAATGGTTCAGGTTTATCAAGTTGATGTGCTACATCGCAGATAGGGGTGCAGTAATTGCATTTTTTATTGACCCTGCTATACTTGTTCCCATTTAATCCACTCTAACCAATTCCTTTTTTTTTTTTGGCCCTTCTTCTCCTGGTGGAAAGTTGATCTGTGGATGGGTGTGAGTCCACCATAATATCGACACACCCATGTCTTATCACATGGCAATGGAACGTGACTTGGTGACAGGCTAAACGATATCGGCATTATTGATGTCAACTAGATTTTCCCAGAAGAAACACCTGTTGATTGAAGTAATAGAAATTTAATGAGATTGAAACCTAGCAATCAGCCTCCTATCCAGAAAAATGCTATAGTTTAGGTTATTTTCTTGTCTAGTGTGGTCTGCTGGTCCACTGATGCCGTTGTGTGGGCTACACCCAAGTCTGAAACTTTCAGATTGGGCTAAACAGAAAACTTGAGAGAACCCATGGTTCATGATGAGCTTCAATGTGTGGAAACAAGAATGCTGTGATGGTTCTCTCACTGGCCTTGCATCCTGCTTTTTATTTCAATTCATTGTTCTTTTTCATGTCAAAAAGTGTTTTGGCATCAGTAGGATAGTTACTTTCCAAGGAGTCCAATATATGTGGACATATTGTCAGCAAGTTATGGCCAATTAGCAGATAAGTTATGAGTCAATAGTGGGTATTGTATTTTGAGCCTTTCGAATTTCTAAATCAGAATCTTATTAGATTAAGGTTTTACATATGTGTGTGTGTGGGAGAGAGAGAGAGAGAGTTTACTTTGGGAAAATTTGCTTACAAATCTGATATTTCAGAAGATTTACTTTGGGATAAAGGGTTGCAGTGTTTGTTGATTTCCAAACCAACCCCCTAAACAAAGAAAAAAAAATACGTTTACTTTGGGACAAGGGTTCCAGTTATGCTATTTTCTTTCACATTTGGTTTGACGTTAAAGTGTTTAATTGTTGTAGAAGAGTATAAAATTTGAATATATTTCCTTTGCTTTAGCTTTTAATGACATTTTTGAGATGTTGATTAGGTTAGAATAATTTCATGAAATGTGTGCCTTAACAGCGATTAAGTTTCTTATTATGATCTAGTTGCAATATGTAATATATGATTGAACTTTCCAGTGTATCATATTGTAAAATAATTCAAGGACTTTTGCTCAAGTAGAACATGTTGCCCTAGAGAGTTTAAATGGTGGAAATGAAACTCTTCTCAAATGGTTGGAGACAGACTCTGATGTTGAATTTTTTAAAGAAAATTAACATGTTCTAAATTTCTCTATATAAGCTAAAGTTTATTTAAAAGAAACTTTTCAGTTGCAACTATTTTTTTTTAAAAACATGTACCACACTTGAAATATCCTTTTAACCCCTCTCATATCTTTGGTTTTGTGGGTGGCTTAAATGGAGTTTATGCTTTATATTCCTGGGAGGGAAGTAAGCCTTTAATGGTAGCAATTCCTCTAAATATGGAGATATGGTATAAAAACTAACCTTTTAACATTTGTTGGAAGTCATTTTTATAGTTGGAAGGTATTTCATTTGTAGTTTAGACTTTCTAAATTCAAGATTATGGAGGAGGACCAATCAGGTTTAGGAAAGTTGATCTTTGGCTTAGTGGGGTGCAATTTGTAGAATTTAAGGGTCGTTTGATCCACCAGTTTCAAGGATTAATTGCTCCTAAGCATTTTGTCCTGCTCAGCTCTGGATCATCATCCCTTTCCCTTCCCAAAGGATTGAGATGATTGATGTCAGATAATCTATCTGGGTACCCAAATTTTTGGGTTTCTATTGCCCGAAATCTCCTGACCCTGATTTTTCTGTTTGTGAATTGTAGCTGTCTATCAGCAGTTGCAGGAGTATGAGCAGCAGATCTTTGGACCGATGGAAAGCAATCCAGTATTACCAGTCTTCCCATTGTCGGAAACACAGACACGGCCTTTTGTCTTCAATTTGCCTAAAGCTAATGGTCCAGTTCCAGCCCCTGTTTTCAACATGCCTGCTGCAACCTCCCTTTTTGACCGTCCTGCCCTGAACATTCCTCCCAATCAGTTTACATTTGGAGCTGGTCAGACTGAGAAGCAGATGCTTGATGTTGGTGTCATCCCTCCAAATGGAAATGACACATTGATGGATGGCTCATGATTTTTACTGGAGCTTTTGCATCAATGAATTTTCGTCTAAAGTCAGAACCATAATGAACAAGTTTATATCCAGGTTTTGGACATGATGTGGATAAAAGGAAGAAAAAAGGCTCCTTCTGTTTGTCAGAATTGAATCCTTGCACACTAAGCATGATGGTCTTTGGAGTCTGTTGAAATTGCGATATCTCATTCACTAATTATTCCTTTGTTTATATGAGATGACACTGAATGGGATTTTGTGGGCATTGAACTTTGTTTTTATTTTTTTAAGTTCTATAGAAAAGTGACTGCATATGAAGCAGTTTTATACTCCTGTAAATATACAATTTGAGACAGCTTGTTCTTCTATCACCAAACCTGTTAGGACTTTTTGCAGAACATCTCATTAAGTGTTTTCTCTGTCTTTATGATTTGAATGATTTCTATAATTTCTGCTGCATAGTTTGATTGTGTACATATTCTTTATAATCAATACTTCATTCCGCATATCATTTCACAAAATTGGTTATCGGGTAAGCATCGATATCTTAACCACCCCAAATCAAGCCCCCCCACCACCCCACACCCCACCGTCCCCCCAAAAAAAAAAATAAATAAATAAATTCAATGTTTCTCTATTCTTCTGTCACAACCAATAACCTTGGTTAAATTTTATGCTCTTCTGAGTTGGTTCTCACAGTCTCACCCCGTTTTGTTAGTTTCTTTAGTATTGACTTTCTGTACTTGATGATCTTGCACAGTTCTGTTTAATAATTTGAGACTCATGGCAGCTTGAAATAGATCATAGATTTCCCTTTTAAATGACTGCTCTTCTCTTTTTGGCCCACATGGACATGATTTATTATTTTGATGGGGAAGGTAAGAGAGAGAGGGGGAACCCGGGGGGGGGGGGGGGAGGAATAGGAATGGATTCTTGTTAAGTCCCTAAGTAATTTTGTAACCACTAAAATGGTATGAATCAGAGGAAAATTAATTATGCTAAAATATATTTTATATAAGCTTTTTTAAAATGTAAGGGTTGGATCTTGGTGCAACAGTAAGGCTGCCCCATTGTGACCAAGTGATTGAGGGTTTGAATCAGAAAACTGTCTCCACGAAGCGGGGGTAAGATCACGTACATTATGACCCTCCTCAGGCCCTGCAGTTGTGACAACCTTGTGCATTGGGTATGCCCTATAAGCAAATTTTAAAATGTAGCGTTCAAGAGAATTTTTGAAGTGGGAGTTGTCTTCAATATGCACAGGATTGGAAGGCTTCTTTGGCTCCTCAATAATAGGTTAACAAGACAAGTCACATAATCATAGGGGGCCATAAATCGTGGAAAAAACAAAATTAGCATGTTACTCATTTGAAGAGCTACGTAATTCTTTTCATATCTATGACACTTAAAATGAGCCCACCCTGAGCCCAATAGCCTGGATTGGGCTAAGGCCTTTGTGGCAATAATTTGACATATGATGTACAGTAAAAAAGGGGTCATCCCTGAAATGACAAAAATAGTGATTGTCAAGATCAATCAAGGCCAAAGCTGGCCTAGTTTGACCCAATTAGGGTCAATTAGGCCGGGTTGAGTCCGGTAGGATTGGGGCCAGGCTGTGATATTCCAACTTGACCTCGGATTGGGCTGATCTTATTATTGGGCTTGGGTTTTAAAAAACCTAGCCTGGTTGCAACCTTGAGTTTGCCCCTTTTGCATCTTTTATTCCTCTTCTATGCTTCCTCTTCATATTAGAAAGAAACATTAAACAAAGGATCGAGATTCCTTGAGCCGTCAGTGAATGGGAATCCATTCACCATGGCTCATCAACTACGTACAATTGGAGGAAGAACTGGGGAGTGATGGGGTCACATTTGAACCGTCCCATCAGTGAGCCACCGGTGTAGAATTTTTTTTTTCCGTTTGAGCAAATATAATAATAGGAATTCATAGTAATTGAATGATTAAGAAAATATAATAATAGGAACTCATGCTAATTGAATAAGAAAATATTAAAAGGTTAGCAAATGTATACAATTCCCGGACCTAATGCTTCCAATTTCAAATGGTGGGCCTTTAAAATAAGTTTGACTATTGTGAGGCTGTGAAAACTATTATTTTCTATGTGAAATTTTTTCTAACTTAAATATTTTCATATATTAAAATAGTGATTAAAATAATGCTTTAAAAGTTGCTTAAAAGCTAAAAAGGCTTTAGCACGGTTCATCCAAGAAGAATTCCACTAGGCCCACTCCTATTATGTCATATGGGCAGTTGATGTGCTTGTTAAAATTGTTGGACAATAGAGAAGTTACGGTTTGGATTTGCCACATATCAAATTTAATATTTCTATTTATATCCATGTACATGTATGATGGATCAGTGTCTTTTATAATGTTACAGGACGTGTAGCGTTGATCCAAGGGTTGGGAGCCCTAAAACACACAGTCCAAGGTGCTCCCGGCTCTTGGACCTACGTTATAGACGATCCGGTTCCCATCTATGATGGTAGTCTTGGAATGCGTTTAGTATGCTTTCTAGCGGAGTTGGTAAGGGAACTTCGTCTCAGGAAGCATGTGGTTCTGAGTTCGACTTCTCTTACCTCCTTGGGGCTATTCACACGAGGTGTTTAGTACTCTTCACTACATTCGGGTGAAAGTTAAACAATTCTTATTCAACCCTAGTATGACCCGATCTGTACGGTTGTAGGTTTAGTATAGGCCCACAGAACTAGTCAGGCCAAAGGCCTGGATACCCATCGTTAGCAACAAAAAAAATAAATAATAATATGCATTCTAGGTCAATAAGGCATTGTGTGATTACTAAAATAGTTGTTTTTATGATCTTAGTATATTATTATCGATTTAGAATGCATTCTCAAACTGCGTACATAATGCAGCATTGCACTGTATATGAGTTGGTAACCCAATTTAACATTTTTTATTTTTCCCTCTTTCTTTTTGTAATGATTCTCTTTGGATAAGGGAGATTCAATGCACCTAGACATAAAAATGATATTCAATGAACTTGGATGCTTGAATGCCTGTCATTTATTATCACATAGGTCCATTATTTTTTCAAACATAGGGCATTTATTTTGCCAAGTGACCAGATGATATGTCCACTTTGATCGTATAGAGTGGACACAATCTAGATTAACCATATGCCCAATTTAAATTCAATCAAATACCTTGTTTGCATTTACACAAATCCGATGAACGTGTACTAGTACTCTAGACATTATTACTCTTCCAATCCTGATGGGAATAAATGATTTTGATTAATAAAGATGTAAAAGTAGATGGCTCAAATTTATCTTATGAATTTTGAAAACATCACCTTCAATTGTCTTACATACAAAACAAAAAAAAAAAGGGACAGGTTGACTTGGGTTAAGCCTGATAGGATTGGAGCTTGGCTATGACATCCGCCGAACCTCAGGTTGCGTGAGCCTTGGTTTAGTTAAGGGGACCCATAATTAGGCTGTTGCTTTAGAAAACCCGGCCTAGCTGCACCCATAGGCAGCCCCCTTTTGCATCCTTTAGCCCTTTTCTATGCTTCCTCTTCATATTAGAAAGATACAATAAGCAATATAATTTAAAACTCATAATAATTGAACAAATATTAGATAAAACTTGATATCGATCTATTTGGGACTGGGTTGGATTGGCTCAGACGGATTTATCTGTGTCTTTTTTAAATCGATTTTTTTGTACCTTTTTACCCTTAAGATTTTACCAGTGGACTGAATTAGGATTGTTCATAACTTCTAAAACTGTGCTAGATAGAGAAGATACAATTTGGATTAACTACAGGTCAATTCTTTACTCAATTTCAATCGCTTATCCTCACTTATATCTATGCACATTTACGATTCTCTGACTATTATTATGCATTCTTCGATAGTTTTGAATGTGTTCGTATGCATTCTAGGTCAATGCATTATCGACCTAAATGTATACCACTTGATAAATTCTATTTAGATTGAAATTTGATATTTGAACAAAAGACTTTCAGATCTAATTTTGCATAAACATATGGGTATTTTCCAAACTATAGTATTTAGATATTTGGACAGGTAGGAAGTCTTTCTTGGGTGGGCCATGTAAGAATCAAGAGCTCTTATGTGAAATAAATAATTCTATGTGAGAATATTTCACCTTGGAAGAAACAAGATTAGATGAACAAATAAAATGTGTGGATTATAAAAATAATCTTCTTGCTGAAAAATAAAACTATTCATCTAATCAACAACATAATCGTAAATAATATTAAATTATCATTACTGTTAAGTGGTAGGAGCAAGTTTTTCCGATTTAGAATGTATTTTAAAGCCAAAAACTATTCCGAGAATGCATACCAAACACAAGTTTAGAGTGTACATGAGTTAGAAACCGTTCTGAACTGTTTTTTGTTAGTATTATTGGCTTTGGATAAGTTAAGTTAATGTTCAACCAAGAAAAAAAATGCTTAGTTAGGTTCAATGCATCTAGACATAAAAATAATAATCAAAGAACTTGGACACTTAAAAGGACCCCATAGCTCTAACACATAAAACTGATAATCAATGAATTTGAACGCTTAAATGGCCTCCATTCAGTTATTAAAATATCAAAATCAGTTTCAAGATCGAAAAGGGCCGATACTGATCCAACCTAGATCCATAAAAATCAAATTTGAAATACCCTTAATTTCGTATTATGACATCGATTTTTTTTTTACCTTCTTACTCTTCATCAATATTAATCCAGCGATATAATATCCACTAAGAATCAAAATTTGACTAATCTGATACTAATCCGATCCATCCGATTCAGACCGATGGGATCCGATCCCTCAAGCCGTGCCTCCATGGCTAACAAAATCTCTCTCTCTCTCTCTCTCTCTCTCTCTCTCTCTCTCTCTCTCTCTCTCTCTCTCTCTCTCGTCTTAACTCTTAACACAAGACAATATTCTACCAAAAATTCAGACACACCACTGAAGATAGCGTGAAATTCATGGCAATCGGTTTCCACGTGGCTGCATGTGTAAGTGAACAGATGCCATGCAGTGTACTCCGTTACTGTCCGTGTCAGCAGTGAATGAGCGTGCGTTCATGCAGTTCACGAGGTTTTTTCACGGACCAAGATGCATAAGGCATGCTGTGATCTTCATGTTATGTGGGCCCCTCTGCCACGTCACCTTCTTTTGTCTTTCTATCTCTAGCTCGCCTCGCGGTTTCTAATCTTCGCTTCCCAATTTCCCAGTAAAATCGCGATGACTTAAGTTAACGGAATTCAAACGTTTGAATTTTAACGGTGCTCCTTAAATTCCAACATTTTTGTAGGAATATGCCCTTAATTCTTGTGTAGTCTAATACAGGAAAAATCTGCTATTGCGGCGATCATAACCGTTTGATACGAATCTGTGGTTTTCCAAATCACTTTAAAGATCTTCATGATATGTGAGTATTGAGATCTACGGGTGGTATGCCCCCGTGAAAGTAATTTGTAGCCACTACATCAGTGGAGTGAGCATTGGGTGGGTGGGAATCCCTTGGGGCATGTGTCTGAGTGCTCTCTCGACTGCCAAATGCACACTGCAAATTATTCACTCACCCCCAACCCATAGTATTACCCACATCCTCACCCATGGTTTCATAATACAAGAAGCATTATACAAGGGGTAGAAAAAGTAGGCCAAACCGATTGGATCGAAAATTTTTTATCAGAAAAAACCAACCCTTATATAGTGTCATAAGGGAGCAAACCAACAAGGGGCGATAAAGGGTTATCATACATAGGAGGGGTAGCACAATCATTTTTATATGAGGAGAGGGAAACATAGAAATGCTAGTGTACCCCTATCTAGTGATTCAGTAAAAAAACTTTTCCCCATTATATATAGAAACAAAATCAAAAAACACGATAACAGACGGTTAAGAGCCGGCTAAGTCAACTCGATAAACCTAAATCAAATGCCATCGCTACGATCTGACTTGAAAAACCTTTTCCCTATTTATATATAGAGGACGGATAAGAGTCTGCTAAGTCGACTTGATAAAACCCTAAATTTACTAAATGCCTTCGTTATGATCTGACTTCGACTTAGGTTGATGCGTGTAAAAAATCTAACAAACTGATAACAGATGGAAAAGAGTTTATTAAGTCAATAAATCCTAAACCAAATCTCATAATTACATTTTGACCTCAATTCAAATTAAATAGATGTAAAAATCAAACCGATAACAACCTGATAATGAATAATAAAGAGTATGTTAAGTCAACCCGATAAAACATTGAACTAAAAATCTCACATTTTTTGTACATATAAAAACTGATTCAAAACAACTAAACCGGGACCAAACAAACTGGTTGACACCTCTCCAATAGCAGCACTTCACTCAAACTTGAAAATACTAGATTGAATATGGCCGCCAAAGCGACTACGTTAGATTCACTTAATCTAGACCCAAAGACGGCTAGGTTCACCACCACACTGTCACCCACCCCTCACGAGGATTGCCAATCGCTCCGTTATTTTTATTCTTTATTTTTCCTTTTTAGTTGCGTAGAAATTGTGAATATAAATCCGAATCTAACGGTAAACTTAACGGACGTGAGATATACGCCGCTTAGATTGTTATTTGAGAAGAGTGTCCTCATCCCCTCGCCATTATCGTGACATCGACTTCTTCATTACCTTTCCTTCCTTCCTTCCTTCCTTTATATAAACCAGACAACCAACCTCTCCTTTTTCGTTCTTATCTCCATTTCAGATATTTTTAGGTTAACTCAAAAAAGTGAGAAATCTTAGAACCGAAGCCAACAATGGCGAAGATACCGGTGAGATTCAAGAGAGTAGCAGCGGCGTTCGACGAGGTAGCTCGGATTCGTCCATGTGAGAGCAGCGGTAGTGAGCACTCAGCGGAAGGTGACTCGGCCGATCTATCTGATCTCATCGACTCGTTCATGGAAACAGACTATTATGGAGTTCAACGAGAACAGGACGATGAAGTTGAGAGAAGAGAGACGGAGAAAAGCATTTTCGAAGATAAACATCGTTTCTGGTCGGATTCAGAGGCGAAGGAGATGTTACAGAGCTTGTTAGGCTGCGATGATTCTAGCGTTGAACGAATGATTCATAATGAAGTAGAGCTTGCTAGTAGATCGATTGGAACTGATTCTTCTTCAATCGGTCTTAAACGTTACTTGATGAATCGATTACGCGAGAGAGGTCTCGACGCAGGTGAGGAACAAATTTTTTTGTTTTTTATTGGTTGGTGATTTTATTTTGCTAATGTGCGCCTTGGGCGTGGGATTAAACTTAATCCATGCATTTCACATTTCAAGAGAGTCTTGAGCTGAAATTAAAGCCGTGCATGGGGGCAGGGGTAGCAAAAGTAGTACAACGATTCGTGTTCCAAATTCCAATGGATTCAACAGAGTCTCAGGATTAACTACTCAAGATCAAATTTCCATGCATGTGTTGGTTTGTCAGAGATCCCCAAATTAAGAATTCAAGGTGAAATTTGGGGTTTCTTCATCGGAGATGAAGATCTCAGGAATCTATGCCCATGGTGTTGAAGGTTATTAATTGATACTTGGGAATTGGAATTACTAAACATGAACCCTAATTAAAATTTTTTGATTTGTTAATTCTACCAGGTCTCTGCAAATCCCGATGGGGGAAAGTCGGGCGGTTCCCGACCGGAGACTACGAATACATAGACGTGATCGTAGGAGGGAATCGATACATAGTGGAAACGTCACTGGGAGCAGAGTTCACGATTGCTAGGCCAACAGATAGGTATCTATCTTTGCTAGAGATGTTTCCCCCAACATTTGTAGGAAAAGCGGAGGAGTTGAAGCAGGTGGTGAGGTTGATGTGCGCAGCAGCCAAAGAGTCGATGAAAAAGATGGGCATGCATTTGCCTCCCTGGAGGAAGAAGGACTACATGCAGGCCAAGTGGTTTGGCCCTTACAAGAGGACTACCAGAGCTGCCGCTGCTAAGAGTAAGGCGGCGATGACAATGGAGAAAGATTTGAGAGAGAGGAGATCAGTAGGGTTTGAGGCGTGGCCGTCGCCGTCGCCTTCGCCGGCAATTTATAGTTATTGTAGAGTTGCGTCGGCTCGCAAAGTTGGTTTGGACTTGAAAGCTGGAAACTTGGCAGCGGTATTCAATGGCATGGGATTGTAATTAAGTTGTTCATTTCTGCCCTTTTTGTCCGTTTTGTGTAGAATGTCTAGAAATATGGAAAATAGTGTTTTTTTTTTTTTCTTGTAAGTATTTCCCTTGATTTAAGTTGTGTATGGGAATTGGGAAAGTGCTCATTCTGAGATCAATGAATCAGAGTTTTGAGATTGGGAATCGGTTTCCATTGATTTTGATTTGGATTAAATTGGCATTGGTTGGAGTAAGACTGAAATCTTAGAAAAATGGAATCCTAAGGAAGAAACAAAAGTCTGTAAAGTCATTAGTTTTTATTTTTTTGGATTTTTTATTTTATTTTAAAATGTTGTAAATTTAATTATAGATGATTTTTTATTGATTTTTCATGTTATTTTATTTCGTTGATAATCAAAATAGATTATCTAAGTGCATTTATGGCTGAATGCAAAGAGTCTTGATGACTGAATCAAGAATTAATCAAAATAGAAAATTTAAGTGCATTTATGGCTGGATCTAAAGAGTTTTGAAAATCAGGCATGATTGAAATCAGGTCAATCAATGAATTTGATTCATAGCATGGTTCAAGTTAGATTGGAATTGGACATGAGATCCGCCTCCACATTGGAATTGGCCTTGAGCCTTAGAAATTTTGAATGGGAAAAAAATAAAATAGAAAATTAAATCGGAGTTGGCTTGAACCTTAGAAATTCTGAATGGGGAAAAATATAAATAGAAAATTTGAAATTGTGAATAGAGAAGAAACAAAATAAAAAAAAAATTAGAAAGTTTGAATGGAGAAGAAATAAAATAAAAAATTAGACATATAATAAAGAAACATAGATTTTGTTTTGTTTTAATTCAATAAACTTGGGATTCTCCATAAAAGGTAAGTTTCATTGATTTTCTATTATTCATTAAAGAGGCAATTTTTCTTCACCCACAGATTTTTCCAATTTTGTGTCTTGGAATGGATATTGAGAACAACTTGGAGGCGTTATCAACTTCATATAGTAAGAGGCAAGGTAAGTAATGACCTTAGATTGATTTACTTTTCCTTCCCCCAAGGTGGAGGAAAACTTTCTCCATTTACTAATTAATAAGAATAGTTTTCTTTTGCATCACTATGCTTAGTAGAATATAATGCTTCATTATTTATCACATGATAGTACGTGAGTCCCAGGTAAACATCTCATTAGTACAATTTCAATTTAAAATGAATAATGGAAGTAGTTATAATTATAAAAGATTTCGATTTGTATTTTATATTCATCTCCATTTGATGGCATTTTAGTAATTTTACTAACGTTGAATAAGGCAGTGTTTGTTAGCTAAAAGAAGAAAAGTGAAGAAAAAAAGTACCAAATTGTACTATTCTCTTGGTTTAAGAAATTCTCATTATGTTTGGTAAGTCCCGAACCATGAGAATATTCTATTTTTGAACTTCAAAATTTGACTTGTAAATGGAAAAATTAAAAATAAAAAAATAAAAAAATTTGCGCCTAAAACACAAGAAAATAGAAGAACTTTTATTTTCTTTTCTTCTATTGGCAGTTGAACAACTTAGTTCGGACAACTTTTCTTACTTACTTTGGACTAAAATTTAGCCATTGAGAGGTAGGTGAATTTCTCTATCACATATACTAACTCATGTATTTACCAAAAAAAAAACCAACTCATGTACCACCAAATGGGAAATAAGGAAGCATCAAACTTCAATGGGTATATTGATTCCTAAAAGGAAAAGGGGAAGAAGTGGCCAAAAAATAAAGTCCAAACAAAAAACCAGAGTGGACCATGGTTTGAGAAGTCGATAACGATATCACCCTCGGACAAAACCAGAGTGGACCATGGTTTGAAAAGTCGATAACAATATCACCCTCGGACAAAAATATTCCTGATTTCATGTTTAAAACTTTTTTTTTTTTTTTTACCATTTTATCACTTGTCCATACCAATGCACTAATACAATATCGACCAAGAATCAAGATCGATCAAAATCAATATGATTCCTCAAACCATGGAGTGGACTCTTAATAGAGTTCACAAAATCAATAGTAATTAGGCTTCAAATTCGAAATCAATTCACCCTATCCAACTACTTGAACCATGCTTAGTGGCCCTGATGGTGTCGTCAACTCTTATGACTCACATCTGACGGTGTCATAAACTACACATTTATTTTGTGATTTTCAGAAACATCACCTTCCATGGTTTACATGGACAAACCACATTTTTTAAATTTCCATTCCCTTGCCAAAGAATTCATTGTGACGTGTTCATACCGAATGTCTAGTGACATGTTCGTTTTATATAATCTATGACATTAGTAAGGACAAATGGTTTACGATTTTATGTGTCTATGATTTGACATCTATTCAAAATATTCCCCTTAAAGTGACACATTACCCTTCATGTGAAAAACAAGGCAGCACACCAATCATAACATGCAGCATAGGATGAGGAAAGAATATCTCCATCCACCATGATATGACCTCTCCTGTTTACAAAATTTCAGCCGCACAAGATGTGTAGTGTGGCAGATCCAGGCACCCACCCACTATTGGCCAGGGTTGCTATCCACCAAAACCATTCTTATTTTAAATAATTTAAGACTAATAGTGGCTGAAGATTAATAATTTTTACAATCTCTCTGCTTGCTTGGGAGGTGACGAAGAAAAACAAGAGCCTCACAACCCATATATATCTGCCTCCATCAATTTACTTCATTTTGCATCCTATCACCCATGAGACTGATCTCTACCTCACCTGGTTATGTATTGGATATCTGCATGTTCTCTTAACCATTCAAGCACCTTCGCTCCCTCTAGAATTTCTTGCACCTGCATAACACAAATTCTCCTATGTTACCCATAATTAGTGCATGTGGTTATGAATACTGGCTTGGAGAATGCCAATGGAATGCAAGTGCAAATGGTTTACTATTTTTTTTCCTTCTTTTAAACAGGATGTCCTATTTCCAGTAGAGGGGATGGTGTAGAAACGCAACCATAAAAAAATGATGCAGGATGTAATGGAAAGACAAGAACAAGAAATACACAGATTTATGAGGTTTTGCAAGATTGCCCATGTCCTCAATGAGATGGAATCCTGCTTCACTTCAATGGAGAATAGGGTGTTTTAGTGCTCGTCCTCACATCTCTTAGAATTGCTTATACGGAAAGTAAACTTCACTACAAATATATAGCGAAAAACCTTATTACCCTTAGTAAACAAGTCCCAAAAAAAAATTCGAGTGAGGGCATTGCAACCCCCACAGCCCACTTAGTTGGGGGGCTTGCACCAGTACTCTCTGGATTAAACTGTGACAAAATACAAGACATCGTACCCCAACAGATGGTTCTCAGTGTAAAGTTGAATCCATATTCCATAACATGCATTCTCTTACACAAGAAGTACCAAAGCAGTAAAATTAGTGGAAATTTAGTAGGATGTCCTTTGATGTCGACAACACATTCAAGTCAACATATGAGTCAAAAAGTGTCGACATAAAAAGTTGTTGTGGACAATATTTCAATAAGATGAGCACAAACTAACCTGTTCCTTTACTCTCTCCTCATCATATTCTTGTTTATGGCGTTTGAATTCTGCAATGGACTTTTCCACTTCTTTGACAAGATCCTCCGTGGGATACTGCAACAAGGTAAAACATGTCATAAAAAGGAGCAGCATGACCACACGACAGCACTGGGAATATTTTTTCTTCACTTGTTAGTCCATCTATAACATGACATGCATAGTCATTTTGCTATTACTTACAACTAAAAATCTCTCATATTGAGTTTACGTGGAAGCCATAAACAAGCAACCTTTGCCTCATAGTTTTATTGTAGTTAGAAATATTGTTAAGAAAAATAAGAAATGTCTTCTCTACACTATAGAAGGCCCACAGAGCTAACTATAACATTAAGTTATAGACAGAAGGAATTTCATCTTGCTCATAATTTCCCACTGAATTGATACAAAATTTATGCATGACGTATAAGAAAAAGATCATCTCAAATTAATTGGGCACCCAATTAGTGATCCAAGGGCTGGGAGGACCTGGATGATGATCTTCCATGGGTTCACTTAGGCTCTGTCCGGTTGATCTGAAGTGTTGTAATTCACATTTTAAACAGGAAAAAAGTGGAAATTTTCCAGACAATACCAAACAATTATTGTGTAACAAACCCAAAATATTGCAACATTTTCAACTGCATATTCTTGTGAGGAAATATTATGCATCACTACTAATTAAATTTATTATTTTCCATCATGCAATTGTTCTTCACTTTTTAACATATTTTCGAATGCTTTACAACTTTTACATCCAGCCAAATGGAGTCTTAGAGACCGGCATACGTTATCCTGTAGGATCTCTTCCTACTCTTTGACTAGACCATTTAAATTCTTTGACAAATTTAAGTCTGAGACCACAATCTGAGACCACAAAAATACCCTGGGATGCAGGCACCGTAGAAGGGTTCCAATGGTCGGAGATATGCAGTGAGTGGCACGATATGGAACCTTCTGTTGTTATAGACCAATAGGTATATGAAGTATAACATAATCGTATGATAGTCACCTGCAAATTTTCACGTTTGAATATATCACCAACGGCCAGGGTCTGTTTGATCATAGTTGTTATATTCTCCCTCCGTCTTTCCAGGTACTCGTTTACTGCTTTAGGACTTGAAAGAGAAGCCAGCTGCTCTTCATTGAGTTTCCTATTTGCCTGTTTGACATTATGCCCAAAAATCAGGAAAAGTAAAATTCTAAAGAAAGAGATATATCAATCCTAAATCTTGGGTTTGGGGCCACAAGAACTGTAGAACAGTCTGGAGCCCTTAAAACTTGTTACGTCTTTTATGAAAAGAGAATCAGAACACAGCATTGAATGGATCCTGCTTTAAACATTAGCAAGAACAGGAACAGCTTCAACAGACGGTCCATCCTTTTTTTTTTTTTTTCACCCCCGCATTTGTCTGAACATGAGCATTCAAAAATCAAAAAGTTCCAAAGAGATGATTCTTACTCAGCTCACAAGTTATATATATATATATATATATATGGAGACTTCCAAGCTGACATAGCCTTTATAAAGAAACAATTGTCGTTTTGAGATTGGGACCTGTATCTCTAAAAGTTTTGCTCCATAAAGTTGCCGGCCTTGTTCCTCAAACAAGGACTGAGGAATATCAACTTCAATCATCTGAAATTATTCAAGGAAAAAAAAAATATTAATGCAAACAATCAACCAAATAGAGAAAAAGTGTAATCAGGGAATTTTATACTGAAAACAAAAAGGTAATCTGGTCAACACTCATAACAGTGTTGCAGTTAACATTTATCGTAGATAGGCCAAGGTTTAAAGTATCAGTATCAGGTATCGTATCGGAAGGGCAATTTTAAGAGATGTATTATATTGGAGAAACGCGTATAACGTTAAAGATACACATGCAAATGGTCAAACAAAGCATTTTTTTATGTGTCAGCAGATTAGGTAAAAAAACTCAAATCCTTCCAACAACAGCAACAACAATCACAACCTAAATGGGGTAAGGTTATGACTGTTGTTGCTGTTGCAAGGATTTGAGTTGTTTTTACCTAAAGGAGATAAGCAAGCAGAAAAAATGAGATCAACACTTTAACTAAATTTATTTCGATCCATGATTTGAACATTGTAAATGCCAAAACTCGTTGAAATTGTAAAGATTAGGGTCGTTTTATATGCTAGATGATTTCCCCCAACTCAGGTAGAAGAGAAAACCAAGTTTCCAATGCCTTTGGTTGCTGCCGGTTTCGTATCTCACTTATGATTTCTGTTTTCCAGGTTTACAGGAGATGTATCGAGTGTCTCTTTCCTGTATCAATCCAAATCGATCCCAAATCCCATACAGGCCCTGTATCAGACCCCCTCAACCACATATCAGTCGATGCAGGGAAGATACAATTGATTTTGTTTTTACATATCAACTGTATGTCCGTATCATATCGAGGCCTTCTGAGACTGATATGTATTTGTTCAATACAGACCAATACGATATAATACTTTAAACCTTGGATAGAGCATGTATGACAACATAAAGAAGAACGGGTTTTGGAGCACACTGGTTTTATGCCAATTTTGAATTGATATGATACCATCGGTTAATATTACCTGATTTCTTAACCACTGACTATTAAATTTTCCGAAACACCAAAAGAATGTGACTGATAAATATTTTGAATGGATTAAGGATGGCCAAGGTAATGGTGAAGGGACCTAAATAGATAGAATGATATAGGTCTAACAGAAACTCAGGCTCTAAAGGAAATTGAGGGTTGTGGGAATTGAAAAGTTGAAAGATAAGTTCAATTCAGATGATGATTCAGGATATTGTGGATTGAACAGGAAGAAACTTGCAGAGAAATTGTAAATAAAGAAAACTAGAAGAGAAAGGAGAAGAAGAAAATGATGATAATGATTATGACAACGAAGTATGAAAGAGAATATAATCTATCCACTCACAACAAAGAACACAAACTAAGAAATTTTGAAGCTATCATACTTTCAAGCAGAGAAGAGCTCCCATCATCATTGGAATGTATAAAGTTCTAATTATTAATACGGTAAAAGGGCTATACATGTAGAATCTTGAGTCCCAATCAACTAATATCTGAAAATAGAAATATCATAAAAGACTATAACTTGTTAGTATTTTAGTCATAATTTCCTACAAATTGCCCAAGATCTTGGTCTCATTGGAAAGGCAACTGATTCACCTTTCAAGTGCCACCAAAATCATACAAAAATATCAAGTTTTAACCTACTTTTTATTTTGGTTTAGAGTTTCGACCTTGTTAGTGTAGGGATACTCTAGGTATTTGATTACTTGATAGGTATAGATATGTCTATTATATAATTTAGTAAGAGCAGTACTTTAATATCCCTTATTTATTCTTAATAAATACCAACCACTACCGATTGGGAGATCAATTCACTCTCTCAATCAGTAGGTCTGTTTTCTACATTGTCTTCTTATTCTCTTTGTGCAGGACTGGTTCTTCTTCTTTTATATTGTTACATTGTCTTCTTATTCTCTTTGTGCAGGACTGGTTCTTCTTCTTCTGTTTTCTACATTGCATACACCTTTTGTTCTGAAGTTCTTTTTGAAGGCTCTTCTTTCTGTGGTTGGCAGCATCCAATGCTGCACTGCCTACCTGAAACCCTAGGTGGAAGAATATGAAGAACTAGGGATTTAAATGGAGCTTATGCCTTCTGCCTATATTAATATGTTGATGCTGCCTGTATTGTGGATTTTGTGTTGCTAATATCAGTTACGATATGCGCATATCTCTTATTAGTGTGCAAGAAACTTTTTCACCTGCGCAGAAGAATCTCTCCCTGCACATGCTGTGTTTCTTCTCTGTGGCTGACCTATGGAGCGGTTGCTGGTTTTATCCTCCAGCGGATTACATATGATGATTTGGTTATTATATTAAAATGACATCTACTTTCTTAGTGATCGGATCATTTTTCTGCTTGTTCTTGACAAATCCCTGTTCTAGAAGGATTTTTCAAGAAACCCCTCTTCTCTCATCAGACTTCAGTGAAAATTTTGCACAAGTTTTCTTTATTATCAGAAGTAAATATGGTATAACTTCAGTATGATCAGCCTCTGTTTGCACCCTACAATTTTGACTTCTCTACTAACCTGTGCATGGATTTTTCTCTCTCCTGCGGTATGCCTTTTCAGATCTGGTTTGATCAGATCTTGTCCCTACTTGGATTCTTACTTCTACTGCCCATGAATCGTTACTGCCTCAGTCATATAGACTTCTTCCTCACTAGAAGGTCGGACAGATGGATGTGTAAGGGCTGTAAGGTCATCCCTGGGGAGAGTTTAACCTCTCAACATAGTGTTGATCTTGGACTTGTGCTTCTGTTTATCAAAGAAGAAACCAAGGAAACATGTTCGCCCTAAAGTTAGGTGGTGGAGATTGAAAGGTGAGTCAATGAAACCTTTTACAGATAATGTGGTGAAGCATGGGAAGTGGGAGTGTGATGGGGATGCCAACACGATGTGGAATGAAATGACAGATTGCATTAAGAAAGTTGCTAAGGAGATTCTAGGGGTGTCTAAGGGTACTAAGTTGGCCCATAGGGAGACTTGGTGGTGGGACGTGGAGGTTCAAGCTGCAATCAAGACTAAGAAAAATAATTTTAAGATTTGGCAAAGGACTGGGGAAGCTGAAGATAAAGAGAGATATAAGGCCACTAGAAACGAGGCAAGAAAGATTGTGGGGAAAGCAAGGACGAGGAAATATGATGACTTCTACAACAATTTAAATACCAAGGAAGGGGAAAAGGCTATTTATAGGATAGCTAAATTTTGAGAAAGGAAGAGCAGGGATCTTGACCATGTACGTTGTATTAAGAATGAGGGTCGGGTGCTTGTGAATGATGATGACATAAAGAAGAGATGGGATGAATATTTTTGTAACCTACTTAATGGAGACAACCCTAATAGGAGTGGTTCGAGTATTCTGCTTGACAACAAGAACCATAGGTATGTATGCAAGATAAGAGTGACCGAGGCTATTGAAGCCCTAAAGAAGATGAAGGTGGGCAAGACTCCAGGTTCGGATGAGGTCCCAATTGAAGTATGGAAGAGCGTGGGACCACGTGGGGTTGTTTGGTTAACCAGACTGTTTAACAAGATCATGAACACGAAAAAGATGCTAGATGAGTGGAGAAGAAGTGTTATCGTCCCAATCTACAAAAATAAAGGCGATATTCAGAGCTGCAACAACTATAGAGGCAGGCATAAAACTTATGAGCCATACTATGAAACTTTGGGAGAAGTTAATTGAGGTTCGCATAAGAAGAAAAACCAATATCTCTGGGACCCAATTTGGTTTCATGCTTGGGAGATCCACCACTTAAGCGATTTACCTCCTTAGAAGGCTTATGGAAAAATCCAAAACCTACAAGAGGGATCTTCATGGTCTTTGTCGACCTTGAAAAGGCCTATGACAGGGTCCCCAGAGATTTAATCTGGTAGGTTTTAGAGAAGAAAGGAGTGTCAAGTAAATACGTGGATATAATTAAAGACATGTATGGTAATGTGGTGACTAGTGTGAGATCAATGAGAGGCCAGGGTACTCATTTCCCAATTACTATCGGACTTCATCAAGGATCCGCATTGAGCCCCTACCTATTTACTTTTGTCATGGATGATTTAACCAGGGATATTCAGGGGGCGATTCCGTGGCGTATGCTTTTTGCAGATGATATTGTTCTGGTCGGTAAAACGGTGACATAAATTAACGACAAGTTGGAACTATGGAGGCACACTTTGGAATCGAGAGGTCTTAAGATAAGTAGAACGAAGACGGAGTATATAATGTGTCACTTTAGTCGATTGAGGATTGATGGTGAGGGAGTGAAAATTGAGGGGAGAGAGATCCCGCGAAGTGACTGCTTCAGATATTTAGGCTCTACCTTAAACAAGGAAGGTGAGATAGATGATGATGTTTCCCACAGAATTAAAGTCGGATGGATGAAATGGAGAGGTGTGTCTAGAGTGTTATGTGATCGACGGATTCCTCTAAAGCTTAAGAGAAAATTCTACAGGACTGTTATAAGACCAGCTATGATGTATGGTGCAGAATGTTGGGCAGTCAAGAAGCGTAATGTAGATAAGTTGAATGTGATGGAGATAAGGATGTTGAGATGGATGTGTGGCAAAACCTTGAGAGATAGAATAAGAAATGAACATTTAGAACCGATCTAGGAATCGCCCTAATTCACGATAAACTCAGAGAATGTCGATTACGATAGTTTGGGCATGTACAAAGCAGGCCTTTGGATGCCCTAGTACGGAGGAGCGACCAGATGCAGATGGATGGAGCCAAAAGGGCTAGGGGAAGGCCACAAATGACCATTGATGAGTTGGTAAAAAAAGACATGCAAAAGTTAAGTCTTCACCCAAGTATGGTATCGAACAGAGCTACTTGGAGGGCTATGACACGGGTTGCCGATGCGTGAGTGGGATGTCCAAAAGTTTTTTTTTCCCTTGGATCCATGTAGCCGACCCCATTCAGTTAGGATAAGGCTGAGTTGTGTTGTTGTTGTTTCTTTCATTCAGAGGGTCATTCTTTATACTCTGCAATTTGGTTATTTGGTCTGCTTTTGTGAGATCTTTGGGTGCTACTTTTCCTCTTTTTTTTTTTTTTTTTTTTAAATCACTATTAATACAATGGATGACTTCAAACCCTTAATGGACAGTGTTAATGCCAAATTACTTCCATTAAGTTGAAATGGTGTGTCAAATTATCTACTCTAGGCATAGGCTGTGAAGGTATACATTGATGCCAAAGGTAAATTGGAATATCTATTGTCTTCTCCACCATCTACAGATGTTGTGGGATATAAAAAGTGGAAGCGTGAGAGTGATACTTAGCTTGTTATGAAATTACATGGAACCCTTAGCGGCAGCCAATGTAATGTTTCACACTATTGTGAAAGATGTGTAAGATAATTTAAAAGATAGTTTCCCCCAAGATAAGAATATATTCCGAGTATATGACTTTATAGTGCACTCAAGGGCATGCAGGAAGAGTTGAATATTTATTAACCACTCTCCATTGATCTTGAAGTATTAAAATCTCAGCATGCAGAATTTCCAGTCGCTAAATGTTACGTATATCATGAGCCATGCACATATGTTGGTGGATTACGTGTTCATTAGTTGGCTATTCCATGGTTCAAGATGAAGTTTCGACCAAAGTTTTGTGGTATCGAGCAATCTCGAGATGAGATGTATGGTCGAATTGGATTTGTACCTAGTTTCGACCAGATATTTGGCTATTTCAACCAAATTTGGAGTTTTTTGTGGATTTCGTATGGTTCGACCGAAATGGTCCAACTGCTTATATAAATACCAAGTTCCAATGGAAACATATCCTGTTTCGCGAATTTTGACCAAGAGCCTCTGATTTTGTAGGTTTCGACATACATACACACCACTTGGTCAAAAAACCTCATTTTTTGCCCAATTTTGTGCAATATTCTTCTATTTTCTTGCATTATCAAGCAAGATCAACTTAGAGAGGACTTCTTGGACCTTTAAGATAAACCACATTTTACATTTTTTTTTTTTCCGAGTACAATGTAGTATCAACCAAGATCAACTTAGAGAGGACTTCTTGAACCTTCAAGATACAACCGCTTTTTACATTTTTTTTTTTTTTGGGGGGGGGGGGGTGGGGGGAAGAGTACAATGTAGTAGTAAAGATGGTATTGTGGTAGAGTTCTTTCAAGTTTTTATATGTTAGATAGAATGACCCGATCTACGACTCCATGGAGTTGAATTTTTTTAGCATGATAAATTATTATTTCTTTTTTTTTTTGGTATAAAAAATGCACTTCCCTCCAACATATTTTTTGGAGAAAAAAAATAGGGGTAATATGTGATGGTGGTTGTTCAAATTGTTGTCCGATCTACAATGTGACAGCGTCGGATTTTTTTACTTTTTTTATTTTAGGATTTTACATAATTAATTGTTGAAATACTTTAAAAATGACTTTAAAAAAATGAAAAATGTTTTGTTTTGGTTCGAAAAATCAAGAAAATTAATGCAAGTATTGGAAACATCTTTTCAGCCGACATTGATTAGTAAATAGTAATGTAATTTTCTTAAATTAACTTTTTTTGATTAATTATTAAAATAATTTAAATCTATATTTTTAAATAGGTAAAAAATGTCATACTTAGGAGGAAACTTAGAAATAAGCTTTAGTCATTGTTTAGAAGCCATATTTGATGTGCACATCGGTATATGTTAATAATCACTTTTTTTTTTTTTCTGCAACAATGTACCAACTGGTGTTGCGTAATGTCTGACAGAGGCAAGAACATTGAATGGCTTCATGGGAGACCCTCTTCAGCTAACAAGAAGAAATCTGGCTGTAATTATTGTCATAAGAAAATTGGGAGAGATGGGGTCGATAGACTGAAGTGGCATCTTGCTGGTAGTGACAGGAATGTGTTGGCCACCCTAGTGTGTCAACTGAGATAAAAAGAGCTATGCTAGCGCATCTGAGGGTCAGGGTGGAAGTGAGGAAAGAGAAGAGGGCAGCTAGGGAGGAGTTTGATGATGTATGTCTAGGGACGATGCTTGAGTTGAGGGAGAAGGATTATGACAGTGATGAGCCTGACTTGGATGATGCAGAAACAACAGCATATGCTGCACAAATGAGGAGGGCAAGGGTAGGTAGCAAAGTCCAGTTTAGGGCCGATTAGGAGAGATTGGTACAGATAACCAGGGAAGCTGGTTCATCTAGACAGGTGTGAGAAGAGTCTAAGCCACAGGGAGGAGGTGGAGACATAAAGAGCCTGAGATTCCATTTAGGAGGACCCATAGTGTGAAGGCTCTAGCCCCAGCCCCAGCCCCAGCCCCAGCCCCAACCCCAATTCGTAACCCAGTTATTGAGGTCCTTCAGGTAGATCTTGTCCACTTTCCAAGATAGGACCGGAAACAAGAAGCTCAAATAGATGTGGAGTAATGTGAACGAGAAATTGGGGATTGCTCTCTCCAAGTGGACTATCTACCACAACATTCCAACCATAGTTGTCAGGGTATCGCTCATGCGGGCACCTTGGACGCCTTTGTCGCCTTGCTTTTGAACCTTCTCCAAAGCCTTGATTCACCTAGACGCTATGACAACTATGATTCCAGCCTATGCCACCAAAAGTTCATACTATCAAAACATGTAAGATAAGATAGGTAAGGCTAGCCTAGGTGTGAAGGGGCCCACAATATACGAGATGTACAGTGTTTACTTGCCCCACCACGAGCAAGAGTTAGTGGATTATTGAGAAGGTAAAGCCAATGTGGGAACAGCATGGGGTGACTCTGATGTGTGATGGTTGGATTGGACCCACTAGATAAACCATCATCAACTTCATGGTAAATTGTGATGGGAGAACTGTATTACTCAAGTCAGTTCATGCATCCAGAGAAAAGAAGGATGCAAAGTATATTTATAAGTTGTTGAAGGATGTGGGGATAAAGAATGTTGTACAAGTTGTCACTGACAACGGGAGTTAACTTTAAGAAGGCAGGGGAAAAACTAATGCAAAATCCCAAGAACCGACTCTTCTGGACTCTATGTGCAGCCCACTGCATCGATCTCATGTTGAAAGACATAGGGAATCTGAGGATTGTCAAAGATGTGGTAAAGAAGGCAAGACAAGAGACGTATTTGTCTACAATAATGGATTTCTTTTCCCTACAGCTATTGAGGAGAAAATTTGGTGGTGACTTAGTGAGGCTAGGGATGACATGCTTTGCAACAAACTACATCGCTTTGAGGAGCTCCGAGACGAAGAACTCTGGACTTAGATCCCTATTTGCTTCTAATAATTGGTTTAATTATGAGCGGTCTGATTCTCGTGGAGGTCAGGTAACCAGGCCTCCATTGCTAGTGACAGGTTCTAGGATGACCTCAAGAAGGTCGTAAGGATCTTAGACCATGTTGTCACCGTCTTGAGAATGGTGGACTCACAGAAGAAGCCACCTAACCACACTTTTGGGCTGCTATTGATATAATGAAGATGCAGGTGGAAACAGTGTATAGATGGGGTAACACGAGGTTCCTTAACATTATTAGAGATCTAAGGGAGGAATCTCGGGCTGGTAAGTTTTTTACTTTATTCACCCCAATTCAACTTATCAATTTTGACATTTAGCAACTTATTCACTATAATCCCTACTTGCGTTTTTTTCAACATACTATCTAAATCCAAAGTACCAACACAAAAAGAATTGCAATGAGACAAGATCCCATAAATGCAGTTCAAAAAGTGGTGGAAAGGCTTGAGCCAAATGTAGATGCTCAGTCGGTTGTGAATCAAGAGGTGAGAGTTGGACATTGTATGATAGTTAATAACTTATGCAATTATTAATTTGGTCTTGATGCTAACATTGGTACCAAACCCTGAAATGCATAAAGATGAAACCCTTCAGGGATGCTACTGGGAGTTTCAGCCAGGCAGTGGCTATTGCTGGTCGGGAGAGCATTGTTGTTGGTTGGTCCAATCACTATAGTATTTTCTTTCATTCATATTTAAAAATGCATCACCATTTACCATCACCTAATAATACTCTTTAATGCTCTTATGCAGCTGAATGGTAGGTGCAATATGGAAGAGACACCCAACTTGAGCAAGGTACCAATTAAAGTGTTTTCCTAGACATGTTCCGCCACAGAGCGAGAGCAATTAGAATATGTTCAATCTCATACGCTCCAAGA
This sequence comes from Macadamia integrifolia, assembly GCF_013358625.1. Lineage (NCBI taxonomy): Eukaryota > Viridiplantae > Streptophyta > Magnoliopsida > Proteales > Proteaceae > Macadamia > Macadamia integrifolia. Next base: position 37,531,119 of record NC_056558.1, on the reverse strand, counting down.
GGCAGAACCGATTGGGTGCTAAGCAGCTTGAGAACTTGGTCTACATGCATTACAATATGAGATATAAAGAACACATACGCCTTAGCATGAAAAATGATAATACCCCAATGGAGTTGTCTGAAATCTTACAGTTGGAAGAAGATGAGGATCCCCTTTATGAGTGTGTCAAGGATCGAGAGGAGCCAGTGTTAGATAAGGCTACACTCAAGGTTCACATTGGCAGTTCAGTCCTACAGAAGCAGTTGGGATAGGCATAGACATATCAAACTTGTTTGGCACAATGGAAGCCATGAATTTGGGGGAGGGTAGAGGATCTGCGCATTGGCGTGCACCAGATATCATAGACTCAAGCCCTAGTCCAACACATCGAGAGCATCGAATTAGCATCACATGCTGGGGACTGTATGGTGTATATGCTGGAGGACCACCCTTTAGGAGCATCAGTTCATTTGGATATGGTGGTGGCCACGGTGGATTTTTTGCATCATTTGGACATGGGGATGGTTTAGATGGTAGTTTTGCCGACAACATCTTCGGTTATTCAGCCAACCATGTGTGCCACCACCACATCCTTACAATCTCAGTGAGCCATCCCTAGGTTGGGATACTTTCAACATGTTAATGATGGGGCATATAGGTGGGAAATGATGGACTTCTAGAATAATTGGTCCCAAAACATGTCAAGGGATTCATATGTTGCATTTACAGGAACAACCACAACCTTTTCAGCGGTACGCAACTTATGGATTGGAGCACTACTCATAAGCTCCTCATGAAATTGAGTCGTAAGTGTTGTATCACTATCATTTACTATCATCTATCATGTGTGCTATTTTTTTTCCAATTCTAAAGTATGTCTTGATAGCTTTAATAGGTTATTTACATTTTTAGTATGTAAGTTACATGTAGCCTTAGTGTTTATAAAGAAGTACCAAGGTTAGTGTACAACATCATTCAACATACACAAGCAAACTTCGGTCAACAACACAAGTACCATTTGGGTGTTCTTTTTAAGAAAATAATTAATGAGTTATGTGCAAAAGGTCAAAAATAGGCAATCTACTTGCTGGATCTTGAAACTAAGGTTTCGATTTGGCCTAGAATAAGTATTAGGTATCGACCTGGTTTTGCAGGTTTTGACTCATATCTCGGAAAACAGCCTCAAAATCGAGTTTTCAATCCTTTCAGGAGAGGGGCGGCAGGGTACCACGAGCGACAAGGATGAAAGTAATGTAGAACTAGAAGTACAAGTGATCCTAATCCCAAGCAGAATCTAAAATTCTAACTAAATAGAGAAGATGTCCTCCAATAGGTTTGGTTCTTGCTCTCAAACACTATCTCACAGCAAACTAATAAAAGGAAAATAACAAAAGAAAGAGAATTCGATGGAGGGTTGAGAGGGGGAAGAAGAACTAGTGAATGAGCATCTCACCTAGGACATTTCACCCAACTGCATCCCACAGCACAACATAAGCCATCTTTTTTTTTTTCATTAATAAATTCGTGTTCAATGTTGTAGCCCATCACAAACTTATATAGAAGACTCAAAACTGACTCAAACACTAAAAAAGAAAGCTCTAACCCAATCCTTAACTAATTGAGAAATCTAAACTGATTAGGAAACTAAAATAACAAAGGAAATAGACTCAAAACAAGACTCTAACTAAACTAATGAATTAAATCCCGTTTTCCTATTTTCTACCCATATTTTTGGCCTATTAAAGTGGCCTATTACAAATAAAACTCATGGGATCAAAGGCCCAACACATACATAACCCAACCCAAGGCTTATTTGCAATAAAATAAGCTCATTAAGTGACTTATCTACCTCAGAAGGCCTTTAGGGGTGGCAGCGAGAAGCGTCCGGAGCCACTTGGGCAAGGGCAGCGGCAAAACATGTTGTGGTTAATAGTGAGTGGGGTCAGTCGGCATAGGTTGGAGCCACCATTGAGACCGGAGCCTTGAGGACTCATGGTGATGATATTACTCACAACAAAAAAAATATAAAACTCTTTCAGGGTTTTGGGCTCTGATACCAAGTTGAATTATGGGAGAATAATTAGGCTTGTTTTTAGAATGTCATAGACCATCTTTATTTACAGACGGGAGGAGGAGCTACAATTATGGGATCTTAGGTAAGGATGAGTCACAATAATTATCTTAACATATACAGACAGGATCAAGAGTCTAGACATACATTGTATCTAGGCACATTAACAATTAACTATCCTAATGCCATGCCAAGCTCCTATGTGGGCTGCAGAAGAGATCATCCCCACTTTACAGGTCCCTCGATGTAATTCCTAGAATTTTTCCCTAAATCGATCTCCCCTTATGTGACATAACTAGTCATCAATTTCTAAAAGATCAGTGATATCACAGTAAGACGAATGTTTCCAAGTAATCACACATGCCAACAGATTCCTATGTCAAATGCATGGAATATAAATGCCACTATATTAGAACCTGAAATTAACCTTGCATAGCTGATCTAAAATTGCATTGTCTGTTGCTTGTTCTTTGGCAGTTTGTTCGACTTCTTTACATCTCTGCAATAATGATTCCCTGACCTGTATATCTCATCGAAAAGAAAATTTTCATTCTGGAATGCTTTCTCCAAATAGATTATATCTATCAATATATGATATGTTGAGAGGAGAAGGCAACCTGATCTAAGCTAGTGCACCCAGGAAAAAGCCTCTCAGCAAGAGAATCATTTAACTCTGGTAAATCTCTGTAAAATAGTTCTTTGCATTCAACCTGGGAAGAGAACACAGAAAGAGAGCCAAGAATAGAACAAAGTTCCCTCAGAAGACTGACTGTATATTATAAGCCATTTGTGATGAAATTGAAACTGGAACAGGAAACAAATGAACAATTACCATGATAACATGTAATCAACATTTACTCTCTTAAAAAAATATATACTAATAAAACCAAAAAAAATATATATATATATATATATATAATTTCCTAAACTATGCATTCATGCAAGCATTCTTCCAGAGGGAAAGGAACTCACAGTGAACTGAGCATGAACACCACGAAGATTTTCTTGCTTCCACGATTCAGGGAATACAAGTGCAAAGGACATTGTTTCACCTCTTTGAATCCCAATTATGGAATCAAGAAAACCAGGAATAACGCTATCACCTTCTGTATCAAAGTGAAATCCTACAGAGATAAAGAAATAACATAAGAACCATTACATAGGATACACAGATTATTCAGTACTTTAAATGCAAGAATATTAGAGCAATAAAAAATTATCAACAGAAGAACAAAAAAGCTATTAAAGTGACATTGCATGTGAGGAAGTTACTTGATGATGTAAAAAAAAAACTACAGATTTACAGCCAGTTAGTTGGGGAATTCATGTTTAACATTTTCCATTAGGAAAGAAAGAAATCAAGCAAACAAAGAAAGGAAAAAGGAAAAAAAAGGATCAACAGAAGCAGTTTGGAATTTTAGAATTCGAGTGGAATAAAATTGAAACAAATTCAGAGAAAGAGGGGATTTGAGTAATTATTGTAGAAGCATAACAAAAACAGGTCACCTTCAACCTCTCGGCTGATTCAGAAATCACTGGTAACCCAGTTTTGTTTCGAGTAAGAAAACCCACTCATATAGTGATATAGTCGTACACACTCCAACCAGACTGAAATTTTAAGGTGTTAAACCTAACTCACAATCCTCGTGAACCCAGCCAATGATCACCCGAAAATACTACTTAGAAATGAATATCGACATATTGAAGTTGCACTTGCGGAACTCAGGGAACCAGATCTGAAATTTGATTTGGAACTCCCAGTTCAGGCAGCCTTCTGATCTCTGACTTTGCAATCTGAGTCAGCCAAAGGTAGGACAGTGACCATCAAATCTCACAGCCCAAACCGTAAAGGTTCAATGGAGTTCTGAAATTTTTCCCTCAACCCAGGGATACTGTCAGAGACAGGGAAAGAAGAAAACAATAGAATAACACAACAATATAGGAAGAGAATAAAGGAAAAGATAATGGGAGGGATCACACCTGAGGAGAAGACTGATAAGAAGAAGAGAATCTGACCAGCGAATAAGAAGAATCACCAGACCAAACCATACTTTTGACTTTCATGGCAAACAGCCAACAAATAAAAATAAAATAAAATTTCACTCAACTCTCCTTTATGTCCATCAAATACATGCATATACAGACTTGACTACCAAATAAATTGAATCAAACTACTATCGGAATCTGAAATTGAAAATAGTCAATCATACAAATACGCCAATCCCGATATTCCCGCATTTCATCCTGGTCCAGTGTCCATTCCTTACGGAAATTCATGAGCCTTATTCTGCGCCCCTTCACTCACTTCTGAATGACTTAGTGAGGGTTAATGGAAAAAGCTCAAATCGAAACAAACTTAAAACTAACTTGAACTCTACTGACTCCTATCAGCAGCTATCAATTGGATAATAGATAGTAAATGATACCATCGATACATATCTTAAAACCCGTAAGTGCAATACAGTGTGATACCATTGATGAGTATCTTAAAACCCATAAATTCACAATTTTATTTGAAATCTTCAACGGGATATGGCAAATGAGATATAGTCACAAGCTTAGGATTGTATTTTAATTTTTAACCATTGAGTATCCTTAAGCAACTCTACCATATGAAACTAATCCAATTAATGCTACTGATATGGACATGAGTGTAACAGCAGTAGGGAGAACATAGATGCATGCATGCATACATATTCCACACCCATTGTGATAATATGCAATCAAAATAACAGATCCTGCAGAGCCTCTGGTATTCATCAAAGTAGACTTTTATACAAAATGAAGTTCATCACAATTCATTATGAAATCAATTTCTAAACAATTTTGACGACTTTTTCTGTCCAACAATATTCAATCTGGTTAACTAATTCTTCATTAAGTAAGTCATCATTGAAGGAATTTGTGCAAAATAGTTTGCAGGAATCATTCTCTAGTTAGTGTTGCATACCCAGAGAGCTTATATAAAATAACACGATAAAGCATGAAATAAGAAAATTAAAATATAGCGGAGAAATGAGCTCATGATGGAGTAGGAAATATATCCCAAGTGGATTAGTATGCCAACATGCTTTTGAACAAACCTTTACTCTCTGAAATTGGAATTGTTTTAGCATTAGATTTGTCTTGCTCAATTGTTGTGGCAGATATATCAAGCACCGCAACATCGCCAATCTGTGAAATTTGGAAAAAAGCTTTAGAATAACAAATTTTTTTCTTCTAATTTTACTTAATTCTGTTACTACAGTGAGGCAGGTATGAACAAAACATTTTATGCACAAAGATAATATTCAAGCAAGTTCAGAATAGACGAGCTCCAATAGAATGTATTTATTAAAAAAAATCCAATAGAATGTAACAATAATTATAATTTAGCCCCGAATAAACAGAAACTTATTTTTTCTTAAGCTTGGGTATAAAGAACTATCCTGACAACCCTATAGCTCGGGCACATAAAGGCAAAAGATATTAACAAACAGTGAAGATGTACTAACCAATATGAATTCCTCCATATTTAATAATGTCCTTAATATGTTAAACTTAACCCAAACCTCACCAACAGTCACTTGGAAATCACACTTGTCATTATAGTATCCAGAAAAACTCTCCCTGATATTGCCCATTAACTAGCAAGATTGCAGAATTAAACCCATGCCCTGATTTTCTGGGGCTCCAAAAGGCCTCTCCATCAGCCACAGAGAAGCAACAACAGCAGTGAAATGAAGACCCAATCCCAAATCCTCTTTTTCCTTTTGCTTTGTTATGCAATGGAACTATTAGACATTGGACAATGACAACAAAGCCCCAGTTTTGGAGAAATAGCTGAAAAACTATACTCCTTTAATTCCATATATCATTTTTTAGTGTCATGTAGACAATTCCATGGATTTAACTAGGCAAAGAAGTTTGATCAATTATTATTCTCAAGGAAAAGAAAAGGGAAATTCAGGGATTTTTTTTGGGGGGGGGGGGGGAGAACTACAAATGAGAAGTACACTGAAAATTTTCTTCTTTTTTTAAAAACAGTTTGACCTAGTGCATAGGGAGCAAGAAACTGCAGATCTTTTGAGGAATGGTTCTTAATTCTTACTAGCATACAGAGATAACTGAAGAAAAATATTTTTTAATTAATTTTTGGGTGGTTTGCTTTATAAAGAATTAAGAAACTCAACTACATTGACATATGGAGTAACTGGAGCTCTTTCTTTGTATCGGTAGGAGCTCTCACCTGTACAGTTTGTTAGTTCATTTTGTACCTTCTTCAAGTCCCAAGACACAACAAATCTTGAATTTATTCAGAAAAAAAAAATTCCCAAGTCATCAGCACACTGGCCCACTCCAAAATATATAATCAGCAAGAGCAAGGCCAAGGCTCTGACAATCAGATGAAAATTTTTCTTCCATCTTACTCTATCTGTGATGACATTTGCACACTGTTCCAAAGCCTTCTTACTGAATTGAACAAGATGTTTGACATTTATAATCAACTGCATTTATTTATTTATTTACTTTTTTTTTTTTTT
>NC_056558.1:37520430-37524526 GCF_013358625.1 Macadamia integrifolia | reverse complement strand
TTGGGGGGTGGGGGGTGGGAGCAAGAATGCATCTGTAACATAAACTGAAACAAAGATCTACCTTTATTCCTCTATCTGTTACAATTCTCAGTGAACCTAGAGTCTTATGCCGACGCTTGAGTTCTTCTTCGGAGGCCCTTTGAGCATCTATATCACTGTCTATCTCAACAACAACCTTCAAATTCTTGTAACCATTCTCAGGAATCCATTTAACCTCAGGTGCAACATCGACCACTACATCATATCTGGAACACAGACTAAATAAGCAAATGCAACAAATACATACTGACATACATATTGACAGATACATCACTAAACACACAGGTAAAGAATAGCATGTTTTTATCATATTACACTACTAAATGTCTCTTCTATTTTCTATAGACAAAACACAGTATCAGATAATAGTTGCATAGAGCACAGTAAGGGGTAACTAACTGCAAAGTAAATTAAGAAAACTATATCTGACAAACCTCAGAAAATCTATAGGAGAATAGGATTGCTCCATCTCAGAAAATTTTGTTACAATCCGAAAAGAATCTCTTAGGGCCCTTCCAGTCACCTGAGAAAAGAAAATGTGTCACTAGATTGCTCATCATATTACACTACCAAATGTATGCACAACTAGTCCCTCAAAAATAGGATGGTGATACAATGCAGATTTAAGTATAGAAATAAAAAGAAAGATTGTACAGCTATATGAAATGCAATAGAATAGAGTTTTCTTTACTTGGATCAATCATTTTAAGTATGAGACACAAGCACTCATTAAGACTGTGCAAGTCGTACTTGTATCTTGTTTTAACACTAACACTGGCATGCTAAAGTTTAATCATGATCCCATATATTTGATAAAGACTGTTATCTTTTTTTTTCTGTGGCCAGTATAAGTAAGACTTTTGAGGAGGCAATTCCCCAAGAGGAGTACACGGTCTCCAACTCCATATGCACCCCTCAGGAGAGCCATACAAACTGTAAATTTCCATCACAAAATCTTGAACTGTTAGGTGGAGAAACTCACAGGTATATGAGGAGATGGAAGGCCTTAGGGGTAACCGATGTGACACTATTCTCCAAACACTCCCTCACTTGTAGGCAGGACAAAACTGCATACAAATGCACAGAAGCAAGAGGATCAAAACCTAGAGGAACAGCGGAAGTGATCTGCTCCGACTCCAGTCAAAGGTATATGAGGCGACTGAAAGCCTTAGGGGCTACCGATGTGGGTCTATTCTCCCAACACAAACAAACTATATAATTGACATGGATCTCAAGCTATAAATATCCAAAAAATTACTAGACTCGGTTGCCCAAATGATAGTATCTTGTACTGAGGCCACCTTAAAAGCAGGTCCATGTCACCTCCAAAGGCCGCTTGGTTTCTTTCCAATTTTATGCACCAAAAAATAGGAGGTAAAAAAGGCCCAACTTTTCCTGCCCCTGGAGTTCAGTCCCTTAACCTGACAACTTTTCCTTCAGCATAATAGGTAGCATATTTGTCAAAGGCATCCAAGCGCCCTTTGCTGGAAGGGCACCTTGGTCACCTAGGTGTCGCCTTGAATTTTTTTTCGCACCTTCAACACCTAGGATCGCCTAGACGCCGTGCCAACTATAATAGGTAGCACCCCACACCACCAGAAATTTCACACTAGACCTCATACCTGCATATGGATATGGATAATGGATGAGAATGTGCAAAGAGGTTTCTGCAACACCCAAGCATTGATAGCAAGCAATGAATATCATGGCTTCTTGATCTCAGATGGCGTATAAAACCAAAGTGGCAATTGATAGAAGACACTCCCTTAAACCAGATTGCATTCATGGGAAAGGAGAAACATATCCTAAAGAAAGTATCAATTAAGCCTTTACTGTAAGGAGAAAGCAGAACTTTGACTTATGAAGCACTGTGGTACTCCGACCCTCCATCAATTTTGACTCCACCATAAAAGAAGCTGGAAAAAACTGATTGAATGAAATCTCCGAAAGATAAGACTCTGCAATGAAGTTTGGTCAACAGCTAACCAGATACAGAACAGAAAAGATCCCCCAATAGCTAGCAAGAACATCATAAATCCTCCCAAAACATCTTTTTGATCTTCGGCCCACCTTAATCTTAATGCCTTGAGAGGCAAGAAACTGTTCATGATTGCTCTCCTTAAGTGTGACTGAATCTCCTCCGGTGAGCTATCCCACTCCTTAGCTGTCCCTTATAAGGTTAAAACTGACTCTTCTCTGGGACACTTTCGAACAAAAGCATGATAAGTTAGAAGAGATAGCACCTCCCCAAGTGTTGATAAATAAGTAATCAATGCTGTTCACAGGTAAATAACAACTCGCATCTGACAGATCAAGCTCTCTTTTTCCCCTTTTTTTTTTTTTTTTTTTTTGGAGGGGCTGGGGGGTGTGGGGTGGAAATTGATATATACAAAGATGAACTAACAAAATATGACTTCAAAATGAACCCTAAAATTTAATTTTACAACCAAAAGGAAAAAACCAGAAACCCAGAAAATAGCTTCTTGTCAAGGTAAAGCAAATATAGAAGAAGATGAAAATTGATACAACTTACTGAAGACATGGCATGTGGAAGAGTCCTCTGCAAAATAGATTCAATTGTAGCCCGTTGTACCTTCTTTTTACCCACATAATTTACAAGGATGCTTTCTGGAACATTCTTTCCAGGCCGAAATCCAGGTACCTGATAAGTGGACACCCCCGCCCTCTTGTTTCAGTAACGAAAACACAAAGCAAAAATCAAAATAAAACAAACAGAAAACCAAATCCAAGGCCCTAATATGTGACAATGAGTGGCACCTTGTTGATTTATTGGTTCATTGACATAGAAAACATTGTTTTAGTTTACAACTGGATAATCTCTCCGCAGAATGAAAATGGGTTTTCATAAGAAAATAATTTGAACAGGAACTCAAACTGACTGGACTATATGCCAGATGGAAGGAAGTAAGCCTTACCATCACTCCAAGTACAACAACAACAACTTAGCCTTGTCCCAACTAAATGGGGTCAAGCTACTTGAATCATTGCCCTTGAATCAACTCTATTTGAGGCCATACTTGATACTAGGGCCTAAGCTATGCATTTCTTTCCTCGCCACTTCTCAAAGGTCATATTAACCCCTTTAATTTAAATCAAATCACTCATCCGAACCGGAGCATTAAAAGGCCTCCCTTGAAAATGGTCATGCCACCTCAATGACTTTCACGTAGCTTATCATGTATCAAAGCTACTCCCAAATCAACTCTAATATGATCATTCTTTACCTTATCATTACCATCACTCCAAGTAACAGGGCGTAAAAACTCAAAATACCAAAGGATGAACACGAACAGCACAAACAATAGAAAATGCAAACTATTCAAGTAATTTTTTGTGAGCCGTCCATATGGTACATACGATACATTTAAAAATTGAAAAACGTCCAGTCATGAACTTATATGCGTGTGTGAATATGTGCCGAAAGGTGCGACTGGAGAAAATGGAGAGGAATGCCAAAGTACCTTTGCCTTCTTCATAAGCTCTACAATGACCCTTTTGTAACAGTCCTCACACACAACTGGGGGTACTTTTACACTTAACCGGATCTGCAAGGAGGGCCAGATATTACAGTGTAGCCGGATTTTACAGAATTGATCATGCTAGAAGATGAACAAAGTAAATAATGTATAAAATGGCTGAATTTTGAATTTGTTCATTATTCAAATTACCAGAGAAAATATCAAAACATCATGAAATAACGTCTATTTAATTAACCCATTCATAATTTCAATAATGAACCATTAGAACACAAATTCTGATTTGCAGATATGGCAAAGAACAGACAATTAAAAAAAATGGGGGGAGGGAAACAGATAAGTTTCAGGGAAACGAAAGCATTCCTTAAAAAAAAAAAAATAATAAATAAATAAATAAAATCACCCGCGAACTAGGCTCTTTGGTTTCTGTAACCTCGATATCTGCCGGCAAATTGTCCATTTCCGGGTTGAGAGTAACAGCGGAGGCAGAAACAAAGAAGTAACTGAAATTTCTTCGAGTTAGAGGTCGTTGGATGAGAAACCTGCGGGAAGAAGTGAGT
>NC_056558.1:37499893-37517648 GCF_013358625.1 Macadamia integrifolia | reverse complement strand
CCTTAATTCGATCCTATGGCCTTGCTGGAATGACTGATCATGCCTTTCGGACATTTGAGCAGATGGATGAGCTCGGCACAAAGAGATCTGCTATATCCTTTAATGCCCTCTTGTTTGCATTTAATCAGTGCAAGAAATTTGATCAGGTAGCCAAAATGTTCGATGAAATTCCTCAAAAATATGGTGTCTCCTGAATCGGATTTTCCAATTTTGAAAGAAATGGAAGAGAAAGACAGAGAGGTTACTGCAATTTGATAGGTTGTGCTGCTAATGCTGCAACTTTGAGGACTTTCATCTATCATCTATGTAGAAATGGGAAATTTAACAGAGCCTTTGAGGTTCACAAGGAGGGTGTCAGTAAAGATAATATTCCGGATTTTGGGACTATAAGGCATTTGGTCGAATGACTGCTGAAGAATTCAAAAGTGAAGGAAGCAAAGGGAGTGATCAGAACAGTGAAGAATAAGTTATCAAATGGCATTGTGCCCAAAAAACGCTTCAAGAAACAGGTTTATCAAACATAAAACAAAATCTATTTTTGATCCCAGAAACATGAATTTATGTTTCTGCTATTTCTGGATGAGAAATGTTGTCAAATGATACCTCCATCTTACATTGCCATCATTGGAGACCCTTCCGTAAATAATTTTTTTGGGTGAATTATCTCCGGCTAATTATTGATTACCTTAACAAAAAATTTTCATTTTGCATTTTTGTCTTGGTGAAGGTTTTCTTTACTCCCCCACACTATGTGTTCGAGATCCAAAGTCTTTAATTGTTCTTTATCATCCATCCAAGTGCAATAATGGTCAACAATGAACAGATTCATACTTCACTCTTACTGGAAGAGAACTTGATCTTGGTTTTGTTTGTCTCATTGAGATCCGCATGACTGCTTATTGATCCTATCGATATCAATAATAACTGAAACAAACACATAGGGGTGTCAATGAGTCGATTCGGTGTTTCTGATTTCGGTGTGAGTTTAATAGGAACCAAAACCGGGCCAATAAGTAAATTTCGATTTCAACTCGACTCAATGTACTTACGTTATCAGGTTTCAGTACAATTTGGTTTGGTTTTTGGAACCTGATAAGAAACTGTTATCAGCCCACGCTGCCCACCCTTTTTTTTTTTTAATAATAAAATAAAAAAGACTTGTGTTCTTTTAAAAACCAAACGGAGTTATTTTCAATAAACCATTGACCACTAAAAGGATCATAAGCCACAAGGGATCTATCCAGATCCTCTGTAGCGCACCCCTGTGCTACAGATCGTGTAGCACGACACTATGAGGCAACACGTGGAATTGATATACTTGTGTCAACCTTTACTATGAGCCCAAATTGCTTTGGTTTAAAATACTAAGTATGCACGACACTATGGCAACACTATGAGGCAACACGTGGAATTACTATGAGCCCTAATTGCTCTACTTTACTGAACCCATTACTCTGTTTTTACTCTAATACCATGAACCACTTAGAAAAAACGTTTTTTGAAGTACCACTACCATCAATATCCTCGATGCTCATCTGGTTTTCTTGTTCTTCTTCATATTCTTCTTCAACTTCCTCGTCATCGGAATTGATATCAGATTCATGGAAAGAGCCAAAGCACTGTAGATCGAATCGGAGAATTTCTACCCAAGTGGGTCTCTTCTTGTGCCTTCTATAGTTGTGGAGCCTCCCCATATCATCCATGACTGATTACCAACTCTTGCAGGAGAAATCGATGGAAAAACCTCAAAACTCTGGACTTTTGGGTGCAGGAGAAAGTTTTTCCATCGAAAAAGGAGGCAAAAAGATTGTGGTAAAGATAACGTTCCCCTGATTTGCATGTACAGTAGCTAATATGCACTATCAGTTATCAGCACCATACGTTTTAAATATTCCACATGCCATCTCACAATGCGGCCCTATATGAGATGTAGCGCACCCCTACGCTACACGATCCGGATCTACCACCAAGCCAACTAAAACAAACCTTTTGAAGCTTAGAACCTTTTCACGTACCTCCTCCACATCAGCCTTACATTAATTCTATAATCCTTAAATTGCCCTTTTTGCACTCAATTAAGCTTGATATCTGCATGGTTTCATCACTTGTACATTTGTCAGCTTCGAATATTCTTTTTCTACCAAAAAAAAAACTTTGAATATTCGTTCAATTTTCATAAAATTGTTAGCAACGCAGTCATCACTGCCGCTTTTACTAAACCTACAACTCCACCTGACACAGCCTACTAAAAGGCTTAGAAGGGCACCGTTAAAGAAATTGAACCTAGTATTTGGGGGTAAGTTTACTCTTAGGCTCCGTTTGGTATCATTTCTGTTCGAGAAACTCCATTTCGTGTTAGAAATGGAAATTTTAGTTTCTGTGTCAAAACGCCATTTTTAAACGATTTAAGGTTGTTTGGTGAATCTGTTTCTAGAACAGTTTCAGAACCAAGAAACGACATTTCTGCCGTTTGGTAATGCTTATTTCAGAAACGATTTTTTTTTTTTTAAGTCAATAATTACAAAAATAACATTAAAATACTATAGCATATAAATTTTTTTGGGACAATGAAATATTACACACCAATGAAAAAAAACATGGTTTCCAAAGGATGAATAAAATACAGTATTAACAATGTCTTGTGCAAGTTAACTATTACATAATTCCTCAAATTTTCACTTTTTTTCCAAGTCTAAAGACTTGAATGCATGGAGGATGTCTTTCATCTTATTTGTTTGGTCCTCTAATCCTTTAAGTGTCCCTTCCAGATATCCTTTCATGTACTCGTTTGAAACGGAAAGTGGTCTGGATGATGTTGATGTTGAGCTTGAGCTTTCTGAACATAATGTATATTGTATGGTAGAGATATGTGTTTCATCTTTCAACCATACAAACATACCACATCCACGGTTATCAGCCTATATCAAATAATAGATGTGATTAGGGTCGTTGAAATTTAACATCGAATTAAACAAAAATCATAAATTATCTATAGGTATAGGTCAATAGTAGAAATAAATTACCCCAGTTGAACTTGGGCAACATAGAAAATACTGTCCCTTGTTTGGACCTTTCATCGCAGTTCGTACTTTGCATTGACCTTTACCACATCTACATAGATGTAGTTGGTCCACCCATATGAAAAAATTACATGAATCTTCACACTTGAAAAATTCTCTTCCAATATTTTTACCCGACTTGATTGTATATTTACCACAACTCTTCCCACAAATTTCAAAAGTTGCTATCATGAGTGGGGGCATAGAAGAAGTCATCTGTAACAGAAATTTATTTATCAAAAAAGTTAATATAGCATCCAAATATATGACATTCATAATAATATATCAACTTGTACCACATATATAAATGTACCATAAAACAAGTACTACGTGGGTTGAAACATCAATTTAGGTTTTCAGTTTTGGCAAAATAGTTATCGGTTTTAGTTTTCAACTAGTTATGGCATCCTTTGCTGTCTAGCCATTGCATTTGTAATTCTTAGCCTAGTGGCATTCATCTCTTTTGCCCGATTTCGTTGACTTGATTGTATTGTAGAATGATCAACGAAATCTTCATGTGGCGGATTCAAGTCATCTTCTGCAACTTTTAAATCATCGCTCATCCCCACGAATTCTGCGTCAGCAATATGCTCTTCTCGAATATAGTTGTGTAGCCCACAACATGCCAGTACGATTGATGCCTGAGTTTCCACTGGGAACTGATGCATTAGCCTTAAAATTTTAAATTTGTTCTTCAATACCCCAAATGTGCGTTCAATAACATTCCGAAGTGATGAATGTCTATAATTGAACAACTCTTTTGCTGTTCTTGGGGATCTTCTACGACCTTTATAGTCCGGTAGATGGTATCTCTCACCTCGAAATGGTGTCAAAAATCCAGATTGGCTAGCATACCCAGAGTCGACAACATAATACTTTCCTACAGACAAAAAATAATATATATTATTACGTATACACTCAAATGAAAATCTAATATATTAGTATAAAGTTAATACCTGGAGGTGGATGAGAAAAACTCAATCGAGGATCACTTCTTGCCTATTCAAGTACTCGACAATCGTTTGCACTACCTTCCCATCCTGCATACACATATGTGAATTGCATGTCAAATGAACATGCACACATCACATTTTGAGTTGTGATCCCCTTCCGATTCCTATATCGAATTTGATCCTCTATTGGAACTACCGCATGGATGTAAGTACCATCTATGGTGCCAATACAATGCTGACATATATTGACAATTAAATGGCCAGTACATATAAGAATATAAACATTTATATATTTAATTACAGACATGTATCATATTAACATATTTACCTTGAAAAAAGGGTAGTATTTCGGGTTCTGTGCAATCTCTATTGGTATCATATTGACGTCTGGCGGTCTGATTTTCTTCTTAGCCAGGCGTTGCATTGCAATCAAGACAACATTGAATGTTCGACTAACTGTTTCTCCTGAGTGGTTGAAATGATTTTGGGTGTCCCTATTACTTGAACCCTTCCCAACAATCCATAGGAACATTCCAAGCTGTTCATCCACTCGGATGTTTGTCGTATCTTTCAACCACCCCCTATGTCTAACATAGTCACATAGGTTAAGGAAGACATGACGTTCCATCCTAAACTCTTCATAGCATCTATTGGCATGCCCATTTAATACCTCATGCATCATGACAACACCTGAAAATACACTATCCCGACATGGTTCTCGAATATATACAGCCTCACTCAGTAATTCCATTCCCATGTGAATGATCATATCTTCTTCATCACTAGAAGTTTCACATAATGCATTTGACATAACTGCAATAAATAAACAATTACTACACAATTGGAAACAAATATCTGTTAAACATAATAAGCTGACACATCGTCTCAACCCAAACCACATGTTCAACATTACACACATCAATAATAGGAAAAAAACACAAAAGAAATAAAAGCCAAATCATGCAATGTATCTCCAAAAGTAAAATTACACACATCAAAAGTAGAGTCTCGAATCCAAAATTATCAAAAGTAGCATTCAAACACAACATCAACTACTCCAACGCATCTAAAAGCCAAGTTCTCTTCGCAGGCTCTGCACAGACAAACAACTCCCTCCAACTAGGATCAGTACACATACGACTGGTGGCCTTTAAATATATCTCCTTTGATATATCCGGTATGGAGGATATCACCGCCTCACATGCACTCACACTGAAATCTCGAGGACAAGATGCACCTACCCCACCACGAACAGGAGATGTAACAGAAGTACTAGATGCTTTATCAATTTTAATAGATAAATACTTTCCATACAAATCCTTCACGTGGCTATCTCTCTTATTGGCGCTCTTTTTTCTTCGTCCCGTAGGTGTCCTATCAAGACTTCGTTTTGTGGTGGTCTGAGTTGGAGTATGAGTATCCTCATGAAAGGGGTCAGTAATGCTTATATGCACCGGGGTACTGGGGGAGTGAGAGACTTGCTCAATATCAACTGTATTAATAGCTTCGATGCCATCCAAATCTTGAGCACTATCAACCCCTAAGTTACCTCTAGCATATGCATCCCCAAATACCATGCTCAACTCTGGCCAATTGTTTAGTCCATACTTCTTGTACTTCAACCAACCTGGATTTTTCTGCATAAGCAGTAATTGTATCACTTAGATGTACTACTCATTGTAATCTAATTTTTAAGTAATTGAACTAGCTACTGAAATCTATTGTACCTGTATTGCCCTATCCCATACGGACTCATCATCAACTGTGACTGCTTTTGTCATTGAGTTCCACCCAAATCCAGTTGTGTCAAGCAGTCTCTTGAATTGTTGATACTCGTGTTTCAACTTGTTCATCTTATTGCGTAACTGTTCTCTCCCAACTGGACGATTTAAAGCCTGTTGAAATTGCTTTGTAATGTTCTCCCATCCAGTTTTGTTAAATGAATTACCGGATTTGTGACCATTTATTACAGCTTCTTTCATTGCTTCAATGAAAACAGTGGTCTCAAATTCTGACCACTTAATGGCAGGGATGCTACTTCCAGACATAATAGCTATACATTATAAGTTAGTGTAAAAGTTAGCATACTGGGATACTCATAAAGACCTTTGAGGCTACCAAAATTTATGGTAAAACATAACAACCAAACACAAAATGAAATCTAGACCGAGTGTATCCAATGCATAATAGAGTGAGAAAAGTCCCCAATGGACTGGCCACTGGGAAAAAAGGGGATTCAACTGTAAAAGAAGAACTTTGTGAAGCTTTAGTAAATTCCATTAGTCAGTACACATGTAATGACCAAACAGAAAAATAATACTTTCAACACAAAGGATTTCAATAATAGTGTTTCATGTATTGGATCTGAAGTCAGCTGAAACCAGTGCGTTAGTTGTTCATGCAGTCAAACCCACCCTAGTAGGTGTTGGTTGCCTAATGCAGTTCAGAATAACAATTTGGGCAATTGGGGTTAGCAGAGAGGAGCAATTTGGGCAGTTGCCTCTTAAATCTATCTTTTTCCTCAAACTAAGACACTCAAAATAGAACATAAAATTCTGAAAGAAGCCAAAGTTTGAGAACGAGAATCAATTTGAAAAGGTTGATCCAATTCGTTAAGAAGTGATCCAATAAGTAAACGGATCAAATCTGGATACACTTTGAACCTACTGTATTTTCATTGGATTGAACCTCCTTGGCCCTTTGGAAAAGGATAGGATGTTTTTTTTCACATGGATAAAAGTGAATGTTCTTCTCTTGTCCAATCCAAATATATAGGGTAAATAGGATGCGGAGGAAAAAAAAAGGGAATATAAGACTCGTTATGCAAAGGCATCAAAAATTTTTGTAGGCATATAATCATTCTTTCTAGCATCTGAAAAAATAAATAAGTAAATAAAACCAATCTTGAGGATTCATTGCGAGATTATCCCTATGATGGCTGGTTGATACATCATGATTTATAATGACTGTTTTGATTATGTTATGGAGAAACTAGCATCAAACTTAAAAAAGAGAAGAATTTTAAGTTGGCTACAATTTTTTTGTGCAGTATGTCAAAGCTGATAATGATATCAACAATCAACCATCTGAAAGAGAAGAAGCCACATCAGTAACCCAACCTCTGGCAGCCAACTTCTCTAGCATAGAGATAGAGTCAGGTGGTTCTCTGAAGTGCACTCAAAGCAGCAGGGGATCATCCAATAATCTAGCAGAAAGTTCAAAATTTAATTTAAGCAAGACTGGGTTCAAGGATCAGGATGATTCAATAAGTAAAAGTATAATCACTGATCTCAGAAGAACAGGGGACCCTACTCAAGATATGTTGGATTTATTTTTAGGCCCACTTCTCAAGAAACCCCAAAACGAGGAAAAAAAGATGGAAATTACTACTGAGGAGATCTTGGTTTATGAATTCAGGAAGCAAAGTGAAAGCAAGAATGTTGAGTCAGAAGTAGTCTCTTTGGTGAAGAAGAAAAGCAGCCTTAAGGACAAGATCTCCATGTTTCTTGATTGAATAGGTTCTCTGTTCTGGTATGCTGCCATGCGCAAGAAGTGAGGTGGGAATACATGACACAATATCTGTCATTGTGCGTCCAATCTTTGTTTCACATCTTCACTGCAGAACATAAATCTCTCCCTTTGGTGAAGAATAAGAGCAGACTTAAAGACAAGGTTTCCATGTTTCTTGATTGAAAAGGGTTTTCTGTTCTGGTATGCTGCCATGCATGGGAACTGGGAAGTGAGGCAGGAGTACATGACAGAATCTCCCAGAGTCCCAAATCAATAGTGCAGCAAATCTTTGTCTCGTACCTTCAGCACAAAATGTATTTTTTGCCAACATAAATCTCTCCATATGTCTTTGTGACAAGACATGCTTTTCAACTCAGCACACACACACAAGTTATCAACTCTTTGCAGGGACTTTACTTAGAGGTAGCATATATTGCTCAATAGTTCGGAAATAAGGCAGCTTCATGACTTATCATTGAAGTTAATTAAGCTATTTGATCTTACCCTGTCATCGCTAAAGTTCACAGAATGATTTTGGCTAATTTGTAGGAAAAGTTCAAATTGGTGTCTCATTCTTGGATAATTAAAATAGAGAATTTATTTGAACAAGCCATCTAGAACGCAGGAGGGCAGAAGTGCATGTACTATTTGTAAAAACTTGAACATTTAGGAGCTAACATTAAAATTTGGTTTGAGAACAGTTGGTGAGGGGAGGAATCCAATCACGCTGTGCGTGGAAGCAGAGTCATATAAGAGGGACTGATGTCATGATGTCCACTGTCTTCTGAAATAATTGATTCGAATCCCATGAAGGATTTATATGATAAGGAAATTATGCTATACAAGATCGAGAAGAGAAGAAGAAGAAATAGAAGAGAAGAAGATGACGTTACCTCTCTGTATGAGCTATACGATAGATGGTCCAGAAAAACCCTAAAATTTGTCCCAATACCTGCTCTGTGATTACAATAGATGAAGAAGAAGGAGAAGAGGTTAGAATAGAAGAACAAAGAGGTTAAAAGAGATGAAAAGAAGAAGGAGAAGAAGAGCCGAAATCGAAGTTACCTGCAGAGGAGATTTCACAAGGGGGCTTAGGGCTCCTGTTTCTCAATCTCTCCTCTCCCTATGCGAGTTCCAAAAGATGTTCGAAACCAAAAATTTGTGTAGCTTATCGATCTCTGTCTCTAGAAGAAAAGAAGAAATGAAGAAGAAGAAGGGGAAAAAAAACGCTAAATTTGTTCAAATACCTCTATGTGAGAAGAAGAAGAGGTTGAATAGAAGAAGAAAAGAAGAAATGAAGAAGAAGAAGGAGAAGAAGGAGAAGAGGCGAAGAAGTTACCTGAGCTGGAGAAATCGCAGTTCGAGCATGGATGTGAGACTTTGGTTCTCTCTTCTTTCCTCTCTGCTCTCCTCTCTCTATCGCGGACAATCGGGAATGATCGTTTCAAATTATATTAATTTGAAACGAAACATGGCCGACAGAACAGCCTTCCCTCGTTTCGACAAATCGACCCAATTTCGTTTTTTTCGACACTGACAGTTTCAAAAAAACTGAAATGTGACCCAATCGACCCAAACAGTTTTCAGCGTTTTTTCGTTCTATTAACACGAAAAAATGCTAGAAACGTTTTTTATGAACTATACCAAATGGTCTCTTAGTTGATTCTCTTTGTTTCTTCTTTGGATTACAAGAAGCTTCTAGAAGGGGAGGGTGAGACGGTTAACCAGCAACCCTTCCTTCCGCTGCTTTGGTTGCCGATTATGGGAGACAACAAACCATATTGTACAAAAAATAAAAATAAAAAATAAAAAAATTCAGACTGAAAAAAAAAATAAAAAAAATCTGATGTGTTGCAATTCACCCTTACTGCTATGGTTTAAAACTGTTGATGATTAATGGAACGATTGAAAGAATTTTAAAATACAGAGGAGGAGAGTATAATTTTCTCTTTAAAAAAAAAAAAAAAAAAAACCTTCTTGGTGCAACACATTAATGATTCCCACATAGTCGGCAAGTATGAGATCCGGGGTCATAGCTCTTCGGATGGGGTTCCACACATTTGACTATTTGAGTGCCTCATTCTTCCACTCTCAAAGAAACACTATGCACCGTTGTAGTTGCTATTTGCAAGAAGATTGAGTGTTGTCCAGCCTCACTCCTGGTGCCGTTGCCGATCAAGGTGAGGAGAGCCAAAGAGGAGAGGGAGAGAGATAGACTAGCATTGTTAGGGGTGTCAAACCCTAAATTGAACCAGTAAAATTGGTCGAACCAAATCGATAACAGCCCAGACCAAACCAAACTGAAGTCTTATTGGTTCGGATTCGGTTCGAAGTATTGCAACCCTAAAACCAAATTGAACCTCACCGAAAACTGGATGAACCCAAAACCCGAACCAAAGTCAAAACCAAACCGGTAAGAAACCGAAACACTCCGAAATTCATTAAAAAATCCAAAATTAGCATAGTTTTGTATAAGTTTCTATGGAAAGTTGAATCCAAACAGGACCAAAAACCGAAACCAACTCGACTACAAACTGATTTAAGAAACCGAAGACAAACCGAAACCAAACCACATCGAAACCGAAACCGAAACCAAAACCAAAACCAAGATGAAACCAGAATTTTCTTATTGGTTCGGTTTCGGTTTCAGCCTTCCCACACCGAAATTGACTCTACCCGGACCAAAACCAAGCCGGACCGACCCATTGACACCCCTAAGCGTCACTAGGATTACGAATAGAGAGGAATAAGGATTAAGGTATTAGGGATTTTAGGATTTATATAATTAGGGTTAGGAGTGGGTCTTCCTAGTGAGGAATAAGGATTAAGGTATTATGGATTTTAGGATTTATATACTTAGGGTTAGGAGTAGGTCTTCCTAGTGTCTGGGTTTGCCGGTTCGGTTTAGTCCGGTTCCATACTCGATTTTAGTTACCGAGTTAATAGGTGAAACATCGGCAAAACCAAACAGTTTCGAAAACACAAGTCAAAGCCAACCCAATAAGAACTCAGTTTGATTTGAATCGGGCTCAATCGGGGTGGTCCAGACTAATTTTACCTGTTCAATTTATATGACACCCGTACAAATACATAACAAAAAAGGTGGACCCGGGCAAAAAGGAAGCACTTTAGAATTTTCAGCTGATCCAGTTACATTCCATTGTGGTACTTTTCTTTGGCATCCTCTAGGAATATCCATTAACATTAGACTTGAATCCGGTTCTCAGGGTGAGACCTCCTGAACTGAGATCCAAAAGCTGCAACTAAAAATAGCAAATAGGGAATTACCATCCTCCCACTCTTGCCATCACCTCTCTTTTACAAAACCCTTCCTACCTAGTCTACAACGGATTTGGCTCGTCTCTAATTCAGCCTAATCTTTTTTTTTTTTTGGCTAACGACAGGTATCCACGCCTGACTAATTCCGCGGGTTCATACTAACCCCACAACCACATAGACAGGGTCATACCGGAATTTAGGGTTGCAACATGGCCGGGTTGGGCTAGGTTTCTTAAAACCCTAGCCCAACCTTGAGTCCCCTTAATTGGGCCCAAACTCACCCTGATCCTGACTCAGAGCCACAAAACTTCAACCCAGGCCCAACCCTTCAGGGTTCAACCCAACCCTTACCAGCCCTGATTTTCCCTGATTTTTCAAGGTCGGGTTGGGTCAGGATGACCCTACTTTGACATTAACTCTGATTGACCCTGATTTGCCATCAAGGTAGGATATACCCAAATCCTGACCCTGCAAAACATGAAATAACTAAAAAATAAAAAATATCCATAATAAAGATGAGATAAAAAAAAAAAAATTTTACCGCGCCAACCCCTGGAGAATGCCACAATGATAAGACCACCCTCTCTGTTTCACCAAATTATTCTCAGGCCCTCTACCGTTAGTCAATGTTAAGCGTGGAGTTAAAATGACAATTATAACCTTACCATTAAAAAACTCTTGTTTTAACCATTATACCAGAAAACCTATCGATTCGATTTTTAATCCATTATACTTACCTTCACCGAGAGACGATGACCTTCCCATGAAGGACTGAGAAAGGAATTCATTCATCACCAGCGAGGTATCTGTCTCTTTCTCTCACTCTTATTCTCTATCTGGATTTTCTCACCTAGGTTAATAATATTAGAGTTCAAACAGGGTCACCAGCAGATGCTTTCCAGATGCCCAATCCAACGGAGGGCATCAAGGCTCCTGTGTTTTGTTTCAAATATTGCTGGAATTCTATATTATTATCGAAGAACCATAAAACAAGGGAGTTAAATTCTGAGAACACAGGTCACGGTTCAGAAAAGAGAGAAGGGGAGGTGGTAGAGAGAGAGAAAGTGATGTGGGAAATCGGAAAATGGGCATAGCTTTTAATGGGTGAGAGGGGGAGGGAGGCACTAGTAGGGGTGTCAATCGGTTGGGCCGGGCTGGTCTCGGTCAGGCTTAATCGGGCTTGGTGGTGTGAAATCCTTGGACCATGAATGTCCATTTACTTAAACGGGCCTAGATTTTGGGGGCATGGTACAGTTTGTAATCAGGCCGATCGGTGTCGGGCTTTAATCGGACTACCTTAAACGGGCCTTATGCGGGCCTTAAACGGATTATGGACCTATTTAATTCTAAACGGACTCTAAATGTGTCTACCCTAAAATCCTTTTTTAAAGGGATTAAACTATTGACTTTAAAACTACTAGAGGATAACATTCACAATTTCGGAACCAAGGGAATCTTGTTTTTAACAATTGAAAAATTGATAACAATTGAATATATATATATATATATATATCCAAGGGAATCAAGTCTTTAAAAGGTAATATACGTTGCAAGAATTACACTCTTTTTAACAATTGAACGTCCTATTTAGAATGTGGATATTTTAGTCATATATATTCTTTACTAATATTTTGTAGTATTAGTGGTAAAATAGGTATTTAGGCATTTTTTAGGAGAGTCTGGCCGGTCGGGCTAAATGAGTCGATTCTAGCGGGCTTATTAAGTGAGTCAGGTCAGTCGGGCCCCAACGGGCTAGTGGCCTGCACCGTGAATGCCCGTTTAATAAACGGGCAGGTTCAGATCAAGCCTTAAGTGTGTTGGGCTCAGGATTGACACCCCTAGGCACTAGGCTCTAGCAAGAACCCATGAGTGGTGACCTCAGCCTTTGAGACCCTTACGTTTGTAAACACTGAAGCAGCAACAACACCAGCCATGATTCCCTGAATCAATGACTCAATAATACTATTATGTGTAAGATCAGAAAGAAGCGTGTCCCAGAGTTGAGAAATGCAATAAAAAAGAGAGAAGAGTATCATCTAAGTCATGAGCTTCCCTATGTTGAAGGCAATTAAGTAGGGTGGAGGGGTTATCTGTACTTTGAATTATATGGACAAAACCTCTGTTAGTTAAAACGGGAACGGCAAAAAAACATTGTTCGGTACGGGCATGTTTTAAACGGATCAAAACGTGAACGGGACGGTCAAAAATACGGTCAAATACGGTAAAAACGGGGAAAAATAAAAAACGGATGATACGTGTTTTAAACGTTTATATTTAAATAATACGGTGTCAAAAAAAGGGCAATATATAGACATAAATTGGCATAATAATTCTCTAAATACCTAGATAACAATAAAAAAAAAAATAGCCCCGTTTTAAACGTTTCTATTTTAAAACGTTTATATTTTTCAAAATCCGTTTTTTTACTGTCAAAAAAACGGGACGGCGTTTAAAACGGCAAAAAAACTTTCAATAGCCCCGTTCCCGTTTTTTACCGAATTTCTGTGAAAAATTCGGCAAACGGCGTTTAAAACGGCAAAAAAACGAGACGCCGTTTTAAACGCGTTTTAAACGCGAATTAACTAACTAGGGACAAAACACACACAATCACACCTCCACAAAGCCCAACAGGTCATCGCGAGGCCCCTTTATTCGCCGCAAGGTCGCCATCCTTCGCTGATGGTGCTACAGCTGCTATGAATGATCGTTGATGGTCCAACAACAGCAATTTGAGAGAAAGATGAAATAGGTCTTAGAATGGGCTATCGATTTGGGTAAAGAAATATTAATCTATGGTAAGGGTATTTTTGGTGCTTCTTATTTCATAAGGGCATTTTGGCATTTAAAATAAAATATAGTTCCTGATGTCAGCAACTATAGTATATTCCTTAACAGTGATTGACGGTAGGGAGTCTGAGAATAATTTGGTAAAACAGAGGAGGTGGTCTTATCATTGTGGCATTCTCCAGGGTGTGGCGCGGTAAATTTTCCAAAAAAAAAACACAAAGTCACAAATTAATTATCATGAGCAAAACATCTTAAGAAAACAAATAATCCAAAAAAATTTAATTATTTGTCATGATAAACAAAGAGATCATCTTAATAAGGCAAGCAATCCGAAAATCTCAAAACTCTTATCATGTTAAACAAAGAGGAGAACATCTTATTAAAACAAAAAATCCAAAGTCAATATCAGAGGCAAAAACCAAGTTTGGGTCAGGGAAAAACTAGGGCCAAAAGTTAAGGTAAAAAAATCAAGGCCGGGTTCAGAGCGGGTCAAAGACATCAACCCTTATTCTCCCCTTATCCTGAATTTTTCAGGGTCGAACCCGCCCTCAGGGCCAAATTTTTCTGATCGATACTTGTTCGGGATCAAGGCGGGTTCGGGCCATCAAGGCAAACTTACACCCCTACGTGGATTGAATGAGAACCATTCAACTTTCACTAAAACCAGTGAATAACACTAAACACCCCCATATGAGTGGCCCCAAGAATGTAAGAGGAGTCGAGCTCAGAATCACACACTTTCTAAGACAAAGGTCAAACTTAGACCCACACGCTTCCTGAGACAAAGGTCCCTTGCCAACTTAGCTACCTTCTTAGGGTTCCAATTCTGCCTAATTTAGCAACATGTGTCCGCCACCCTCCTGTCCAGCTATTAATATAACAAAGTCACTTTTTTGAAAACAAAAAAACTACAGACCTTTTTTAAAACCACTACCTTTTTTTAAAACTACTTAGTTTAATTAAACTAATTTTCACTAATAGAGAAAGGATAGGAAGCACGGAAGAGGAAGAAGGAAATGAATCTGAACACTCGTGACAACTACTCTATGACTGGGCAAGGATCGATGAGAGATCCAGGAAGCAGAAGAAGGAAACGAAGACGGATAAGAAAGAATAAGATCTGAAGAAGAAAAACCATAACAACTGCTCTACAACTGGGCAAGGAACTTGATCGTAAGTGGATAAGGGTTCAAAGGTGGAGCTTCTCAACCAGACATAGAGCAACTGCCGTGTTATGAGTTGAGTGCAATGATTCTTTTTCTTTAGACATTCTTCATTTTTCTTCATCTTCGTTTGCTTCTTCTCATTCTTGGTAAAAAAAATTGAATGCCTTTAGGTTTGTTTCTTTCTTCTTCCTCATCATTTTCTCTTTTTTATGCGTTTCCTATCTTTCTCTAATGGTGAAAATTAGATTGGTAAAACCTGAACAAGAGGTGAACAAAAACGTGAGCAATTTGCTTTTCAAACCGTTAGGCAGTTTTTTATTTTCAAAAAAGTAACTTTGTTATATTGGATAGAAGGGAGGACATGAGTCGCTAGATTAGACAGTATTGATAGAAAATGGGAGAGTGAGGAGTTGCAGACCAGCCAAATCCATCTACAACTACCACCAAGGATTAAAGTATTGATATCGGTCATTATATCGGTCGGTCAAAATTAAAATATGTATTGGAGGTTATCATATCGTATCAGAGATACACGAAGATACGTTAAAGATATATACCTAAATAGATGGTATCGATCATCATATCAATCGGTCAAAATTAAAATACGTATTGAAGGGTATCGTATTGTATCAGAGATACATGAAGATACGCTAAAGATATATACCTAAATAGATAGGAAACATTTTTTTAAAAACTTTTGCATAAAGAAATTTGTTAAAAAAAACTATTGATAACATGTATTGTGCATAAACACTAAATTGAGGATATCGTATTAAGAATTCAAGGTTTGTAATTGTCCCATAAATGTAAAATCCTTGTTTCCAACCTTGATTTTCACTTTAGTTAAAGAGAAATATGACTGACAGCAACTTTGGAACAAAAACCCTTTAAAAAATCATGTTTTTCTGAAAAATTATCCATCTTGGCCATTATATGACCGTAACGCACTGTATCGATACATACCGATACTCACCGATCTGTACCAATATATATATATATATATCGATACTCACTAATATGTGCCGATATATACCGATATATACCGATGCGTATCGATCGATACATACCGATACTCACAGAAATGTACATTTTACCTCAATTTTATATTTTTCATAAAGTCGTATTGAGACATATCGTATTATATCGATGTGTATTGATGATGTATTGATGCATATCGATATGTATTGTAGGATATATATCGATGCAAAAGGATTTTAAAAATTTCATGTATCGTATTGATGTGTATTGTATCGATCGACTAAATTTAAGATACGTATCGAAAGGTATCGTATCGATATCGGAGATACTTAAAACCATGACTACCACCATTGACCCTCGATTAATTACCCTACTTTTAAGAGAAATCAAATCAAGTTCTCCTACAAAAATATCGGTGTTTGATCCACCTTTGAATTCCACCAAAAATAAAAATCAATTTAGAGAGATTGATTTTTATTTTAAATGAAATCAGAATATGAATCGAACACCGTACAAGAATAACCTGGTCTAAACTCCTCCCTAGGGCGTTGCATCCTCACTTCAGAGAATAGAAAATAAAGACATGGGATGAGTCTCCAACGTGTAATGGAACAATCTGTGAGGGATCCAACTTCTCCCCAACCAATTGGGCACCCAAACACGTGAGGTCCCACTATCAATTCTTCACCTACTATTGACACATGTCACCAAATCAAAATCAACCAGTTGGACACCAAAACATGAGAGATCCTACTACTAATTCATTCACCTAAGGTCAAAGATTTAAGGGAATTTCTAACAATGCAACTTAAATTAGAACACTTCTTTTCATATCAGAGTAAAAACAATTATAAATAAATAAATCTCTTAGAAAAGTTTTAACAAAGAGTTTAAGGGCTGCGTTTGATAATCAAAAGAAGCAGAGAAAAAACGTACACTAGGTTAAGAATTTATTTTACAATTGATATATTCACCCAAAAGAATATAGCTTTTAAAATTCAAAATTCCCCAAATTGTGAAGTCTCTTTTTGTTTTCCAAAAAAATTCTTGTAAAAAAAATAATAAATAAAAAAATATGAAAACATAATAAGACTAAAAATAAATGATTACACACGATGATTTCTTAAACCTATGTCTCTCCTAAAATTCAAAAGAATTTAAACCATTCAAAAGAAATTAAACTATGTTTGGTAGTCAAAAAAGATAAAATATATATATATATATATATATTTGGTAACCAAGAGAAGAAAAGAAATAAAAAAATTAAAAATTTATCAAATTTCAAGAGAGATAGATAAATAAGAAATCATTTAATTTTAATCTTATTATATTTTTTATAATTCATTAAGATTTTTATAAAAAAGAATTTTGAATTTCAAAATTTGAATCTTGTTTGGAGAAGACATAACAATTGCTAAGAAAAATTCTTTTTTCCTTGGCTACCAAACACAGCCTAGGAGTTGTCATATGCACTTTAACCAACAATGTAAACAATTATTTTCGATTTCTTCAACCTTTTTGAGCTGTTATTTACATATTCTATTTTCAATTTTACAAATAATTTTCCAATTATCAACTATATTGCGATTGCTACAACTAAAAAGACCTAATCAAATAAAGAAAAATAATAATCCTAGATCCAAGTCTCCTAATAAGGGGATCATCATGTCCAAATAGCTGAACGAACAACGGGCTATTCATCTATCAGACAAATTCACAGCCATAACTTTTCCACCCATTTTCGATCACTGTTTCTTTCCATTCCATCTCACAAACCCTAAAGAGAGAAAAAATTCTTTCAAGGTTTTTGAAATGGTAGAGAAAGAGAGATGATTATCGAAAAGAGAGTAAAATTATGATTGTGAAAAATACCTTTTCAGTTTAGAGTCGGAGATTTCCAGCAAGCGCAAAAATTCCCAAGTGCTAACAAACAGCAGAGTTGTAAACAAGCAACTCCAACCTAATCATGCTCAAGATTTGAAACCCTGAGATGCCTTCTCTGAAACACGAGCCAATCCTTGCT
>NC_056558.1:37498362-37499461 GCF_013358625.1 Macadamia integrifolia | reverse complement strand
TGATCAAACCGATCCATTAAAAACATAACTGGAGAAAATGAGAAAGAAAAACAAACAAAGATCCAAAAACGAAGAAGACTAGGGAAAGAAGATGGAGCGAATCAAAATGAAACTCCGAAACCCTAAAGCTGAAAAAACAACGAAAGAAAGAAAAGAAAAACCCAGTAGAAAGCATTAGAGAATGGGCGTACGGTCCAACTTATATAGAGAATGCACAAAATACATAGAGGCAGGGGTAGTCCCGTCTTCTTAACTATACTTTAACTGTGGTTAGAATTAGTGTTGGATATTGAGGTTCTGCTTCGGTTCGGTCACGGACTCGGGATACAAGAGGAACCTAGGGGCTTAGGGGTGAAAAAAAAAGGAAAATTACATGATTACTCATTTTTAGGTTTTCTTTTGCTAAATTGTCTAATTTGTGTTTTACTTAACAAAAAAAATACAAAATCATGTGTGGGTTTATAAAACTACCCAAAACAGTGATTATCCTTCATCCACCTACATGCTTTAACATTTTTACTCTTAATTCCTTCTCTTCAACGTACCATTGCCACCAACGGGTCACCACCACCACCGAGAGATCTTTGCCATTGAGAGAGAGAGAGATAGTTATCATCTGCTCTGTTCAGGAAAGGCCTGTAGTCGGCGACAGACAAGTCCAACGATATTCTTTTCAACTTCATTCTAACAATGCTCTGTTTTTTTCAAGAGCCTCCAAAAGGTATGACTGTTGAGAGAGAGAGAGAGAGGATAGTTTCAGTTTGATCTTTCCAGGAGAGGTATAGAAGAAGCCTCATTCAGTCCCATCATTCTACTTATGCGACCACAACTACAAATCGCTTTTTTTGTTTTTTCTAATGCCACCACCACCACAAATCTTCAGGTCACTGATCACTTGATTTTATGTAATTTCTATGACTATTTTAGGTGGTTAACATGGCAAAAAATTTTGTTTTCTTTTTTTTTTTTTGTTTTTTTTTGTTTTTTTTTTCTGAATGCTTCCATAGAAATTGTAGGATCGTTCCCATTCAATTATTTCCTAAACACAGAAAGGGAAAAGGGAGAGAGTTCTAGAGAGTGGGGCAACAAAGCTCCTCGA
>NC_056558.1:37481905-37497358 GCF_013358625.1 Macadamia integrifolia | reverse complement strand
GGGGGGGTGGTTGGAAATTTTTGGGACTTTCAGGGTTTTGTGAACCATAGGAACTTGTTCAAGTATATGGATTTCTTTTTTGGTAACAAGCAATTTATTGAAGCATATGGCATGAAGAGTTTGAATATAATCAAATTATCTTACATGTCACAGACATGGCATTCCAAACCAAGGAATAGGCTACAACATTAGCATCCCTAGAGATTGAGAGAGAAATTACCAATTAGTAAATTTAGAAATGAAGGATTGAATATCATACCTTCTCAGTGCAGCTCTTTAATTTCCCGAGCGACAATAAGCTCATCAGGGTAATCAATATTACTCGTGTCAGATGGCACAAATATCTCATCATCAACTGTGAAATTGTATCTCTCCCCGATAGCTCTAAGAAGCTGGTAAACTTCAAACATCGTAGGTCTTTCCTTGGGAGTTGGCAGGACACAATTGCGTCCAACTTTAAGAAACTGGAATAGCTCACCCTCAAAACCCTTCCCAACCAACGACTTATCAATGGCCCTCTGGAGATCAGAGTTATTGGACAACAGAGTAACCCACTCCGCCAAATTCCCTTTGAAGCTTTCAGGGGCATTAGCAACATGGGTAGGCTTCTCACCAGTAACCAATTCAAGAAGAACAGTTCCGAAACTATAAACATCCCCTTTACGAGTAGCAACGAGTGTCCGCGGGTACTCTGGAGCCACATACCCCAAGTCCCCAAACTCCCCATTCACAAAAGTACTCAGGTGAGTGTCAATTGGATTCATGAGTCTTGCTAGCCCAAAATCAGATATTTTGGGCTCAAAATCCTCATCCAATAAGATGCATTTTGAGCTTATGTTTCTATGTATAATGCGGGGATTGCAACTGTGATGGAGCCATGCGAGACCTCTGGCAGCCCCTATCCCAATTCTGAGCCTTAGGGGCCACTCCATAGCCCTCCCCTCAGGTGGCACTACATGTAGACGATCGTAGAGGGTCCCATTTGACATATGCCTATAAACCAGAAGCTTCTCCTTCTTTGCCAAGCAAAAACCCAAGAGTGGAACCAAGTTACGTTGTTTCACATTCCCCAGAGTAGTCATCTCAGAAATAAACTCTTTCTCAGAGCGTTGAGAGTCTTGCAACCTCTTAACCATTAGGGCAGAACCACCTGGAAGCATTACCTTGTACATTGTCCCTGTTCTTCCTGACCCAATGATATTATCTTTGCTGAAATTGTTGGTAGCCTTCATTAGATCACTCAACCTCATTTTTGAAACTGACGTCTCGAACATGGAAACCTGGAAAACATAACTTCCCCTTCAGCACTTTGTAGCAAAAAGTATCTCTTAGGGGGGGGGGGGGGAAGCAAAAGAAAAACAAAGATAAATAAGAAAAAACCTCAGGTAACAGAAAGCTTCTTTCATTTGGTTGTGGAATGTGTGTGGGTGCATGTGTGCATACCTGCTTGTGCTTGCACATGTGTGTGATTTTTTATTGTCCGAGCAAACACTAAGAAATATGAAAATAAATTGATAATAAATCTAAACTTGTACAACAGAAATTTAACGAGGTTCGCACACCAGTGTGATGTGCTATGTTCTCGGCGAAGAAGAAAATGTTTCACTATGTAGAAAAAAGATTACACCCAAGCAAGGGGTGACAAAACTGACTTTCTTAATAAGACAACATTGCATTATATACTTCAATTAGTGGGTCGACCCATCGGGTTGCTATCAATTCTATTGACCTATCGACCCAATCCCTTTGCTTTCATTATAGATTTCAGAAAACTTTCCATTCAGATCACCACCAAAATATATGACACCGGATCAATCTTCAAAACGGATCAAGAATTCAAGGCAAACTTAACATTTATTTATATTTAGAGTGAGTGTGCGTTTGTGTTACCATGCGCATGTGCATTAAGAAGGTAGGGGTGGATAAAAGCTGAAAAACCCAATAATCTTTAAAGGATCCTATGAGATACAGATTAGATCAGCTTACCTTGATGCCTTTGGTTCCCTTTAAACTCTTGGCCCACTTGTTTCCTTCAGGGTCATCATCTCTCTTCTTAATAGACACTTTACGCAACCAGAAGATAAGGACAACTCCAACAACAAACAAAGGAACAGCCACCCCAGCAATTACCGACCCAACAATTACTGCACCATGAGATTTACTCTGAACCGCCTTGCAAGGATCCAAAGGTTTCCCACAGAGCCCTAGATTGTTTGCATAGCTATCTGCGGCAATTGTAGAATTGACAAAGCTGGGAACTTGTCCGGACAACAGATTATTTGCAACACTAAATGTCTTTATCCGATTGAGCAGGCCAAGTTGCAGAGGGATCTGACCAGTGAATCGGTTGTTGTCAAGTTTGAGGATATTCAGATAGGTACAGTTTGCCAGACTCAGTGGAATCTCACCATTGAAGCCATTCAAAGAGAGATCAAGACTTGTCACATATGGAAGCCTTTTGGAGATATCCGATGGGATGGATCCAGTGAGATTGTTGCTAGAAAGATCTAAGCCTGTCAAGCTAGTGCAATTCTCAATACCACGAGGGAACTGGCCCTTCAGCCCCATGTCTGAGAGCCTGATGTTTAAGACCCTATTCTCGTCGGGGTGCCAGCACTCGATGCCGGTAAATTTGCAGATGAACCCCTCTGTATTATTGTTAAAAAGCCATGACGAGTTTAGGTAGTTGAAAGGATCTTCCACCGACTCTTTTAGGGTCCTCAAGCAATAAATATCAGTAACGGTACCATAGCTTGTACTAAAACTCAACAAGAAGCAAAAAGAAACACCAAAGAGAACAGCCAGATCCATAAAAATACTGAACACTGAAAATTAGCTTCCCTTGAACTCAAGAGAAGAAACGGAGCTTCACCCTAAACCTAAAAGCTTTGGGTCTTTGAAACCGCAAGGAAATGGAGCTCCTGGTCACGAAGACTTTCTGGACTCTCTCTTTCCAACCACCCGAAGACCCCAAAATCCATAAAGGCAAGTCTTGTTAGGAAATTCAAAGCTAGAGATTGGACTGTTTTTGCTTTTAATGAGAGACGAAGATCCGGGTCAATCACGAAATGCCATGTTCTTGCTACTCAAGATTGTTTATTTGCTTTCACACTCTCTTCTACCTGGCTGAGACCTGAGTATGGACCGTATGGGACGATAAAATGGGACCAAACCTGAAGCCGTGCTCAACACTCAGAAACGAGTCAAGACGAAGGACGTTTTGACCAAGCGACCACCACCTCCCGGCCCTCCCCTCCCTTGACAACTGAGTCGATCTCAAACGTCGGGTGATCATGGTTTTAAGTATTGATGTTGTATCAGATTGACCCTGGTTGATCACGGTTTTAAGTAGGAGTGTCAATTCCAAGCTCGCATCGGTAGGCTATATCAAGCCCGACACATTTATTGCTCGACCTAGACCGGCCTGATTAATAAACATGTCGGGGTTGAGCACGATGCATTTATAAATAATTAGTACACAGTGTAGCCACCTAGCCCGATGGGTGCCCGATCGGCCCGACACATTTACAAACCCGATTTGAATCGACTCCTTTAAGCCCACTTAGTCCGACCCCTTTAATACTATATATATACTATTTGTATTTAGTCCTAAGGGTATGTGATATGTACAATTTAGATAGTAGTAATTGTTATATGAACATTCATCTTTTTCATGCATAGTTTAATTGATTTGAACTTACTAAACTTGGGTTATTTTTAGTAGAAAACTTGGGTTATGTAGGCATAGTTTAATTGATTTGAGTTTCATGGGTTAAAGATCGAGTACTTTAGTAATTTAATTATTTTGCGCATCTTTGACTTAATTCATTTTAACTATTGGATCTTTTTATTTGCTATGCCCATCTTTGCCTCATTTTTTGGTTTTCTTCTTCAAACACATTTAATGGAACAATTTTAAAATGGACCCATTTAAATCCCGTTTAAATTTTAATAAGTTTATAGCTCGGTTAAGGCCCGATTAATGCCCGTTTATGGTAGCCCTATTTTAGCCCGAGACCGACTGACTCGATTATCAACCATACCATGTCCCCCAAAGCTAGGCCCGTTTACTTTAACGGGCGTTCACGGTGCAAGGCTTCCAAGTGGTCAAGTCCGATTAGGCTCGACCGGTTGACACCCCTAGTTTTAAGTATTAATGCCGTATCAGATATATCGATCATACCATATTGAAATCGGCTGAAATCAATAACCAAATCCTAATCGATCTGGATTCCCCAAACCCTAATTGATTCAGATCGGTTATCCAAATCATTTTAGAGGTAGAACAGTAATATATATATATATATATATACTTTAACTAAAAAGCAAAAAGAAAAAGTGTGTATCGATCATCTCTGATACCAATCCAGATCGATAGAGTCCAATCCGATACCAAGAACTAAACCATGTTGGTGGCGGAAGGATTTCTAGACCCTAAGGCTATGTTTGGTAGCTAAGAAAAGAAAAGAAATGAAACGAAAGAAAACAAAAAAAATATGTATGTTTGGTTACCATTAAAAGAGAAGAGAAGAACAATACCAATTTTTTACTATTTTAACCTCTTTTTTTTTTAAAGTACTTTTTACTAATTTACGCCTGAACCAGTACAAATAATCAATCCAAATCAATAAGAGATCAAGGATAGATCTCAACCAATATTGATCCAATCCAATACAACTGATACGAGACCGATACTTGAAACCATGCCTAAAGTTGATACTTTACCCAAACCTATCTTACGGTTTGAAATAAAAAAAAAAAAAAAATTCAAATGCTTTAAAAAAAAAGTTTATTTCTGTCTACAATGCAACTTAAATTAGAACACTTCTTTTCATATTGGAGTAAAAACAAGTAAAATTAATAATTGTAAAAAAATAAGAAATCTCTTAGAAAAGTTCTAACAAAGAGTTTGGATATGTACTTTAGCCAACAATGTAAAGAATTATTTTCCATTTCTTCCACCTTTTTGAGTTGTTATATATATATATATATATATATATTCTATATTCAATTTTTCTAATAATTTTTACAATTATCAACTATATTGTTATTACAACAACTAAAAAGAGCTAATCAAACAAAGAAAAATCCCAATTAGGGGATCATCCTCTCCTCGACGACAAATTTACAGTGATAATTTTTCCACTCATTTTTTTTGAACACTGTTTCTTTCCTTTCCATCTCACAAACCTTAAGAGAAAGAAAATTTTCTTTCAAGGTTTTTGAAATGATAGAGAAAGAGAGATGATTATCGAAAAGAGAGGAAAATTATGATTGCGAAAAATACCATTTTAGTTTAGAGTTGGAGATTTCTAGCAAACTGAAAAAATTACCAAGTGCTTACAAACAAACAACATAGTGATGGAATTTATAACGTCATAATTCCTAAATCATAATAAAATCTTGCCAACATACTATGAACCATTTCAATACAAGAGAGGGAAAGAACATACCGTTCACATTCGATGGCATGTTGTTTCCAACAGAGCTTGATGTAGCCATTGATGCCATCCTTGCACGAATGAGCAATCTTCTTTCTTCTTCAATGGAGGTAGGTTTCTCCCCTTAGTTTTTTCTCAATGCACTTCTCTGATGGATGAGATTAGTACGTAACCATACAAGGGAGGGACCTAGTCTCTTTTAATAATACAATGCTCATCTCCCATTAAGGCAAGCCAATCAATTAGAGAGCAAGTCTTCCCTATTTACAATCAAACTAATATGGTGGGTATCCTTAATAGAATCCAAGATATTTGCAATCAAATCAAATATTGGATTTCCATAATAGAACTCAATCATTGGTCAATTGAGACAAATAAGGGAAATAAATCTTACACAGAGTTGTAAACAAGCAACCCCAACTAAATGATACTCAAGATTTGAAACCTTGAGATGCCTTCTCTGAAACACGAGCCGATCCTTGCTGAATCCGAAAGGATTTATATCTCACTATTTCAAAGAGTCTTACACACAAATGCAAGAAATAAACAGGGAAAAAATAGTTTAAAACAAAGGAATTTCGTAGATCGAATGGAAGGGATTGAGATTTCATTTCAAAGAGCCATGGGGGGAAGAAGTGTAGGCACCGATTGACGCAAACTGAAGGGCAATCCTAGCACCAGGTTGCTTGGAATATGCCTCCAAGGATTAGAGAGATCCATCCTTGGTTTGATGTGAGAGAAGAGTCTCTAAAAAAGGCTGAATCCTGTGACATTTCCTCTTCTCTTCCCTTCTCATTTTTTTTTTAATTTTTTTTATATCAAATAAAAAATTATTTAACAGAAATAGAGGGTGAGAAGAGAAAAAATAACAAAACATAAAAGAAAAAATAAATTAGAGAAGAAAAACAAAGAAGAATGTAAGAAGTTCGGTAAGCAAATCTGTTGACAGAGATGAAAATCTCGCAACAACCGGCCAATAAACTTCTTAGATTGATCAATTTCACTATAGTCGCTTTGGCATTTCAAGATAGAGAGGGAATTACAAGAAGCACCTTATCTTAGTACAATGTAGCTCTCAAATTCCAAACATCAAACGACAAATGATCAAATTGATCCATTAAAAACATAACTGGAGAAAATGAGAAAGAAAAACGAACAAAAGATCCAAAAGAGAAGACTAAGGAAGAAGACAGAGTGAAGAATTGTTAAACGAAAAGTAAACGGATATCGGGAATCACCTTAGTATAGCTTTCCTCATAATGGAATGGATCAGGTTACACCACGCATCGATCAGCACAAACAACGATGAACGAAAGGTTGCGACAATCTCGCTAGGCAATATTCTAACCTCCAAATATAAGTATTGCAATGGAGATCCTTGGAGATACACACTCTCAATTGGGAGAGATATAAGAGAATAGGAAGAGAGAGCTTTAGAGATTAGGTCAAAACTCTAATTGGCTTTGTGGCTAAAACCCTCGTATTTGTAGAGAATTGGCTAGCTAGGGTTCCCAATACTAGTGGATAAATGATTACCCCAAGTGGGCGACTCACTAAGAAATCGGGTCGGAACCTAGTCCGACCCATATTAATTAACATCTCTCACTCGCCCACGCAGGGTGGACATACTCAATTGTCCATTCTAGAATTCTCTCTACCATAGGTGTCTCATCATACAGGAAATGTAGCGTGCGACCTAACAAGATAGTACGAATGTAAGAGTGTTATATCAAGCTTCCATATAACCAACATAACACATCACTCACAAATAATTTGGGGTACCCTAAACAATCCAATTACACCAAGTCTAGCACTCTCGATCCCTCATGATGAGTAGTGCTGATCTTAAAACATGCAATGTGCTTATGACTATGTCAAAACACAAATACGACAAGTCACCCAGGAAATAAGCCCCAAAGCAAGGGTGTAATTTCGAATAGTTTTTTCTAAGCCCACATGTCAATCCAACTATTCCTAATCGCTTTCCCAATCATGTCCTGCTAGACCGCATCATCCATGATCCTAAGCAGCATGTCAAAGTAGTGTCATTGGGCATCCTTTTCATGACATGGTCTCAGGTAGAGGGTATCCATAGGATCAACTCAGTTTGATCCAAGTGGCTCACACAGTGACGAAGAAGGGATCCATTCAGTCACTCTCATAAATAGTCGTAATAAAGCACATATAGTATGAAATGTATGCTATGGTGTAACTCCATGTCACTCATAAAATAAAAAGAACACCATACGAGTTTGGGTTCAGTCGCACTTTCAAGTGCCTAACCTGTGTAAATTAACCCATTCACCCCTATAGTGTTTGCCCGAGTTCTCACACTTGGCTATAAATAGGCTACACTGAGATGTGGGATCTCTGTGTTCGACCATAGAAATGTCTCATCTTAGCTCTAACTAAGGTGTCACTTGGCTAAAATGTTGTCTATTCATCTCGCTCGCTATCTTTAAGCGTCAAGCTGAATTTGGCTCATCTTGCTCGTTGTTTCTAAGCACCAAGGTGAATCATCTGTGTGATTGGATCAATTTAAGCCTAGGGACATATTTACAAAAATAAAATGTGTACACATGTGAATCAACCTAAAGAATTATATGTTTCATATATAAATCAAATAATATCTAAAGAAAATGCCAAAACTCAAAATACAAATCATCCACGTCTAAGTCCCAGACTCCTAACATGAGTACGAAAAATGTTCCGAGCAATAGGCTTAGTTAGTGGATTAGCCACCATGCTACTGGTGGAGATACGCTTCAAGACAACTTCCCCTTGCGCAACCATTTCTTGAATGTAGTGACATCTAATGTCTATATGTTTGGCATTTCCATGAAACTTGGGGTCCTTAGTGAATGCCAAAGCTATTGTGCTATCACAGTGTACAAGCACCGCATCTCCTGAATGAGCGGTAACGCCAAGGCAATATAGGAACCTCAGCCAAACGACCTCCTAAACGGTCGTCGAGCACGTGATGTTCTAGGACTCCATCGTGGATAGGATGATGCAAGTTTACTTCTTGCTACTCCATGATACTGCTCCACCTCCTAGGACAAATGCATATCCTGAAGTAGATTTGCATTCATCTCTATCACTAGCCTAGTCAGCATCACTGTAGCCTCTTAATCTCAAATCCGAACCACTATAGGTGAGGGTGAGATCAGTGGTTCCACGAAGGTATCGAAAGATTCTTTTTACTGCCTGCCAATAGCGTGGTCCTGGATTACTCTAGGAATAACTAACCATGCCAACTATGAAGCATATATCTGGACGCATGCACATTATCATGTACATTAGATTGCCTATCGCTGTTGCATAAGGTACTTTGTGTAGTGCAATGCTCTTTAAACCAGACTTATTGTCCGGTTGGTTCGGTTTGGTAATGCAGGGTCTGAACCGACAAGGGTTGATGCAGGTGACTTGTGGTATATGACGACAAGGATGACTTTGAATGCGGGGTGGTAGGACATATTCGAGCCAGTGCCCGATGTGATTTGCACACATAAGCCATGCCCTTACACATATCAAAAGGCTATGTACTAATAGGGAAGGTATGTGGTCATATTAAATGATGAGAATACGGTTCACGATAAATGACAGAAGTGAAATACACGTTAAGAACCCATTTCGCACCGAAGTCCAGCAAGGCTGGCCATGTTTTGACCAACAGGTGGGTGGTCACAGGTAGGTGCGACCCACCAATAGGGGAAATGTGGGCCCTAGTAAGCCCAACTTGGGTGATCACATGTGTTTTCAGTTCCTCATCATAGTGGGGTCATGTGTGTCCGGTACTTCCGATTACTTCGTACGGTATCACAGTTTAATGCGATTCAGGTCATAAGGTATCAAAGCCAAACACACCCTAGTAGATATTTGTGACCCAAGTATAAATAGCATTTACTCTTCTCCCATTTATTATTTCAGCATGGTTAGTGGAGAGGAGTAAAGAAGAGGAAGAAGAAGAAGGAAGAGAAGGGAAGAAAGTGTGGGGAAAGTGTTCCTCGATTGTTGCCGAAGTCGTATCTAGCCATTTCGACGCCGAAAAGGTGATTGGAACCTTGAGAGCTGCGATTTAAGGTAGGTAAGTACCAAAATCCCTTGAATCTAGTGAAACCCTCTTGTGTGGTCAAATTAAGGAGTTAAGAGAGAGTCCATGTGTTGTCTTTGAAGGTTTCAAAGAAGGAACAACAAGATCTAAAGGCATTTAAGTGATATCTTGAGCTGGAGGAAAGATTTTAGGTTTTGGGGAGCTTAAAGGTATGATTTGTTCCCAAATCTTGATTTGAACATAGATCTATATTGTATTTATGTGGATGAAGTCTTAAATGTGTGAAAAATGCGAAGGGAATAACCCCCTTGGGTTCCCAAAAGGCGGGCTGAAGAAGGGAAGTAGGACAGTAGAACCCGCTGGACACTGGTGGGTGCCACCAGCGAGTACCAGTGAGACCCGTCAGTCTTGTGTGGGCCTCAAAGCCTACCAACCGGTAAGACTGGCGGGTATCTAGACCCGTCGATATAACCCATCGATCTTGGTTGGGCCCCGAGGTCATCGTGACCATGTCTTTCATTGATTTATGGTCCCGAAACAAACGTATTATAAGCTTCATTTTCCGAGTGTGAACATTCTTGTATGTGAATAGGTAAGTGGGGAGAGGATGTTGATTTTATTTTGGAATGTTTATTTCATCATTTTCATTGTATACATCCATTTATGGATGTCATCTTCATGCATGTCTTGTCTACTCCAGGTTGCATTTATGATTAGTCATGTTGTATCTTTAAATTTTCAAACACTTGATATTTGTTTTGATCATGAGCATGGATTATTTCAATTATTGGATAATGATGATTGTTGAACATGTGATGAATTGCTAGATTAGACACCGTAGTCGGTTTGAAAATGAATGCATTGGTGCGTCGTGGAATGGGACGCAAAAGCATTATGTAGTTGTACTATCTCATATAGATGCATTGGAATTAGGTTGACATTCCCTCATGCTACGACCCTTCCCAACATGGGTTTAGGTGTTGGGTTATCACTGGGGTGAAGCGTCAGTCGCGGACCACCGTGGTGGTTAGAAGTAGGCCTGACTGATCATTACGATAGTTAGAAATCTTGGTGCAATATTCAGAGGGCCGATTGTACTATATTTATTTTCTACTGTGGTTCGGCCATGATTTATTTTTATAATGTGGTTCGACCATGATTTACTTTTATATTACGATTTAGCCATGATTTACTTTTTTGAGTACTTACGATCGGCCTTATCCGACAACCCTATGGGTGTATCGCAAGATGGAGAGCGCGACTCGTACCCGAGGCATACATGCACTGTGGTTGTGAGTAGCACGTAACCTATGACTTAACAATTTTAACCTAGGCGAATAGGCCTAAAATGAATTGCATGCATATAGGATCATTTGAAATGTGATGCTTATTTTATGTCTTTCTTTCCATTTACTGAGCTAGTTATCTCACCCTTGTATATGCATTTTTTTAGATGATTTTGCATGCTTCCCCATGGACTAGCAAGAGCCAGGGCCCACTGACAAGTTTTCAGTAGGTGACTTCCGAAAGGTTTTGGGCACGGTGTCGGGTGCACGTACGAGGGCTGCATTGTAGGGCAACAGTAGCAATTTTCGATCATCACATTTTTTATTCTTTTGATGTATTCTCCTTTTGTGCTCTAGATATTTAAGTTGTTATTTTCTTGTGTAATTATCATGCCTACGGGCCCACATGCATATATATACTATGTATAACAATTTGGGTATGAAGAGTAGTGGAGAAATTACAAATATACGTAATAAGTCTTTTGCTAAATTATCTAATTATACTTTCATATTCTGTGGTGTATACTATGTTGTGGTTTACTGCATTAAATCCTGGTGATTCTTTGGTTACCCGGAGTTAACCCGGCCACCGATCTGATTCTATGTGAGCAGGGCATGACACTTTGGACATTTGATTAATCTCTTCACCAGTCTTAGGGCACTGGTCAAGAGTCTCAAGACTCAAAACACAGGCCTTATCTATGAGAGTGTTAATGGGTTTAAACTTATCCATATGGAATCGTTCAAGGATCTTCTTTATGTAGGTCTCTTGAGACAGACTAAGAATATTCCTAGAGCGATTCCTAATAATATTGATGCCAAACACAAAGTTGGCTTCACCCATGTCCTTCATCTTAAAAGCAGAGGACAACCATCTCTTTAGTCTCGGCAATCATCTCTATGTCATTCACAGCCAATAGAATGTCGTCAACATATAAGGATAGAATAAGGAAACTTTCCTTGGACCGTTTCACATACATAGAGTGATCCTCTTCAATCATTTCAAAACCAATAGAGGTACTGGCAAGATGAAATCTAAAGTACCACTGCCCAGATGATTGTTTAAGGCCATATATACAACGTTTGAGAGGGAAAACTTTGTGCACTTGTCCTTTGGCCTCAAAATCTACTGGTTGATCTATAAAGATCTCCTCTTCTAGTTCTCCATTGAGAAAAGTAGCTTTAACATCCATCTAAAAAGTTTTAAATTCAATTTTACGAAAATGGCTAGAATGAGGCGAATTTAGGCAATTCTCACCACTGGGGAGAAAGTATAGCCCTTCACCACAAGGCGTGCCTTATACTTGTCAATTGAACCATCTACCTTGTGTTTGACCTTTAAAACCCATTTGTTTCCAATGGTCTTATGCCCAAGAGGTAGATCAACTAACTCCCATACTTAGCTCTTACTCATAGAACTCAGTTCATCCTCCATAATAGCTTGTCACTTATCCTTAACCTGTGAGGAGAGCGCCTCTCACAAAGAAGCAAACTCATCCTCATCCTTTGCAACATAAATGAGACCTTCTCCTTCAATCTCAAAATGGTGACGGAGAATATACCCACAAGTGCTCCTATGCGCAAGGAAATCCTGATGATCATCTAGTGGTATACTCCCACTGGTTGGTACACTCTCACTAGGTTGATCAATCTCACTTTCTCTGGAAATTACAGGATGAGTTAATTCCCTATCATCGCCAAGAGTAGTTGAGATGCTTTCCTCGTCCTCTATCTCAAAGAGGTCGAGATCCCTACTGGTGTCACCAATGCTAAGAAAGTTTGTCTTAATGAAGTCGACATCCCGTGACTCTATCTCGGTCATTCCTCCGTCAAGGTGTCCACCATACATAACGTAACCCTTCGAGCTGTTGGAATATCTTATAAAGATGTGTCTCCTAGCTTTAAGGCCAAGCTTCCCAAACTTATGGGAGGTGTTGTGAACATAACCTGTTGATCCCTATGGTCGTATATGCCCTAAATTTGGCTTTGCGCTCTGTCATAACTTATAGGGGGTCGAAGGAACTGACTGTGAAGGCACTCGGTTAAGGATGTAGGTAGCAGTCAGAAGAGTATCCCCCCAGAAAGATACCGAGAGGTTGGCTTGCACCATCATCGACCAAACCAGATTTAAGAGTATCATATTTCTCCTCTCCGCAATGTCATTTTACTGCGGAGTGCGAGAAACGGTTAATTTCCTACGAATCCCCTTCTCCTCACACAGTTCTTTAAACTGGTCAGATAGATACTTGCGTCCCTGATCAGTGCACAAAATTTTTAAGCTTATTTAACTGATTCTCAACCTCCGCCATGTAGCATCTGAAGCAATCTAATGCCTCGTAGCGGTGAGCAATCAGATACACATAGCCGTATCGTGAATAATCATTAATAAATGTGAGAAAATAAAAGGCGTCATTGCGTGTCTTTATATTCATAGGTTCATAAATATCTGAGTGGATAAGTTCTAGAGGTTGGTTAGCTCGGACTACCTTTCCAAAAGGCTTTCGATGAGCCTTACTTGCTAGACAGGGCTCGCACACAGGGAGGTTGACTTTAGCGAGTGGGCCTAAAAGGCCTTCTCTAGCTAACATAGTCATCCTGTCTCGCCCTATGTGTCCCAATATAGCAAGCCATATAATAGATTTAGAATTATTACATATATTAACTATATAAGAAACAAATAAAGTAGAATCAATTAAATCCAATTTAAAAAATTTATCAAGTAAGGATCCACGTCCAGCAAAAGTACCACTCAAATAAAACTCTAAAGTGCAACCGTCAATATGGAAAGAATATCCTAAAGATAACAATGCAAAAATTGAAAGTAGATAATGTTGAATATTCGGTGCATAAAGCACATTGTGAATCCAGTATGCATTTTAAGTTGATAAGTACCAACTCCTCGAACTATTTCACTGGTATCGTTCCCCATGAATATGTTTTGGGATCCATTCAGAATTCTACGATAATTTATAAAACCCCCTCGATCTCATGCTATATGTGTCACACTCCGTTCACACAGAACCAGACCGGTGACCGAGTTAACTTTGGTTAACCCAAAACCTGTCCGGATCATCTGATACAGTACCCCACCACAACATACCCACATCTAAGATAAGTGTTCAAAAGTTCAGCGGAAGACTTAAATTACCTGTAAATATCCCCAATATACTTGATACCCAAATTGTAGTATATAGCTAAATACATATGGGCTCATAGGTATGATATTTACACAAAAAGAATAATAATTTACATATCAAGTACACAAAAGGGGAGGTCATCAAAAATCAAAAAGCGAAATCCTGTACGGTGTCATTACTGCGGTCCCGCAGCACAGTCCTCGCACATGCAATCAGCATTGTGCTCATACTTCTCAGGGACCCACCAATCCTCAACAGGAAACTCAATTGTGGGGCTTGACTTTGATCTTCAGGTGAGTGACCTGCAAAATCATCTAAAAGAGGTGTGCACATGGGATGAGCTCACTAGCTCAGTAAGTGAAAATAAATATCACACAAACATTCACATCCATATGCACTATATGCAATGTAATTCATTTTAATCTTATCCACCTAAATAACATTACTAAGACTTAGGTTATGTGCTACTCACAATCACAGTGCACGTATGCCCCGGATACGAGTAGCAAACTCCATCCCGTGATACGCCCATAGGGCTGTTGGAGAAGGCCCACCGTTAGTACTCAGAAAAGTAAAGCATATCGACCACCGGCTCTCAACATAAAAGTAAATGACAGAAATGTAAAGGTGTCAACCCTAACAATTTAAAAGAAATACGATTGGCCCTTTTGAATATACCATTGAGGTTGTCGATTATCCTAATGACCAGCTGGGCGTATGTCTAACCGCCATAGTGACCCAACAACCGCGACCATTGCTTTCCCCCAAGTGATAACTAAACACCTCAACCCCTATTGGGAAGGGTTGTTGTCACACCCCGTTCACACTGAACCGGAGCGGTGACCGGGTTAACACCGGTTAACCCAAACCTGCCAGGATCATCAGATACTGTATTCCACCACAGCATACACACACTAACATCAATTCATCAGATCAGCGGAAGACTAAGTTTTACCTGTAAATAATTCCCATATACTTGATACCCAAATGATGATACCATAATTATATACATTTGGGCCCGAAGGCATGATATATACACAA
The DNA here is from genome assembly GCF_013358625.1 of Macadamia integrifolia. Classification (NCBI taxonomy): domain Eukaryota; kingdom Viridiplantae; phylum Streptophyta; class Magnoliopsida; order Proteales; family Proteaceae; genus Macadamia; species Macadamia integrifolia. The sequence continues at coordinate 37,482,399 of NC_056558.1, read as the reverse complement.
AAGAATAAAGTCCAAGTATCAAGTATATATAGGAAAATATCAGAATCATCAGAGTACACAGCTCGGCATCGGTATCAAGGCTGGAGCTCGGCTCGGCCTCAGAACCGCTGTCCTGCAGCACAGCTCTCACACGCGCAGTCTACGCCGTGCTCAAACTCATCAGGGGTCCACCAGTCCTCTTCAGGAAACTCGACTGCGGGACCCACCCCAAGCTCCTCAGATGCATGACCTGCAAAATCATCTAAAAAGGGGTGTACACGTGGAATGAGCTCACTAGCTCAGTAAGTAGAAAGATGGACCACACAACAGTCTACACATCACAACACATCATATGCACTACATGCCATGCAAGTCATTTTAAATCACACACACCTAATCAACATTACTAAGTCTTTGGTTTTAGTGCTACTACAACCACAGTGCGCGTATACTCCGGGTACGAGCCGCGAACTCCCTCCCGCGATACGCCCATAGGGCTGTTGGAGAAGGCCCAC
>NC_056558.1:37469243-37480196 GCF_013358625.1 Macadamia integrifolia | reverse complement strand
ACACGGTTTGGGCACTCCCGTCTCTTCTGGCACTGGCTCGGACTTGTCGGGCCAGTCGGTGTTTAAGGTCACCCGTGCCATCATAGCCCATAAGGAACCCGCTCTAACATCCTCTGGCTCGGTTCCTGAATGGTTAAACCGGTTCAACCGCGAAATCAGACCGGGTTTAAGAAGCGGGATATTACAGTTGTAGTACAGGGAATGATAATCCTAAACCGTATGCTCCTATATGACAAAGTACGATTGCATAGTGCTATCGCTTCCTCTACCATGGGCCACAAATGCACTCGTTTTTAAATCGACTACAGCGTCTAGTCTAATAATGCATCATGCACAGTAATCCAATCATTCATCACATAAGCACATCTATCATTTAGCATTGAGAATGTAAAGCACAACACACGTATCATAAATCATTTAGAATGCACAAGCAATGCATGCGAATGGCATACGAGGATGACTAATCTATACATAATTTGCATGATGACATGGCTAGTCTAGAAACAATTTAATGATGTAAAAATACACCTTAAAATAAAGTCAAATGTTCTTTCCCCACTTACTTATTGGGTACAAAAGCTCACGTTCAGTACGGGTGAGATCCGGCGTGAGAAATGTAAGTTTCTAGTGGAACCTATCATAAGCGAATAAGGTTAGTATTTCACTACCTTGGGGTCAAAACTAATGAGGTTTGATGTTTAAATCATGTTTAAAATCATAAAAGAATGTTGTCCACCCGTTTTGGGCCCATTCGGGCTAAAAAATCTGACTGGTGGGCCAACAGGTGGGTCAGACAGCCCATCGGTCTTCGCCCACCGATTCAACAGGCCAGCCGGATAGCCCATCGGTCTTCGCCCACCAGTTCAACAGGCAGACCAGATAGCCCATCGGGCCTTGCCCACCTATTAGAATTAAGGTTTCGTCCCAACAGACGGGCCCCTACAAGTGCGCGGATTCGCCCGTCGGTCTTCACCCAACTGTTGGTGCGAAAATTGGTTTTCTCTCTTAAAACACTCTTCAACCTTGGAAAAACCAAATGGGGTTGTTCCAATCACATTTTTCACATCTAAGTTCTCATAAGATGATTCTAACCTAGATCTAAGTTAGATTTAATGATTGAAAAGCAATATTACCTTCTTTGCTCAAGAACTCTTCCAAAACCCCAAAATCACCTCTTAACTCAAGAAATCACCAATACTTCTTAAATCTTTGAAACACTTCTTTAAACCTTCAAAATCAACATATAGACCATCTATTAAACCTTAGATTCATCATCTCAAGTGGGATTAATAAGATCTCATAGAATTCTACCCAAATCAAGGGTTTCACTTGGGGTTTTGTGAAAGTTTAAGAAGTATAGCCTTCACTCACCTCAAATCGTAGGTCTCGTGTTAGGAATCACTTTTTCAGTGTCGGAATGAGAAGATCAAACATCGACGTCGTTTAAAATTATTTCTTCCTCTTTTTCTTTTCCTTTTTTCTTCTTCGTTCTCTTTTCTTCCTTTCTTTTCTCTCTCTTCTTTACTTTTCTCATCCACTCTTTAAGCCATTAAATGAGAAAAAGGAAAAACAATAAGTACTATTTATACTAGACAATATTTAGTAACCACATGGATGGGTCACACTGGTGGGCGGGTTTGCCCACCTGTGATCGCCCACCTGTTGGTCAAAACTTAGCCAAATAATTGAGATTTCGATGGAATTCGACTCTCAACATGTATCTCACTCTCGATACAAGATATATAATACATATACACTTTAGGATACGAATACATACCAGCATTACCAGAATATGGCCTTATGATACGTGCATGTACACGGCTTGGGTACACCCGTCTCCTTTGGCACTGGCTTGGACTTGTCTGGCCAACCTGTGTTCAAGGTCACCCTTGCCATCATGGTCCATAGGGAACCCGCCTTAACCCTCTCTGGTTTGGGTCCTGCATAGTTAAACCGGGTTAACCGTATAAGTAAATCATGTTTTAAAAGTAGGGTATTATAATATGTTTTGTAGCTTCTGTAACCACAATCCAATCAAACTGTGTATGGGCAACCAAAACATGGATACAAATAAAATTATAGAGAGAAGGATAGAAATGGTAGCTGCTTTGGCTCAGTGCAATCATGAGCGAAGTTTCCCATCTTCTGGTAGTTATAGCATTTGACCTTGGATAAATCTTTCTTTCCGCCACACTTGCCTCTTTTGTGCTTGGCGGGCTTACCTTCTTTTGGCACCTGGTTCTGAGCCATACCCTGATTTCATGGGTTGCCTTGTCTTTTGCGCTTGACCTTGCACTTACCTCCCTTGGCGATTAAGGCAGTTATGCAGTTTGCCTCTTGGCACTCTGCCTCAAGTTCCACATGTTGTACAACATCAGTGAAATTTATAATATTTTCATTGTCTGTGAGAACGGATTTTATGGGGCTCCAAGAATCGAGTAGTGTCCTAATGATAGCTTAAACTTACTGTTCATTAGTAAGAGTGGTCCCAACATCTTTCAGCTTCCAAATCATGTCCTTGACCACCCTAAGGTGTTCATATATAGTGTGCTTAGGATCCATCTTATACATTTCAAACTTCAAGATCATCCCCCTTAACCTTGTAGTAGATGTACCTCCAAAGTCAATGTTCAACTGGTCCCACATGGACTTAGCTGTGGTGTGTTTCTCATAATCACCAATCAACTCATCATGCATAGCGCGTATTGTGATCTTTATTCACCTATTAATTAGAGACTTCCATATCACGACAGTGCTGAGCGATAGTACCCTCAGTGGGTTTGTTCATAACATTAATCATGTACTCAAGATTGTTTTGCTTATTGAGCAAATATTGAATCTTTCGATGCCATATGTTATAGTTGGGTCCAGTCAATTTGTCACCCTTGGTGAGGTTCGCAAGAACATGATTAGTGGTCATATCACTACACACAATAATGTACAAGGTAAACATCTAAGAATTTGTTACAGAAACCTTGATTAAAATTAATAGCTCCTTATTCCACATGGTGAAACCAAAAATTTTGTTATGCTCATAATCAAATATCACATGTGTGGGTCAGGGATATATAATTTCAATTGATTTCGAACAAATATAAGGAGAACATGTATCTCATATCCACAAAATTACGCCATACAAATGGGTGTGTATGGGTCTCATATAGGAACCCAATTGGTACTTAAAGTGGCATGTCGAGCTGGTATAAGTGTATGATATGCAATGAGAGGCGCTTCCCCTTTACAAGGCTTCTAAAAAAATAAAAAATAAAAAATTACATTGTCCTAAAATAATTACATCTTTTAAAAGTCCTACTACATCAATATATTGAGTAGGGAACGTCGCACTTTACATCATGCGCGAAGACTACCTCTAGCGTACATACATGAACATGCCCACTTAAATTAAATACCAATCATGATCTCCAACAAAAAAAAAAAAAAAAAGAATAATCAACCATGGGTCAATGGGTGGAGATCGACCATGCATCCTAACAAGTGGAGCGAGTCTCAAGTCAAAACTATCATAGGAGGGTATGATGATTTGTCAATACATACACATATGCATGTTAAAACACATTTCAAAGCAATAATATGTCTGGCCTAATAACATGAAGGTCGCATGTTCGAGTCATGCCAATAAATCCAATAATGTAAAGCAAATAACATAAATATGCATCATTATATCAACAAACAATTCCAAGTAAATCATCTGAGAAATTACCCTCCCTTTGACCTAAGTCATTAAGGGAAAAAACAAAATTTTAGGTACCCTTAATCGCAATCAGGGTAAATTTTCCAATATTTGCTAGTCCCAATATATTAAAGCAAGTAACATAAAACATGCTTATAATAATATTATCATAGTATTATTAATGCAATTTGGGTTAAGGTTAAGAAACCCTAATCCAATTCTCATCAATAAAAGAAAAAAGAATCAATTAGTATTAGTCACCAAGATGACCACTAGATCGGATTGTATTGGAGTGACGGTTGGATAGGCCAAAAAACGAAAGGGAGACATTTAATTTAAAACACCTTTCACATTAAACATACATTACTGACTATCGCAAAATAAAATTAAAGACAAAAATAAATAATAAGCTTGTCTTTATAAAAAAACAGAGGTCTTTCCTTAAAAGTTTCTTTTATAAAATTTTATATTGATAGAGTTGAAAGTAGTGGGTATTGTTCATGAACAGTATCCATCACTTTCATTCTTTTTTATTTAAAAAAAATTCTTATTGTTTTGTCCACGAGGCAAGCAGAAGCCAAAGCCGCCACCCACAGCCACAGCCACCAGAAACATAATCTCTTTCCAGTAGCCCACGACCACCTTTTAATTTGAAAAATAAAAAGATCTCCAAAAACAGACATAGTAACCGTCACTGTTCATCCAAATCTAAATCCAATTTTGAATCGGATGAATAGTTCGACTTATAATTAAATAAGTGAGAGATGATGCAATCAATCTGGCTCTGGTGCTAATGTTAATTGGAAAGTAAATGGATATCAGAAATTCTCTCAGTGTAGTTTTCCTCGCAGTGGAATGGATTGGGTTGCATCACGTATCAATTCGCATGAACAACGATGAATGAAATGTTGCGATAATCTCGCTAGGCAATATTCCATTCTCTAAATCTAAGGATTGCAATAGAGATCCTTGAAGACATACACTCTCAATTGGGAGAGACAAAAGAGAATAAGGAGAGAGAGATTTAGAGATTAGGTCAAAATCCTACTTGGCTTTGTGGCAAAAACCCTCTTATTTATTTATAGAGAATTGGTTAACTAGGGTTTCCAATCCTAGTGGGTCTATGATTACCCCAAGTGGACGACCCACGTGGATCGTCGTCATTTCGGTATTGTTCTAAATTGGGACCTCTGGCGGCTACTCTAAGAGTATGGAACAGAACAATCGTGGGCTTCATTCCAAGGCAGCGTGAGAGTCTTAGAGAGTCTATTAACATTCATCAGCAACTAGACCCCAGCTCCAGGGATGTGCATTGGTTCAACAAGGAATCAGAATTGCTCTCTGCTCTCAGGAAACTGGAAGAGCTGTTGTGGCAACAGAAGTCGCCGGTGAAATGGCTCACTAAGGGGGACCGAAATACTAGGTATTACCACATTTTCACCATGAAAAGGAGGGCCCAGAACAAGATTTCTTCCCTTACTAGGAATGGCATTCAGCTTACTGATGAGGCATCCAATCCGACACTAAATCTGTATTATTTCAATCTGATCTGGGGAATGGTTACTGAGGCCGACAATGCCCACCTTCTTAGACCATTTACCGTGCAAGAGATTACCAACACTGTTCTGGCTATGCCTTCCCACAAATCACCAGTCCCGGATGGGTTTTTAGGCCACTTCTATCAGAAAGCCTGGCCCATAATCAACGATGATGTGGTAAAGTGTGTAATGGAATTCTTCAGGACTGGCTCGTTCGCTCAAATAATGAACGCGACCGATATTGCTCTTATTCCTAAGGTTGCTCACCCATATGCAATTGGGGATTATCGCCCCATTAGTCTCTGCAACTTTATCCGTAAAGGGTTATTTCTAAGCTCATCGTCAGCCGCCTGCATCCCCTTTTGTAAAGAATTGTTTCATTCCATCAGAATGGCTTCATCAAAGGCAGGACTATTTAGGATAATGTTTTACTCACCAATGAAATACTCCAAAAGCTCAAGAACACCCGTAGGGGATGTACAACCCTTTTCTCATTGAAAGTGGACATGAGTAAAGCATATGACAAGATGGAATGGACATTCTTGCGACAGACCTTGATTAGCTTCAGCTTTGATGAAGAATGGGTTAGGAGGACCACGGTCTGTGTTGAAAGCTCACAACTTAGCATATTGTTCAATAGGAGCCTGCTTCCTGCCTTCAAACCAACGAGAGGGTTAAGACAGACAGGGAGATCCTCTTTCTCCATACCTTTTTGTATTGTGTGCGGAGTTTCTATCTTCCCATCTTACACTAGCTTTGGAATCTGGGCATTTGAAAGGGATCCAATTTTGTAGGGGGCGGCACTCGTATCAACACATGGCCTTCGCTGATGATTTGATATTTTTTGGGTAGGCTTCAATGACCGAGGTTAGACTACTCCAGGATATCCTCACAATCTACTGTAGCCATTCTGGCCAAAGTATTAACATCAGCAAGTCAAGGGCTCAATTCAGCACCAACGCTTCAACAGAAATCAAAAGACAAATTAAGAGAGTTCTTCCAAATCTCTCCTGTAAACTCTTTGGATAAGTACTTGGGCATTCCGCTTATAGCAGGCAAGCTATCCAGATCTAGTTACAAAGAGCTCATGTAACGAGTTTCCCATCGCCTTCACCACTGGAAAGCACAATTTTTTAGCCCGACAGGGAAGCCTATACTCATACAATAGACCCTCTCGGCGATGCCTATTTACACAATGTCCTGCTTCTCCCTCCCCAGTTCTGTCCACAGGGATTTGGATAAATCTACTAGCTCTCAGATTCCAACTATTGCTTGGATGGACATCTGCAAACCAAAAAGGTTTGGAGGTCTGAATATTAAGCGATCAGGGATCATCAATAGGGCGTTGCTTGCTAAAAAGGTTAGGAGTTGTTGACTCAGCCTCACTCCCTATGGGCTCGAATGATGAAAGAGAAATATTTTCCCCATTTTCTTTCATGGAAGCTCGGTGTCCGGTGACCGCTTCTTGGGGCTGAAAATCTATCTGCTCCAGCTGGGATCTCCATCGTATTGGGACTTTTAAGCAGCTTGGGAACGGAGAGTCAATCAATCCATAGTCAGACTTTTGGATACCCAATTGCCCTCCATCAGCGGCCCCTTTTCCCCTCTCTCGGGAGGCACCTACTTAGGTGGACAGACGTATCAACAAGCTAATCGTACGTGGAAAAGTGATCTTATTATGCATTGGTGGCCGCCGGACATATCTATGATCATTCTATCAATTCCCATTCCCTTCGTGGCGAGACCTGATATGCTTGTCTGGGCTGCTACAGCGAATGGGAATTTTACAGTGGCATCTCTCAATGGCTCCTAAAATCCAGTACCTCCTCTGGAAGACGGTGAAATCGTCTGCAATTCTGATCTCGTACAATTCCATACAATACCATCTTCAGGTGGTGACACGTGTATTGATATCAATTCAATGGTTCAAATTTGGTACAACTAATAAAACATTAAATCAGTGAAGAGGCATTTAAATCAGATCTGGACCATTGTATTGGTATCAATACACGTGTCACCGCCTGAAGGTGGTATTTCATGAAATTGTACGAGATCAGAATTGCAGAAGATTTTTTTCCCTGGAAGACCTACAACATTAGCATCCCTAAAGATTGAGAGAGAAGTTACCAATTTGTAAATTTAGAAATGAAGGATTGAATATCTAAAAAGATTGTACAAGCAGCGGAGTTTCTACGCCATTACCTGGTGAAATGGACAGAAGTTGGATCATAGAGGGTCCCATTTGACGTATGCCTATAAACCAAAAGCTTCTCCTTCTTTGGCATGCAAAAACCCATGAGTAGAACCAAGGTACTTTGTTTCACATTCCCCAAAGTAGTCATCTCCAAAATAAACTCTTTCTCAGAGCGTTGAGAGTATTGCAACCTCTTAACCATTAGGGCAGAACCATCTGGAAGCGTTGCCTTGTACATTGTCCCGGTTCTTCCTGACCTAATGATATTGTCTTTGCTGAAATTGTTAGTAACCTTCATCAGATCACTCAACCTTAGGAACACGGCTTAGCTTCTATCATATTGCTCCATTGAAGGAGGGTAGCAGCATACTTAGCTTGGGATAGGTGAAGACCTTAAGTGGAGCGATGTGCTTCAACACCCAAGAAATAACTCAAAGCTCCAAGATCCTTTATAGCAAATTCCTGACCAAGAGTAGAGATAAGGGAGGCAACCGATTGAGAGTCACTACCTATGATGATGATATCATCAACATAGATTAGTATAAGCATAATCTCCTTGGATGTGCGATGAATAAATAAAAAGGAGTCGACCTGAGATGTCACAAAACCATGAGAAATCAAATGAGTGCTAAGTCGATGATACCAAGCCTAAGGTGCCTGTTTGAGACCGCAGAGAGCTTTACGAAGCTTGCAAACATGATTTGGATATCGTTGATCAATGTACCCCTGTGGTTACTTCATAAACACCTGTTCAGTAAGGGTGCGATGAAAAGAAAATCATTATGAACATCTAATTGCCTTTAATGTTCAATTGGCTGATAGCTATGGAGAGAACAACCCTAATGGTAGCAGGTTTAATGACAGGGCTTGAACATTTCATCATAGTTCAGTCTAGTCTATTTGGTGAACCTCTTAGCCACGAATCATGCTTTATGGCGATCAATAGAACCATCAGCCTTAGTCTTAATCCGATAGATTCATTTACAATTGACTAAGTTCATGGAGAGGTGATGAGGCATTAAATCCCAAGTGCCATTTCGAAGTAAGGCGTTGAACTCAGAGGCCATTGAGAGGCGCCACTGGGGGCCTTTGTTGGTAGTAGAGAAGCAAGTCGGTTTAGGGTGGGTGTTGCTGCCAAAAAACCCCGCTAGTCGAACCTACACAAACACAGACGACGGAGGCCCGGATCTTTGTCCGGGGTTAGTCCTCCGACGCTCAAGTCAGGGTCGGCCGCACAGTTCAATAAGGGAGTAATGGTGAGGGTATCAGAACTTACCTCTTTCCTTCCTCTTGGCCTCCTTATATGCTTCTTCGGGGCTAGGGTTTCCTCTTGCCTTCTGGGGTCCACCTTGTGGGGAATATTCCCCTCATGCAAACGATGTGACAGAGCGTGATAGAGTCTTCGTACTCCCTACCTGGCGGGCGACACGTGTCCCGGTGGGCGACACATGTCCCGGTGGGCGACGGGTGTCCTCACCCTACTGAGCCGTATGATTTGGCTATATCAGGAGCCCCCTTACTCCCGCTAGGAGTCTCTTCCTATGGGAGTAACCAAATTTTTTGTAATTGTAATTTTTCCCTCTTTTTCCTGCCTTCGGCCTTATTCCTTCGGCTTTAGTTCTGCTTGCAACCGAGAGCTTCAGTCAGCCGATGTGAAGACCTTGGGTCAGTTCGGCTCGGCCTTGTCCGAGACACGACCTAGGCAAGGACCTTGGGTCAGTTCGGCTCGGCCTTAGCCTGAGCACCGTCCGAGGTAAGCACCTTCGGTCAGTTCGGCTCGGCCTTAACTTGAGCCCAGACCGAGGCAAAGACCTTCGTTCAGTTCGGCTCGGCCTTAGCATGAGCCCCGTCCGAGGTAAGCACCTTTGGTCAGGTCCGTTCGGCTTTGGCCGACCCCCGACCAAGGTGAGGACCTTATGTCAGGTCCGTTCGACTTTGGCCGACCCCCGACCCAGGTGAGGACCTTCGGTCAGGTCCTTCGGCTTTGGCCGAACTCCCAACCGAGGTGAGGACCTTCGGTCAAGTCCGTTCGGCTTTGGCCGACCCCCAACCAAGGTGAGGACCTTCGGTCAGGTCCGTTCGGCTTTGGCCGAACTCCCAACCGAGGTAAAGTCCTTCGGTCAGGTCTGTTCGGCTTTGGCCGAACTCCCCATCCGAGGCAAGGACCTTCGGTCAGTTCGGCTCGGCCTTAGCTTGAGCCCCGACCGAGGCAAGGACCTTCGGTCAGTTCGGATCGGCCTTAGCGTGAGCCCCCGACCGAGGCAAGGTCTTTCGGTCAGTTCGGCTCGGCTTTAGCCTGAGCCCCCCACCGAGGCAAGGACCTTCGGTCAGTTCGACTCGGCCTTAGCCTGAGCACCGTCCGAGGTAAGCACCTTCGGTCAGGTCCGTCGGCTTTGGTCGAACTCGCAACCGAGGTGAGGACCTTCGGTAAAGTCCGTTCGGCTTTGGCCGACCCCCGACCAAGGTGAGGACCTTCGGTCAGGTCCGTTCGGCTTTGGCCGAACTCCCAACCGAGGTAAGGACCTTCGGTCAGTTCGGCTCGGCCTTAGCCTGAGCACCGTCCGAGGTAAGCACCTTCGGTCAGTTCGGCTCGGCCTTAGCTTGAGCCCCCGTCCGATGTAAGCACCTTCGGTCAGTTCGGCTCGGCCTTAGCCTGAGCCCCCGACCGAGGCAAGGAACTTCGGTCAGTTCGGCTCGGCCTTAGCCTGAGCCCCCGACTGAGGCAAGGACCTTCGGTGAGTTCGGCTCGGCCTTAGCCTGAGCCCCCGACCGAGGCAAGGACCTTCGATCAGTTCGACTCGGCCTTAGCCTGAGCACCGTCCGAGGTAAGCACCTTCGGTCAGGTCCGTCGGCTTTGGCCGAACTCCCAACCGAGGTGAGGACCTTTGGTCAAGTCCGTTCGGCTTTGGCTGACCCCCGACCAAGGTGAGGACCTTCGGTCAGGTCCGTTCGGCTTTGGCCGAACTCCCAACCGAGGTAAGGACCTTCGGTTGGAGATGAGTGGTCAGTCGAAGCGAACCATACAGATATTAGAAGACATGCTCAGGGCCTGTACAATGGAGATGAGTGGCAGTTGGGAAGAATATATACCTCTTATGGAGTTTGCATATAACAACAGTTACCAAGCTACAATTGGGATGGCTCCATATGAGGCATTATATGGTAGAAAGTGCAGAACTCCTTTGTATTGGGATGAGGTCGGTGAACGTCGAATGTTAGGACCTGAGATGATACAGATGACTTGTGACAAAGTCGACGTTATTAGAGAACGGATTAAAGCAGCTCAGTCCCGCCAAAAGAGCTATGCGGACACCCGCAGGAAGGAGATTGAATTTCAGCCAGGAGCAAAGGTATTTCTCAAGGTCTCTCCTACTAAAGGGTTGCAAAGGTTTTACAAAAAGGGGAAGTTGAGCCCAAGATACATTGGGCCATTTGAGATCTTATCCCGAGTTGGCTCAGTAGCCTACATGCTTGCTCTGCCACCTTCGCTTTGAGATGTTCACAATGTATTCCATGTATCCATGCTGAAG
>NC_056558.1:37445474-37467370 GCF_013358625.1 Macadamia integrifolia | reverse complement strand
GATGTGTGGACTGCTGTGTGGTCCATCTTTCTACTTACTGAGCTAGTGAGCTCATCCCACGTGTACACCCCTTTTTAGATGATTTTGCAGGTCATACATCTGAGGAGCATGGGGTGGGTTCCACAGTCGAGTTTCCTGAAGAGGACTGGTGGACTCCTGAGGAGTTTGAGCACGGCGTAGACTGCTCTTGCGAGAGCTGTGCTGCGGGATAGCAGTTCTGAGGCCGAGCTGAGCTCCACCCTGGAGGCCGTGCTGAGCTCCACTTCCGAGGTCGAGCTGAGCTCTTCTACATGATGCCGAGCTGGGCACAACCCCTGATGCCGAGCTGAGCTCCAGCCTTGAAACCGAGCCGAGCTGTGCACTCTGATTATCTTGATGATTTCCTGTATGTACTTGATATTTGAATTTTATTCTTTTTGTGTATTTACCATGCCTTCGGGCCCAAATGTATATATATTTATTATATCACAATTCGGGTATCAAGTATATGAGACTTATTCACAGGTAAAACTTAGTGTTCCGCTGATCTGATGAACTTGTGTTAGTGTGTGTATGCTGTGGTGGAATACAGTATCTGATGATCCTGGCAGGTTTGGGTTAACCGGTGTTAACTCGGTCACCGCTCCGGTTCAGTGTGAACGGGGTGTGACAAACGGTGGTATCAGAGCGTGATGCTCTGCTCCACTCACAGCATACCATTAGAATCCCGTAGACTCTATAATAGGAAAATGGGGTTGGGTAAAGGTAAAAGCTTAAAGATTAAAAGTCAAAGAAAGAAAGTATAAAAAGGGATTGCATTATATATTGCATTCATGGCATGCGTGAGTATAGATAAGAAGGGGATTAGGTTGGTGATGTAACCTATAGAGTACTATTTCGACGAAATTTCGGTAGCATAACGGCGTAAAATGGGATTTCCAAAAATTTTACACAAATACCTGATAAACAACAGATAATAAATATAACAAAGAGCACAGATAGAAAAATCACATCACCACAAAACCACACAAGTACTCCACATATGAAAACACCACAAAAATCCACTATCCAAAGATATTTTATTCCATAAATGAAACCAGTTACAATACATATACAAGGAATGAGAATAAATAAATATACAATGTCTACAAAAAAGGAGAAAACGGGTAAACAGCTAGTGTGGGTGAGCCAAGCCCTCACTAGTCGTCGTCATCGTCGTCGATGATCACCACGTTCGCCGGAGGCCTGGAGTTGACGTCGAAGCGGTGATCGTAATAATCGAACCTCGCGTTCACCACCCGTACCTCCCTCCGAAGCCGGCCATAGTCTGCTGAGATAGCGTTGGCCCTGGTGTCCAAGTCCTGACCCAGCCTAAGGAAGGACTCCTCCAAGGTGGCCTGCCTGGAGACAATCTCGTCCAGCCGCCTCAGTATCTGAACCTGGCCATCCTGCAAAGCCCGTATGGAGGCTGTCTGGCCCTCGTAGTCGTAGGCACCACTCCTAGGTGGTGGGGCTGTAGCTCTGGAAGAACTAGGGCCAGGACCTCTTGATTCCTGAGGCACCTCCTCAGGGATGTTGCCACCCATCAGATCTTCCTCCTCGTCCTGAGGAACGTAGTCCTCATCCTCCTCACTGGATTCCTCCTCCATGGGGACATCCTCCATAGGGGCAGCCCTCCTACCCCTACCTCTCTGAGTTCCTGATCTAGGAGGTGAATCCATGAGGGTCTGAAGACCCATCTTCAAGAGGTTTCTCCGGTCGAACCTATCAGCCGGAGTCTTCCCCTCCTCACCGCTCAGATCCACTCCGAAGAACTCGAAGATCCTAGTGAGGATCCTGCCGTAAGGGAGTCCTCCATCCTCTGGGTGGGAAGTGTGGTGCTCCATCGTTCTGAGAATGATGTAGGGAAGGCACAAGTGCTCGCTGCCTCCCTCTGCGGCCGTGAAGATGCAGAAGGCAATGAAAGCCGCCATGAAACCCACCTGGTTCCGATGACCTCCTCTGGGAAGCAGGTTGAACTGAATCAACCGGGCGAATAGACGAACCTCAGGATAGAAGGATGTCTCGGACTCCGGTCGACTGCTGCTGCCGCAGATGGTCTCGTAGATGAAGTCCGGTGTCTCCAGGCTCATGAACGGTCCCTGAGGCCTACCCCTGGGGGGACTGTAGTATCGGTGTCCCGCCGCCGATATACCCAATATACTGGCCAAGGTGCCTACCGTCAGCTGGATATCCACTCCCTTCACCAAGCTGCTGATGGTGAACTCCCCGAACGGGTACGACACCTCCAAGTTACAGTAGAACCGACGAACGAGCTGCTCGTAGCATGGTCGGTCCACCTGAAGAATAGAGTCTCAGCCTAATGCTGAGAACCTCTCCTGAAGCCTGGCCTTGTGGAAGTCTTCGACTACCACGGTCTTCTCCATCAACACTGACCCCTTCAGGAAGTTGGGCCAGTTGGCTGTGGCCTCGGCACTGAGGAAGTGCTCCTCATCATAGTCTGTAGGGTCAAACTGGGCAGGTGCAGGTCTCCCTGTGCGAGGAGCTGAAGAGCTGGTCTCCGCACTCTTCCGCTTAGAAGCGGTGGTCTTGCGTGGCGACATCCTGGCAATAAGAAAAGAAAGTAGGGATTAGTACAGGAAGGAAAAGACAGCAGCATTAAGAAGGGGAAATCCAAACCAAATTCATGCAAAACGGGAACGGCAACAATCTAGGAACTATAGGAAACCTATGACATGATGCACGGTAGTTGACAACGCATAGAAACATGCCAAAACAGTAGGAGGACAGCAAAAGCAATAAGCATAAATAAAATGAGGAAATTCAAGTCCATTGTGCAAATTTGAACATAATGGAGAATAGTTTGAAACCCTAGGTCTAGAGCAAAATGCCGTAGTAACGGGATCATGAAAGTACAAGAACATACCCAATTAGACTATGGAGTTCTACAAATACAAGCATGGAAGAAAAATCAAGGAAACCAATGTCAAAAATTGGGATTTTCATGAAAATACATGGGGATTCCAAGCACAATGGATAATCTATGCAAATTAAAGCATATGAAGCACAAAGCAAGTGAAATGCATCACAATGGAATCATCAATTGGAGAAAAGGATCAAAAATTTAAGAAACCCCAAAATTTGGAAACCTAGGGCACAAATTGGGGTTTTTCTCCAAATGAAGAAACAAATTCCTATAAACTACGAATGACTACAGTAGAACCATCATGAACACATGGAAAGACTATTCTATGGTGAAAAATAGGGAAAGGAAGCCTAGAAAGTAAACCCTATTCATGCATTTCACCCAAATGGAAATTATGGAAAAAGAGAAGAAGAGGAACTTACTTGAATGAAGATGAGTTGACTCTCCTCTAAAAGTGCCGAGTGGGTGAGTAAACTCGCGAGTAGAAGGGCCGAGGAGACCTCCAAGATCGCCCAAGGAAGAAAGGAAGAAAGAGAAAGGTGATGGGGAAAGAGACAAGACAGAACAGGGCCCTACAAGGCCCTGTTCGTGTTTTAAATCGGGCAAAACCGGCGGGTATAACCGGCGGGCTCCTACCCGCCGGTGCCACCCGCCGGTTAGGGCAGTGAAGACCGGCGGGTATAACCGGCGGGCTCCTACCCGCCGGTTCATCCCACCGGTTATGACAGTTGGGAAAAATTTTGAAAATTTGAAAATTCTTCTTTTCTTGTTCCCTTCTCTCCTCCTAGCATGATTACATTGATTTTTGCTATGGATGTTATTCCTATGATTAATATGCTAGGGTCAAGTGGGACCATTAGCATGTCTGTTGGGGACTTTGCCTGTATCTTGGAATTGAGCTATGATTATTTACAGGCTATCATACACTACAACACCTCATGTAATGGCATATGATTGTGTGCCTAAATCAATTCTATGGTGTTTAATCAATATGGTGTGTGACGTGTTCCAGGTACAGGGATACGATGGTACGTACTAGATCCGGTAGTAATGCCCGAGGTACCTCGCGGGGTCCTCGTCGGGTCGGTCGACCACAAAATCTTAGGGGGTCCTGTTCTGTGGGGCACACCTCACCTCCACTACCTCAAGAGACCCTTGGTCAGGGTGGGGCACATGGGAACCCACCTATGACTACACTTCCGGACCCTCCTCCGGTAATTACACCGGGAGATGTTGCTACGATAATCCAACAGTCCCAACAAGCTTTCCAGCAACAAATGCTTCAGCAACAGCAAGCATTTATGACTGCCATCCAGCAACAGTTGGATTTTTCTCAACCGGGCCAACCTCCCCGGGTACTCACTCCGCAGGACCCACCTGTAGGGTCGGGAACGGGACCACAAGTGGTGGGTACACCTCCAATCCCACCATTCGGTATTCCTCAGCATGGGATGCCTCCTCCATACTCCTACTATCCTGTCTATGCTCCTAACTTCCCGGCGACGAGTAATACGTCAAGGGTAGTGGAGTCTTTCAAGAGGAACTTACCACCGGTATTCTCTAAGGTGGGGAGTGATCCTCTGGAACCGGATCAATGGATCCAAGAATTGGAGAAGATATTTGAGGTGCTTGAGTGCACGGATGCCCAGAAGCTCATTTGTGCTGGGTTGCAACTCAAGAAAGAGGCAAATTCTTGGTGGCAAGCTTCCAAGTCTATATTGATGGCTGCTCATCCAGAACCTACTTGGGAGCAGTTTAAGGAGTTGTTCTTGGATAACCATTATCCGCGCAGTTTCAGAGATCGAAAGGAAACTGAGTTCATGGCCTTAACTCAAGGAGGTAAGACTGTCCTTGAGTACCAACAACAATTCGAGAGTTTGTTCCATTTTGCCCCAAGGCATATGCGAACAGCTGAAGAGAAGGCAGCAAGGTTCCTAAAAGGCCTAAAAGCATCTATTGGGTCTGTGCTTGAAGTCTTGGATTTGACCGAATATGGCCAGATTGTACAGAACGCCAAAACCATGGAAGATAAGCAAAAGGGTGAACAGTCCCTCACTCCTGGACTGTGGAAGAGAACAAATCCATTCCCAGATGCGGGAAATTCCTCCAAAGCATACCGCGGATCATACAGTTCTGGGCCTATGTATAGGCAGCCCTATAGGCCATCTGGCTACCCTCCTAGGCCAGTTGGTGGTTCGGGTTCTACCTCTTTTCGCCCGAACACTAGTGTGGCACCTACAGCTCCAAGGCCACCTCGACCTCCATCTGCAACGGGTCAAGTGCAGAGGGGCCCCGCTCCAGTTCCGACATCTCAGATTCGTTGTTTCAACTGCCATTCCTATGGGCATTATGCGAAAGACTGTCGGGCCCGACCAGCCTTGCCCTCCAGTCAGCCCTCTGCGTACCGACCTCCCTTACCTCGAGGCAATCAACCGCAAGGAAGGATGTATGCCCTATCAGCCGAGGAAGCTGAGGCTAGTACAGAAGTTGTAGCAGGTACATTTTAAATTAAGAAGTTCATTATGATTAATATTGATGACCTGCTGAAATTATATACATTGTTATACTAGGTATCCTACCCATATCGGGCATACCAGCCTATGTTTTATTTGAT
Source organism: Macadamia integrifolia (assembly GCF_013358625.1). NCBI lineage: Eukaryota > Viridiplantae > Streptophyta > Magnoliopsida > Proteales > Proteaceae > Macadamia > Macadamia integrifolia. The sequence goes on along the minus strand of NC_056558.1, from coordinate 37,461,851 downwards.
TCAGGAGCTACTCATTCATTCGCATCTAAGAGATTTGTAGGGAAACTTGGGATGTCACCCAGGATCCTAGACCATGGAATGATTGTTAGTATGCCTCCTGGTAAAATTGCACAGTTGAAGGAAGTGTATGGGTCGTGCCCAGTGGAGATTAGTGGGAAGAACTTTGATGCACAACTCATTAAATTCAATATGCAGAATTTTGATGTTATATTGGGTATGGATTGGTTGTCGGCTCATCGAGCTAATGTGATCTGTGCGGAAAGGCTGATTAAGGTAACAGATGACGAAGGGAAAGAGTGGGTATACCGAGCAGATACAATGAAAAGGGTGAGGAAGGTCCTTGTCTCCGCTCTCCAAGCGGTAAAGTTGCTAGAAAGTGGATGTCAGGGTTTCATAGCCTCGGTACTCGATGTTGATGCAAGAGTTACACCTCTAGAAGAAGTAAAGGTGGTCACAGAGTTTCCCGATGTTTTCCCAGATGATCTGATGCAATTACCACCCGATAGAGAGTTGGAGTTTGCCATAGACTTGACCCCTGGAGCAGCTCCAGTATCTAAGGCTCCATATAGGATGGCACCAGCTGAATTGAAGGAGTTGCAGATGCAGCTGCAGGAACTATTGGAAAAGGGGTTTATTCGCCCAAGTGTTTCACCTTGGGGTGCCCCGGTGTTGTTTGTCAAGAAGAAGGATGGTAGCTTGCGTATGTGCATAGATTACCGGGAGTTGAATAAGCTAACCATTAAGAACCGGTATCCATTGCCACGCATTGATGATTTATTTGATCAGTTGCAAGGAGCCAGGGGATTTTCAAAGATAGACCTTCGGTCCGGCTATTATCAGCTCAAGATAAAGAGTAGTGATATACCCAAAACAGCATTTAGGACTCGATACGGTCATTATGAGTTCCTAGTGTTGTCCTTCGGGTTAACCAATGCACCGGCAGCATTTATGGATCTAATGAATCGAGTATTTCAGGATGTGCTCGACAAATGGGTAATTGTTTTTATTGACGATATCTTGATCTACTCCAAGACCGAGGAGGAGCACACTCAACACTTGAGAATGGTGTTACAGAGGTTGAGAGATCAACAGTTGTTTGCCAAGTACAGCAAGTGTGAATTCTGGCTTGAACAAGTTGGATTCCTGGGGCACGTAGTGTCTAAAGCCGGAATCGAAGTAGATCCTGCTAAGGTGAAAGCAGTAGTGGAATGGGAAAGCCCCAAGAATGTTACTGAAATTAGAAGCTTCTTGGGTTTGGCTGGATACTACCGGCGTTTCATCGAGAATTTTGCTCGGATCTCAGCACCGATGACCAAGTTGACTAAAAAGGGTGTGAAATTCGACTGGGCAGAGGAATGTGAGAAGTGCTTCCAGGAATTGAAAGAAAAGTTGGTGACTGCCCCTGTGCTGACTATTCCTGAAGGCACAGGTGGAATGACAGTCTATACCGATGCTTCCAAAGTTGGTTTGGGTTGTGTTCTCATGCAACGAGGGAAGGTAATAGCGTATGCATCCCGACAACTAAAGGAATATGAGAAGAACTACCCCACTCATGACTTGGAACTAGCTGCAGTCATTTTTGCCCTTAAGATCTGGCGACATTATTTGTATGGGGAGAAGTGTGAGATATACAGTGACCACAAAAGCCTGAAATACTTCTTCACCCAGAAGGATCTGAACATGAGACAGAGAAGATGGCTTGAACTCATAAAGGATTATGATTGCGATATTCAGTATCATCCCGGCAAGGCTAATGTAGTGGCAGATGCATTGAGTCAGAAGACACCGACTGTGTCGCTCTCATACTTAGCAGTCAGCTCACCACTTGTGCAAGAGGCAATGCTAATGGATGAAACCCTCTTGTATGAAGGGGAAACCTTAGAGCTTGAACCTCAACCAGAAAACCTTAAATGGTTGACGGTATCCTTATCGGCTCTACAGGTGCATTCGGCAATTAGGCAAGAGGTGATAATGAAGCAACCTTTGGATCCTGAATTGCAGCGGATTAGAGTTAAGGTTCAAGACCAAACAATGAACGACCCAGATTTTACTTTAGCCAGTGATGGGGCATTGATGTTTCGAGACAGATTGTGTGTACCCGATGATTTGGATATACAAGATAAGATAGTGAGAGAAGCACATAGCTCCGAGTACTCACTCCACCCAGGAAGTACCAAAATGTACAAAGACCTCAAACAAAGTTATTGGTGGCCAAACATGAAAGTCACCATAGCTTTGTATGTGGCGACTTGTCTTACCTGCCAGAAAGCGAAAGCTGAGAGGCATCGACCTTATGGTACCCTTCAGCCACCCCCGGTAGCAGAATGGAAGTGGGAAAGGATTACAATGACCTTCGTCACCGGACTACCAAGTACACCTAAGGGAATGGATGCGATATGGGTGATTGTGGATCGGCTTACCAAGACTGCTCATTTCATTCCTATCAAGACCAAGTTCTCCATGACCAAACTAGCACAACTTTACATGGACAACATAGTGCGCTTACATGGAGTGCCAGTGAGCATTGTTTCAGATAGGGACCCAAGGTTCACTTCCAGATTTTGGAAAAGCTTACAGCGTGCCTTGGGATCACAACTGAATTTGAGTACAGCTTTTTACCCACAGACGGATGGTCAGTCGGAGCGAACCATACAGATATTAGAAGACATGCTCAGGGCATGTGCAATGGAGATGAGTGGCAGTTGGGAAGAATATATACCTCTTATGGAGTTTGCATATAACAACAGTTACCAAGCCACAATTGGGATGGCTCCATATGAGGCGTTATATGGCAGAAAGTGCAGAACTCCTTTGTATTGGGATGAGGTAGGTGAACGTCGAATGCTAGGACCTGAGATGATACAAATGACTTGTGAAAAAGTTGACGTTATTAGAGAACGGATTAAAGCAGCTCAGTCCCGTCAAAAGAGCTATGCGGACACCCGCAGGAAGGAGATTGAATTTCAGCCTGGAGAAAAGGTATTTCTCAAGATCTCTCCTACTAAAGGTTTGCAAAGGTTTCACAGAAAGGGGAAGATGAGCCCAAGATACATGGGACCATTTGAGATCTTATCCCGGGTTGGCTCAGTAGCCTACATGCTTGCTCTGCCACCTTCGCTTGGGGATGTTCACAATGTATTCCATGTATCCATGCTGAAGAAGTACGTGCATGATCCATCTCATGTACTACCCGTGGAACCAGAGTACCTAGAAGCTGATATGACCTACACAGAGCAGCCAGCTGAAATTTTGGACCGGAAGGTGAAAACCCTTCGCAACCGCTCCATTTCCTATGTAAAGGTGCGATGGGCTGATCATTCACTTGAAGAAGCATCTTGGGAGGTAGAAGAAGAAATGCGAGCCAAGTACCCTCATCTATTTGATCAAACAGGTACGCAATTTCGAGGACGAAATTTTTCAGAAGGGGGGGTAATGTAATACCCCACTTCTTAAACCCGGTCTGATTTCACGGTTGAACCGGTTTAACAATGCAGGAACCGAGCCAGAGGATATTAGAGCGGGTTCCTTATGGGCTATGATAGCACGGGTGACCTTAAACATCGACTGGCCCGACAAGTCCGAGCCAGTGCCAGAAGAGACGGGAGTGCCCAAACCGTGTACGTGCACCTACCATAAGGCTATGTACGGATAAAACAGGTATTATATCCGTATTTTAAGGTATATACGTATGCTACAACATATGCCTGGGGTGGGGTTCGTGCCGAGGTCCGAACCCGGTCAAAATCCCAAGTTTTGGCTCTCAGGCGGGTAGGACAGATGGGTACACCCACCCACCTGAGTGACCCATCCAAGACTATTCACTTAATTAGGAATAGTATATAAGGCTTTATGATTTCTTTTCTTTCCATTTATTACCCTCGTACGTTTGGTGAGAAAAGTAAAGAGGAGAGAGAAAAGAAAGGGAAGAAGGAAGGAAGAGGAAGAAAGGAAGGATTTCAATGGCGCCGAAGCTCGATTTTGCCATTCCAGTGCCGGGAGAGTAATCTTCAACTCTAGATCTACAGTTGGAGGTAAGAAAAGTTGGGTTTTATGAAAGTTCACCATACCCAAGCTTTAAACCCTTGATTTGAGTATGGTTTCTTGAGATCTTGTAAATACCTTTTGAATTGATGAATCTAAGGTTTAATAGATGATTTATGTGTTGATCTTGAAGGATTTGAAGAGATATTGACAAGGTAGAAGAAGCATTGTGAGTTGGAAGTGATTTGAAGGGTAGTCATTTTTGGGCAAAGAAGGTAAGATGGTTTCCCTCACTTGAATCTAACCTAGATCTAGGTTAGAACCATCCTATAGGACCTTGAGGGTGTGAAGAATGGGTGGGGAAAAGCCCCATTTGATTTCCCAAAGAATGGAGAAAATGGGGAAGAAACAGTGTCTTTCCCGCCAAAACCGGTGGGTACAACCGGCGGGTACCTACCCGCCTGTGGGTACCCACCTGAGAAGGCAGGGGGCATTCAGGCCTAACCGGTGGGTACCACCGGTGGGTACAACTTACCCGCCGGTCTTAGCAAAGGGTCCCTGGCCCAACCGACGGGTACCACCGGTGGGCCCCTACCCGCAGGTCCCAAACCGGTGGGTAGACAGCCCACCTGTCTAACCCACCCGTGTGGCCCCGAAGGAGATCCTTATGTCCGATCGAACCCAAATCGGACATGTGACCTTCTTTTGACGATCTAAACACGATTTTGACATCGGATTTCATTAATTTTGATTCTAAAATGGTGAAGTACTAACCCCGCTCAATTATGTTAGGTTCACCAAATCCTACCCGATTCGCTCCGGATCTCACCCGTACCGAACGGGAATCCTTGTACGCTACAGGTAAGTGGAGAGAGGACGTTTGGCCTTGTTTCAAGGCATTTTCTTGGCATTCATTTAATTATATCTAATCTAGTCATGTCATCATGAATATGCTATATAGATTAGTCATTCCACACATTGATGTGCATTTATGCTATGTTTACTTTCAAATGCAAATTGAATGAGATGGGTATATGTTGAATGTGGACATCATGGTGCATAATGCATTGATAGACTAGATGCCGTGGTCGGCTTGGAAACGAATGCATTGGTGGCCCGTGGAATGGGACACGGAGGCACTATGCAGTCGTACTATTGTCATATAGGAGCATGCGGTATTAGGATTCTCACCATCCCGTGCTACGACCCTTCCCAACAGGGGTTAAGGTGTTGGGTTGCCATTTGGGGGGAAGCAGGGGTCGCGGTTGTCGGACACTGTGGCGGTTAGGCATTACGCCCGACGAGTCATGTAGGACAGTCGGCAACCCCGGTGGTACATTCAAGAGGGCCAATCGTACTGCTTTTAAATTGCTGGAGTCAGCACCTTTATTTTCAGTCATTTACATTTCTGTTGAGAGCCGGTGGATGGCATTGTCTTTACTTTTCCGAGTACTCACGGTGGGCCTTCTCCGACAGCCCTATGGGCGTATCGCGGGAGGGAGTTCGCGGCTCGTACCCGGAGTATACGCGCACTGTGGTTGTAGTAGCACTAAAACCAAAGACTTAGTAATGTTGCTTAGGTGGATGTGAATTGAAATGTATAGCATGGCATGTAGTGCATATGATGTGTTGTGATGTGTGGACTGTTGTGTGTGGTCCACCTCTCTACTTACTGAGCTAGTGAGCTCATTCCACGTGTACACCCCCTTTTTAGATGATTTTGCAGGTCATACATCTGAGGAGCATGGGGTGGGTCCCACAATCGAGTTTCCTGAAGAGGATTGGTGGACCCCTAAAGAGTTTGAGCACGGCGTAGACTGCTCATGTGAGAGCTGTGCTGCGGGACAGCAGTTCTGAGGCCGAGCTGAGCTCCACCCTGGAGGCCGTGCTGATCTCCACTTCTGAGGCCGAGCTGAGCTCTTCTATGTGATGCCGAGCTGGGCACAACACTTGATGCCGAGCTGAGCTCCAGCCTTGATATCGAGACGAACTGTGTACTCTGATGATTTTGATGATTTCCTGTATATACTTGATATTTGAACTTTATTCTTTTTGTGTATATATCATGCCTTCGGGCCCAAATGTATATAATTATTGTATCACCATTTGGGTATCAAGTATATGGGAGTTATTCACAGGTAAAACTTAGTCTTCCACTGATCTGATGAACTTATGTTAGTCTGTGTATGCTGTGGTGGAATACAGTATCTGATGATCCTGGCAGGTTTGGGTTAACCGGTGTTAACTCGGTCACCGCTCCGGTTCAGTGTGAACGGGGTGTGACAAACGGTGGTATCAGAGCGTGATGCTCTGCTCCACTCACAGCATACCATTAGAATCCCGTAGACTCTATAATAGGAAAATGGGGTTGGGTAAAGATAAAAGCTTTAAAGACTAAAAGCTAAAGAAAGAAAGTATAAAAAGGGGTTATATTATAAGTTGCATTCATGGCATGCGTGAGTGTAGATAAAAGGTAATTAGATTGGAACTATAACCTATAAAGTACTATTTCGACGAAATTTCGGCAGCATAACGGCGTAAAATGGGATTTCCAAAAAATTTTACACAAAACCTGATAAACAACAGATAATAATATAGTAAAGAGCACAAATAGAAAAAAAATCACATCACCACAAAATCCATTATCCAAAGATATTTTATTCCATAAATGAACCAGTTACAATACATATACAAGGAATGAGAAGAAATAAGTATACAATGTCTACAAAAGGGGAGAAGACGGGTAAACAGCTAGTGGGGGTGAGCCAAGCCCTCACTGGTCGTCGTCATCGTCATCGATGATCACCACGTTCGCCGGAGGCCTGGAGTTGACGTCGAAGCGGTGATCGTAATAATCGAACCTCGCGTTCACCAGCCGTACCTCCCTCCGAAGCCGGCCATAGTCTACTGAGATAGCGGTGGCCCTGGTGTCCAAGTCCTGACCCAGCCTAAGGAAGGACTCCTCCAAGGTGGCCTGCCTGGAGACAATCTCGTCCAGCCGCCTCAGTATCTGAACCTGGCCATCCTGCAAGGCCCGCATGGAGGCTGTCTGGCCCTCGTAGTCGTAGGCACCACTCCCAGGTGGTGGGGCTCCAGATGGTGAGGCTGCAGCTCTGGAAGAACTAGGGCCAGGACCTCTCGACTCCTGAGGCGCCTCCTCAGGGATACTGCCACCCATCAGATCCTCCTCCTCGTCCTGAGGAACGTAGTCCTCATCCTCCTCACTGGACTCCTCCTCCATGAGGACATCCTCCATAGGGGCAGCCCTCCTACCCCTACCTCTCTGAGCTCCTGATCTAGGAGGTGAATCCATGAGGGTCTGAAGACCCATCTTCAAGAGATTTCTCCAGTCAAACCTATCAGCCGGAGTCTTCCCCTCCTCTCCGCTCAGATCCACCCCGAAGAACTCGAAGATCCTAGTGAGGATCCTGCCGTAAGGGAATCCTCCATCCTCTGGGTGGGAAGTGTGGTGCTCCATCGTTCTGAGAATAATGTAGGGGAGGCACAAGTGCTCGCCACCTCCCTCTGCGGCCGTGAAGATGCAAAAGGCAATGAAAGCCGCCATGAAACCCACCTGGTTCCGATGACCTCCTCTGGGGATCAGGTTGAACTGGATCAACCGGGCGAATAGACGAACCTCAGGGTAGAAGGATGTCTCGGACTCCGGTCGACTGCTGCTACCGCAGATGGTCTCGTAGATGAAGTCCGGTGTCTCCATGCTCATGAACGGTCCCTGAGGCCTACCCCTGGGGGGACTGTAGTATCGGTGTCCCGCCGCCGATATACCCAATATACTGGCCAAGGTGCCTACCGTCAGCTGGATATCCACTCCCTTCACCAAGCTGCTGATGGTGAACTCCCCGTACGGATATGACACCTCCAGGTTACAGTAGAACCGACGGACGAGCTGCTCGTAGCATGGTCGGTCCACCTGAAGAATAGAGTCCCAGCCCAATACTGAGAACCTCTCCTGAAGCCTGGCCTTGTGGAAGTCCTCGACTACCACGCTCTTCTCCATCAACACTGACCCCTTCAGGAAGTTGGGCCAGTTGGCTGCGGCCTCTGCACTGAGGAAGTGCTCCTCATCATAGTCTGTAGGGTCAGACTGGGCAGGTGCAGGTCTCCCTGTGCGAGGAGCTGAAGAGCTGGTCTCCGCACTCTTCCGCTTAGAAGCGGTGGTCTTGCGTCTAACGCCAGAGGAAGATGGTCCTTTGCCGGTGCGGGACGACATCCTGGCAATAAGAAAAGAAAGTAAGGATTAGTACAGAAAGGAAAGGACAGCAGCATTAAGAAAGGGAAATCCAAAACCCAATTCATGCAAAATGGGAACGGCGACAATCTAGGAACGATAGGAAACTTATGATATGAAGCACGGTAGTTGACAACGCATATAAACATGCTAAGACAGTAAAATGACAGCAAAAAAGGTAAAGAGCATAAATAACACGGGAGGATTCGATTTCAATGCACCAACTCATTCACAATGAAGTCAAAGCTTGAAACCCAGGTCTAGAACAAAATGCCATAGTAGCGAGATCATGGAAGTGCAAGAACATACCCAATTAGACTATGGAGTTCTATGAATACAAGCATGGATGAAAATCAAGGAAACCAATGCCAAAAGTGGGGATTTTCATGGAAATACATGGGGATTCCAAGCATAATGGATGATTCATGAAATCTAAAGCATATTAAGCACAAAACGAGTGAAATGCATCACAAGGGAATCATCAATTGGAGAAAAGGATCAAAAATTTGTGAAACCCCAAAATTTGGGAACCTAGGGCACAGATTGGGGTTTTTCTCCAAATGAAGAAACAAATTCCTATAAACTACGAATGAGTACAGTAGAACCATCATAAACACATGGAAAGACTATTCTATGGTGAAAAATAGAGAAAGGAAGCCTAGAAAGTAAACCCTATTCATACATTTCACCCAAATGGAAATTCTGGAAAAAGAGAAGAAGAAGAAACTTACTTGAAGGAGAATGAGTTGACTCTCCTCTAAAGCGTCGAGTGGGTGAGTGGACTCACGAGTAGAAGCGCCGAGGAGACCTCCAAGATCGCCCAAGGAAGAAAGGAAGAAAGAGAAAGGTGATGGGGAAAGAGACAAGACAGAACAGGGCCCTACAGGCCCTGTTCGTGTTTTAACTCGGGCAAGACCGGCGGGTATAACCGGCGGGCTCCTACCCGCCGGTGCCACCCGCCGGTTAGGGCAGTGAAGACCGGCGGGTATAACCGGCGGGCTCCTACCTGCCGGTTCATCCCACCGGTTATGGCAGTTGGGAAAATTTTGAAAATTTTGAAAATTTTCCTTCTTCTCTTGTTTCCCTTCTCACCTCCTAGCATGATTACATTGATTTTCACTATTGGTATTATTCCTATGATTAATGTACTATGGTCAAGTGGGACCATTGGCATGTATGCTGTGGACTTTGCCTGTATCTCGGATTTGAGCTATGATTATTTACAGGCTATCATACACTACAACACCTCATGAAATGGCATATGACTGTGTGCCTAAATCAATTCTATGGTGTTTAACCAATATGGTGTGTGATGTATTCCAGGTACAGGGATACGATGGTACGTACTAGATCCGGTAGTAATGCCCGAGGTACCTCGCGGGGTCCTCGTCGGGTCGGACGACCACAAAATCCTAGGGGGTCCCGTTCTGTGGGGCATACCTCACCTCCACTACCTCAAGAGACCCTTGGTCAGGGTGGGGCACATGGGGACCCACCTATGACTGCACTCCCGGACCCTCCACCGGTCATTACACCGGGAGATGTTGCTACAATAATCCAGCAGTCCCAACAAGCTTTCCAGCAACAAATGCTTCAGCAACAGCAAGCATTTATGACTGCCATCCAGCAACAGTTGGATTTTTCTCAACCAGGCCAACCTCCCCGGGTACTCACTCCGCAGGACCCACCTGTAGGGTTGGGAACGGGACCACAAGTGGTGGGTACACCTCCAATCCCACCATTCGGTATTCCTCAGCATGGGATGCCTCCTCCATACCCCTACTATCCTGTCTACGCTCCTAACTTCCCGGCGACGAGTAATACGTCAAGGGTAGTGGAGTCATTCAAGAGGAACTTACCACCGGTCTTCTCTAAGGTTGGGAGTGATCCTCTGGAACCGGATCAATGGATCCAAGAATTAGAGAAGATATTTGAGGTGCTTGAGTGCACAGATGCCCAGAAACTTATTTGTGATGGGTTGCAACTCAAGAAAGAGGCAAATTCTTGGTGGCAAGCCTCCAAGCCTATATTGATGGCTGCTCATCCAGAACCTACTTGGGAGCAGTTCAAGGAGTTGTTCTTGGACAACCACTATCCGCGCAGTTTCAGAGACCGAAAGGAGATTGAGTTCATGGCCTTAACTCAAGGAGGTAAGACTGTCCTTGAGTATCAGCAACAGTTTGAGAGTTTGTTCCATTTTACCCCAAGGCATATGCGAACAGCTGAAGAGAAGGCAGCAAGATTCCTAAAAGGCCTAAAAGCATCTATTGGGTCTGTGCTTGAAGTCTTGGATTTGACCGAATATGGCCAAATTGTACAGAAGGCCAAAACAATGGAAGATAAGCAGAAGGGTGAACAGTCCCTCACTCCTGGACTGTGGAAGAGAACAAATCCATTCCCGGATGCGGAAAATTCCTCCAAGGCTTACCGCGGATCATACAGTTCTGGGCCTATGTATAGGCAGCCCTATAGGCCACCTGGCTACCCTCCTAGGCCAGTTGGTGGTTCGGGTTCTACCTCTTTTCTCCCGAACTCTAATGTGGCACCTACAGCTCCAAGGCCACCTCGACCTCCATCTGCAGCGGGTCAAGTGCAGAGGGGCCCCGCTCCAGTTCCGACGTCTCAGATTCGTTGCTTCAACTGCCATTCCTATGGGCATTATGCGAAAGACTGTCGGGCCCGACCAGCCTTGCCCTCCAGTCAGCCCTCTGCGTACCGACCTCCCTTACCTCGAGGCAATCAACCGCAGGGAAGGATGTATGCCCTATCAGCCGAGGAAGCTGAGGCTAGTACAGAAGTTGTAGCAGGTACATTTTAATTAAGAAGTTCATTATGATTCATATTGATGACCTGCTGAAATTATATACATTGTTATACTAGGTATCCTACCCATATCGGGCATACCAGCCTATGTTTTATTTGATTCAGGAGCTACTCATTCATTCGCATCTAAGAGATTTGTAGGGAAACTTGGGATGTCACCCAGGATCTTAGACCATGGAATGATTGTTAGTATGCCTACTGGTAAAATTGCACAGTTGAAGGAAGTGTATGGGTCGTGCCCAGTGGAGATTAGTGGGAAGAACTTTGAAGCACAACTCATTAAATTCAATATGCAGAATTTTGATGTTATATTGGGTATGGATTGGTTGTCGGCTCATCGAGCTAATGTGATCTGTGCGGAAAGGTTGATTAAGGTAACAGATGACGAAGGGAAAGAGTGGGTATACCGAGCAGATACAACGAAAAGGGTGAGGAAGGTCCTTGTCTCCGCTCTCCAAGCGGTAAAGTTACTAGAAAGTGGATGTCAGGGTTTCATAGCCTCGGTACTCGATGTTGATGCAAGAGTTACACCTCTAGAAGAAGTAAAGGTGGTTAAAGAGTTTCCCGATGTTTTCCCAGATGATCTGATGCATCTACCACCTGATAGGGAGTTGGAGTTTGCCATAGACTTGACTCCTGGAGCAGCTCCAGTATCTAAGGCTCCATATAGGATGGCACCAGCTGAATTGAAGGAATTACAGATGCAGTTGCAGGAATTATTAGAAAAGGGGTTTATTCGCCCAAGTGTTTCACGTTGGGGTGCCCCGGTGTTGTTTGTCAAGAAGAAGGATGGTAGTTTGCGTATGTGCATAGATTACCGGGAGTTGAATAAGCTAACCATTAAGAACCGGTATCCATTGCCACGCATTGATGATTTATTTGATCAGTTGCAAGGAGCCAGGGTATTTTCAAAGATAGACCTTCGGTCCGGCTATTATCAGCTCAAGATAAAGAGTAGTGACATACCCAAAACAGCATTTAGGACTCGATACGGCCATTATGAGTTCCTAGTGTTGTCCTTCGGGTTAACCAATGCACCGGCAGCATTTATGGATCTGATGAATCGAGTATTTCAGGATGTGCTCGACAAATGGGTAATTGTTTTTATTGACGATATCTTGATCTACTCCAAGACCGAGGAGGAGCACACTCAACACTTGAGGATGGTGTTACAGAGGTTGAGAGATCAACAGTTGTTTGCCAAGTACAGCAAGTGTGAATTCTGGCTTGAACAAGTTGGATTCCTGGGGCACGTAGTGTCCAAAGCTGGAATCGAAGTAGATCTTGCTAAGGTGAAAGCAGTAGTGGAATGGGAAAGCCCCAAGAATGTTACTGAAATTAGAAGCTTCTTGGGTTTGGCTGGATATTACCGGCGTTTCATCGAGAATTTTGCTCGGATCTCAGCACCAATGACCAAGTTGACTAAAAAGGGTGTGAAATTCGACTGGGCAGGGGAATGTGAGAAGAGCTTCCAAGAATTGAAAGAGAAGTTGGTGACTGCCCCTGTGCTGACTATTCCTGAAGGCACAGGTGGAATGACAGTCTATACCGATGCTTCCAAAGTTGGTTTGGGTTGTGTTCTCATGCAACGCGGTAAGGTAATAGCTTATGCATCCCGACAACTAAAGGAATATGAGAAGAACTACCCCACTCATGACTTGGAACTAGCTGCAGTCATTTTTGCCCTTAAGATCTGGCGACATTATTTGTATGGGGAGAAGTGTGAGATATACAGTGACCACAAGAGCCTGAAATATTTCTTCACCCAGAAGGATTTGAACATGAGACAGAGAAGATGGCTTGAACTCATGAAGGATTATGACTGCGATATTCAGTATCATCCCGGCAAGGCGAATGTAGTGGCAGATGCATTGAGTCAGAAGACACAGACTGTGTCGCTCTCATACTTAGCAGTCAGCTCACCACTCGTGCAAGAGGCGATGCTCATGGATGAAACCCTCTTGTATGAAGGGGCGACCTTAGAGCTTGAACCTCAACCAGAAAACCTTAAATGGTTGATGGTATCCTTGTCGGCTCTACAGGTGCATCCGACAATTAGGCAAGAGGTGATAAGGAAGCAACCTTTAGATCCTGAGTTGCAGCGGATCAGAGAGGAAGGTTCAAGATCAAACAATGAATGACCCAGATTTTACTTTAGCCAGTGATGGGGCATTGATGTTTCGAGACAGATTGTGTGTACCCGATGATTTGGATATACAAGATAAAATAGTGAGAGAAGCACATAGCTCCGAGTACTCACTCCACCCAGGAAGTACCAAAATGTACAAAGACCTCAAACAAAGTTACTGGTGGCCAAACATGAAAGTCACCATAGCTTTGTATGTGGCGACTTGTCTTACCTTCCAGAAAGTGAAAGCTGAGAGGCATCGACCTTATGGTACCCTTCAGCCACTCCCAGTACCCGAATGGAAGTGGGAGAGGATTACAATGGACTTCGTCACCGGACTACCAAGTACACCTAAGGGAATGGATGCGATATGGGTGATCGTGGATCGGCTTACCAAGACTGCTCATTTCATTCCTATCAAGACCAAGTTCTCCATGACCAAACTAGCACAACTTTACATGGACAACATAGTGCGCTTACATGGAGTGCCAGTGAGCATTGTTTCAGATAGGGACCCAAGGTTCACTTCTAGATTTTGGAAAAGCTTACAGCGTGCCTTGGGATCACAACTGAATTTGAGTACAGCTTTTCACCCACAGACGGATGGTCAGTCGGAGGGAACCATACAGATACTAGAAGACATGCTCAGGGCATGTGCAATGGAGATGAGTGGCAGTTGGGAAGAATATATACCTCTTATGGAGTTTGCATATAACAACAGTTACCAAGCTACAATTGGAATGGCTCCATATGAGGCGTTATATGGCAGAAAGTGCAGAACTCCTTTGTATTGGGATGAGGTAGGTGAACGTCGAATGTTAGGACCTGAGATGATACAAATGACTTGTGACAAAGTCGACGTTATCAGAGAACGGATTAAAGCAGCTCAATCCCGTCAAAAGAGCTACGCGGACACCCGCAGGAAGGAGATTGAATTTCAGCCAGGAGAAAAGGTATTTCTCAAGATCTCTCCTACTAAAGGTTTGCAAAGGTTTCACAGAAAGGGGAAGTTGAGCCCAAGATACATGGGACCATTTGAGATCTTATCCCGGGTTGGCTCAGTAGCCTACATGCTTGCTCTGCCACCTTCGCTTGGGGATGTTCACAATGTATTCCACGTATCCATGCTGAAGAAGTACGTGCATGATCCATCTCATGTACTACCTGTAGAACCAGAATACCTAGAAGCTGATATGACCTACACAGAACAGCCAGCTGAAATCTTGGACCGGAAGGTGAAAACCCTTCGCAACCGCTCCATTTCCTATGTAAAGGTGCGATGGGCTGATCATTCACTTGAAGAAGCACCTTGGGAGGTAGAAGAAGAAATGCGAGCCAAGTACCCTCATCTTTTTGATCAACCGGGTACGCAATTTCGAGGACGAAATTTTTCAGAAGGGGGGGGTAATGTAATACCCCGCTTCTTAAACCCGGTCTGATTTCGCGATTGAACCGGTTTAACCATGCAGGAACCGAGCCAGAGGATATTAGAGCGGATTCCTTATGGGCTATGATGGCACGGGTGACCTTAAACACCGGCTGGCCCGACAAGTCAAAGCCAGTGCCAGAAGAGGCGGGAGTGCCCAAACCGTGTACGTGCACCTACCATAAGGCTATGTACGGATAAAATAGGTATTATATCCGTATTTTAAGGTATATACGTATGCTACATCGTATGCCCGGGGTGGGGTTCGCGCCGAGGTCCGAACCTGGTCAAAATCCCAAGTTTTGGCTCTCAGGCGGGTATAACAGGTGGGTACACCCACCCACCTGAGTGACCCATCCAACACTATTCACTTAAGTAGGAATAGTATATAAAGCTTTATGATTTCTTTTCTTTCCATTTATTACCCTCGTACGTTTGGTGAGAAAAGTAAAGAGGAGAGAGAAAAGAAAGGGAAGAAGAAGGAAGAGGAAGAAAGGAAGGATTTCAGCGGCGCCGAAGCTTGATCTTGCCATTCCGGTGCCAGGAGAGTAATCTTCAACTCTAGATCTACAGTTGGAGGTAAGAAAAGTTGGGTTTTATGAACGTTCACCATACCCAAGCTTAAAACCCTCGATTCGAGTATGGTTTCTCGAGATCTTGTAAATACCCTTTGAAATGATGAATCTAAGGTTTAATAGATGATTTATGTGTTGATCTTGAAGGATTTGAAGAGATATTGACAAGGTAGAAGAAGCCTTGTGAGTTGGAAGTGATTTGAAGGGTTTGAAGTCATTTTTGGGCAAAGAAGGTAAGATGGTTTCCCTCACTTGAATCTAACCTAGATCTAGGTTAGAACCATCCTATAGGACTTCAAAGGTGTGAAGAATGGGTGGGGGAAAGCCCCATTTGATTCCCCAAAGGATGGAGAAAATGGGGAAGAAACAGAGTCATTCCCGCCAAAACCGGTGGGTACAACCGGCGGGTACCTACCCGCCTGAGAGACCCACCTGAGAAGGCAGAGGTCCCTGGCCAAACCGGCGGGTACAACCGGCGGGTATAACCGGTGGGTATAACCGGTGGGTAGACAGCCCACCTATCTTACCCACCTGTTTGGCCCCGAAGGTGATCCGTAGGTCCGATCGAACCCAAATCGGACGTGTGACCTTCTTTCGACGTTCTAAACATGATTTTGACATCGGATTTCATTAATTTTGATTCTAAAATGGTGAAGTACTAACCCCGCTCAATTATGTTAGGTTCACCAAATCCAACCCGATTCGCTCCGGATCTCACCCGTACCGAGCGGGAATTCTTGTACGCTATAAGTAAGTGGAGAGAGGACGTTTGGCCTTGTTTCAAGGCATTTGTTTGGAATTCATATAACTATATCTAATCTAGTCATGTCATCATGAATATGCTATATAGATTAGTCATTCCACTCATTGATGTGCATATATGCTATGTTTACTTTTCAAATGCCAATTGAATGAGATGTTTATATGTTGAATGTGGACATCATGGAGCATAATGCATTGATAGACTAGATGCCGTGGTCGGCTTGGAAACGAATGCATTGGTGGCCCGTGGTATGGGACACGGAGGCACTATGCAGTCGTACTGTCATATAGGAGCATGCGGTATTAGGATTATCACCATCCCGTGCTACGACCCTTCCCAACAGGGGTTAAGGTGTTGAGTTGCCATTTGGGGGGAAGCAGGGGTCGCGGTTGTCGGACACTGTGGCGGTTAGGCATTACGCCCGGCGAGTCA
>NC_056558.1:37411597-37441902 GCF_013358625.1 Macadamia integrifolia | reverse complement strand
ATCGGACGTAAGAATCACCTTCGGGGCCACACGGGTGGGTCAGACAGGTGGGTAGTCTGGCCCACCGGTATACCCACCGGTTGGGACCAGTGGGTAGGGGCCCGCCAGTATGGCCCGCCGATTGTACCAGCCGGTTGGGCCAGGGACCCCTGCTAGGACCGACTGGCGGGCCCACCGGTAGGGCCCGTCGGTTGGGCCCGAAGGCCCCCCTGCCTTCTCAGGTGGGTACCCACAGGCGGGTAGGGGCCCACTGGTTGTACCCACCGGTCTTGGCGGGAAACACCCTGTTTCTTCCCAACTTTCTCCATTCTTTGGGGATTTAAATGGGGCTTTTCCCAACCCATTCCTCACACCTTCAAGGTCTTATAGGATGGTTCTAACTTAGATCTAGGTTAGATTCAAGTGATGGGAACCATCTTACCTTCTTTGCTCAAGAACGACTTCAAACCCTCCAAATCACTTCAAACTCACAATGCTTCTTCTACCTTGTCAATATCTCTTCAAATCCTTCAAGATCAACACATAAATCATCTATTAAACCTTAGATTCATCATTTCAAAGAGGATTTACAAGATCTCAAGAAACCATACTCGAATCAATGGTTTATAGCTTGGATATGGTGAATGTTCACAAAACCCAACTTTGCTTACCTCTAACTGTAGATCTAGAGTTGAAGATCACTCTCCTAGCGCCGGAATGGGAAGATCGAGCTTCGGCACCGCTGAAATCCCTCTTTTCTTCCTCTTCTTTCTCTTCCCTTCTTCTTCCCTTTCTTTTCTCTCTCCTCTTTACTATCCTCACCAACGTACGGGTGACATAAATGGAAAGAAAAGAAAAAAAACATAAAGCTATATATACAATTCCTAATTAAGTGAATAGTGCACATGGGTGGGTCACTCAGGTGGGTGGGTGCACCCACCTGTCCGCCCACCTGAGAGCCAAAACTTGGGATTTTGACCGAGTTCGGGCCTCGACACGAACCCCACCCCTGGCATACGGTGTAGCATACGTATATATCTTAAAATACGGCTATAATACCTGCTTTATCCGTACATGGCCTTATGGTAGGTGCATGTACACGGCTTGGGCACTCCTGTCTCTTCTGGCACTGGCTCGGACTTGTCGGGCCAGCCGATGTTTAAGGTCACCCGTGCCATCATAGCCCATAAGGAACCCGCTCTAACTTCCTCTGGCTCGGTTCCTGCATGGTTAAACCGGTTCAACCGTGAAATCAGACCGGGTTTAAAAAGTAGAGTATTACAAAAGGTCTTTCTAACACGTATATGTATGAGTGTGGTGCATGTCAGTGTGCTATTATAACCTATTCTAGAGATGAGTCTTCAAGTCTTCGATCACTTGCTTCGAGTCTTCGATCACTTGCTTTAAGTCTTCGAGTCTTCGGATCTTCGGGTCTTTGATCACTTGCTTCAAATCTTCGAGTCTTCGAGTCTTCTTCGTGCTATTCGGTCTTGAGCTCTAATTTCTTCTATTTCTCCATATTATTGAGCTAGAGGTCAAGCAACCTTGTGTCCCTTCACATTACACTTGGTATGAAAATGATTAGTTGCACACACACTTGTTTGTTATCATCAAAACCGTTATGGAGAGTGGTATTCCCAATAAGTTCTAACTTTAGGGTTTTTAGTGTTGGATTCATGGAGGGTTTTACTCTTCAATGACTGCTTCACCTCCCTCTAACTTGTCACCGTCGCCGTCGCCATCGCCATCGCAATCGCCATTGCCACCTCCACCGGCACGACCACCACCTCAATCCTCTCCTTCTCCAGCTTTGGGGTCAACCCCATCTCCTCAATCCTCTCCACCACCGCCACCTCCTTCTCTAATCTCCTCCACCACCTGTGGTGGCTTCGCCACTGTCTCCAGTGTTATAACCATCGCCACCATCCAGTAGTTCTCCTCCTCCGCCTTCCCCTGTGGCACCAGTGGCCTCGCCACCTCCACCTCAATCACCTTCATCGCCTCCGCTTGTTTTTGTCTTTCCACCTCCCCCACCTTCGGCAAACCCACCTGGAAATTCTCTTTCCCCACCTTGTCCTCCCCTTGTGAGTTCTGGGCAAATAAAGTGGAAGAAGAAGGGTAAAATTGTATTTTTATTTAAAAAACTAACACCTCTCCCGCAGTGTTAGTTTGGGTGAGTTTAAATGTCATAAACGAAACACGGGGGTGGATGTAATAAGGGCAAACGCGAGGAGAGGTGGATGTAAATTTTCCTTTTTGGTTTCGTGCGTAGGAAAGGCGGGGTATAAGTTGGGGTGTATGAATGCATCTATTGCCCTTTTAAGTGGGCATCTAGAGCTCGAACGGAGTAGGATGAGCTACTGGTACGACAATGTTTCTAACAAAAACACCGAGAAGGATGAGCGCGTGACAAGTGATGGTCCACTGGAACATCATCCATCGTCTAATCCCCTTTGGTCCCGGATGCTTGCGTTTCTATTATCTCTCATCAGCTCCAGAAACCCATCATTCCCAAGCTCATTATTTTTGCCGATGGAACAAGAACGTCTCCCATTTAATTCGAATCGGTCGGCTGGAGGAAGCAAAAAGGGTTTTTGATATCATGGGGCATCAGAACTCAGTTACTTGGAATTCCATGATCAGTGGCTATGTGCAGCGCGGAGAGATTGCAAAGGCTTGGAAGCTTTTCGACGAAATGCCATGTAGTGACATAGTATCTTGGAATTTGATGATATCAGGCTACATTTCAGGCGGCAGTGGCAGGCTAATCAAGGAAGCGCAGTCTTTGTTCAATAGAATGCCTGAGAGAGATCCTGTCTCTTGGAACACGATGATTAGTGGGCACGCACGAAATGGGATGATGGAAGATGCATTGGATCTTTTTCATAGAATGCCTGAGCAGAATGTCATCTCATGGAATGCGATGATCACTGGTTTTCTGCAGAATGGTGATGTTTCACGTGCGATCGATTTCTTTGAGAGAATGCCTAGACGTGACTCGGCTTCTTTTAGTGCACTTGTATCGGGTCTTATTCGGAATGGTGAATTGGATGAAGCTGCAAGAATTCTGTTGAAAACACGGGAAATAACTGGTGGCAGTGAGGATTTAGTGCATGCTTATAACACTCTGATTGCTGGGTATGGTCAGAGTAGAAGGCTTGAAGAAGCTCAACACTTGTTTGATCAAATGCCTTCCTATCATGGTCAGAATAAAATCAATGGACGATTCGAGAGAAATGTGGTCTCATGGAACACCATGATCATGTGCTATGTGAAAGCAGGAGATCTTGTTTCAGCCCAGAGGGTCTTTGACAAAATGGATGAACGGGATGCTTTCTCATGGAACACCATGATCAGTGGTTATGTTCATGCATCAGATATGGAAGAGGCCTCCAATATTTTTGGTAAAATGCCTGTTCCTGACACTCGGTCATGGAATTTGATGATATCTGGGTATGCCCAGAAAGGTGATTTAGAACTTGCTCGTGATTTTTTTGACAGGATGCCCCAAAAAAGCCTCGTTTCATGGAACTCAATGATAGCAGGGTATGAACAGAATGGCAACCATGATGAAGCAATTGTTCTCTTTTCTAAAATGGTAACTGAAAGGGAGATGCCCGACCGACACACTTTATCCTCAGTTCTCAGTGCTTGTACAGGGCTTACGGCACTGTACCAAGGAATGCTGATCCATCAGTGGGCCACTAAGACTGTAGTTGCAGATACACCCATAAGTAACGCTCTTGTGACTATGTATTCAAGATGTGGAGCAATTACGGAGGCACAAACCATCTTCAACGATATGAAATTGCAGCGAGATGTAGTCTCATGGAATGCAATGATTGGAGGGTATGCATATCATGGTTGTGCAGGAGAAGCTCTTGTGCTATTTGAGGAGATGAAGAGAATGAAAGTGCAACCCACACATATTACATTTATTTCAGTATTGAATGCATGTGCTCATGCAGGGTTAGTGGATGAAGGGCGAAGACATTTTAATTCCATGATTAGTGACTTTGGGATTGAACCAAGAGTTGAACATTTTGCTTCCCTTGTCGATGTGGTGGGTAGGCATGGGCAGCTGGAAGAGGCCATGGATCTGATTAATAATATGCAAGTCAAGCCAGAGAAGGCTGTGTGGGGTGCCTTGCTGGGTGCTTGCAGGGTGCATAACAATGTGGAATTGGCCGAGGTTGCAGCGGAAGCTTTGATGAAGCTTGAGCCTGAAAGTTCAGCCCTATATGTGTTGCTATACAATATGCATGCTGATGCGGGGAGATGGGATGATGCAACAGATGTGAGGATGGTGATGGAACGGAATGGTATCCAGAAACAAACTGCATACAGCTGGATAGAGTTGCACAACGAGGTTCATATGTTTGTTGCAGCAGATAGAAAACATCCCCTTTCTGATGAGATACATGCATTGATCGAGAGTTGTAATCGGATAATCAGAGATCATGGTTTGGATATCCAATAGTCATTTGAGTTTGACTTGGAATTTTCCAGGAGTCTTTTCTATTGCTCTTTTCATTCTTCATCAACAATCAGTCAAAGAACTAATACTATTTATTGAATTCATTGGCCACTGAAACTTGATATCTTCTCACAAGTTTGTTGGGATGGCAGTCCTGGCAGGAAAGTTCTGCTGCAATGATGACAGCTTCTGCCAATTTTCTCAACTTTCAAATGGAATAGAGAGGGAGAGTCTAACAACGATGGCAATGGAGAGGGTTGTGGGGTGGTGACATTTGCAAAGTGAGAAACGAGATTGTTAGTTGGGGCTGTGGCATATGTTCACTTCAGTTTCATACAAGGACTGTTCAAGCAGCAACAAGCTCACCACTAACAGGGTTGAAAACCAGATTTCTCTGCCCCCTCGGTTGAATTACAATGCTTCTTTCTACCCTTATTGTCGGAAACACCTTACATCCACAGCAACCGAATCACTCTCTACTGCCTCAGTCAGTTTTCTTCACGCTTCATTGAATTACTCAATTTGGTATTACCTGGTTTGATATATGGTTTCTTTGCTCTTGATTTGTCGAGGTTTTACCTTTAGAATGTTTCTTGTGCAAATTTCAGTTGATTTAGGGCTTTTGATTTAATGTACAGTGTGAAGTATAGTCTGTTGGTTACCACGAATTTGTGTTTTGGAATATAGTTAGACCTGTGGTGGTAATTTTGATCTGAGCTAGGCGATGAGCATGGAGAATATTGGGGGAGAAAATGATTCACTTTTGCTTCCCTATGTTTGATATTTTCCTTGTCTTACTTATCAGAAATAATTCTGTTGCTTTATTTTTTGTGATTTAGTTATTCTTTTTAGGTTCTTGACATGAAGGATTGAGGATACAAACAAACAGTTTAAGCATGTCTTGGAAGCAAATAGATTATAAATTCTGTTGCAAGTTGAGTTATAATGTATCAGGAGAATTTTCTGCAGAGGATATCTACTTGAAAATAGAGACTAGGACTAATTAGTTGCTTTAATGCTGATATATCCTTGAAGGGAGTCTTACGCTTGATTTCATCAAGGTTGGAGGAAAAAACAGTCATGTTTGCTCCATTTGGTGTTTGGCCTTGATCAGAAGAAGAAGCATGGCTTAGCTTCTTAGCTTCTCAAGGAAAGCTCGTGATGGAATTTAATTCATTCTCTATTTGAATGCTAATTAGTCCCTTTGATTGTTCTTAGCATCTATTTTGACACTCAATAATCCAAATTGCACTAATGTACTTGACTTATATTGGATCAAATTGTCACGTAATGCAAATGGAAAATCATAGGAGCTAGCTATCTATCTGATTAATTCTACATGTCATTAGGAATTCCTCAGAGTTTGTTTAGAAGCATGAAAATTTCCTCCAGTGGTAGGAGTCCAATCTAACAGTTCATAATAGATTCTTAGCTTAAAGCAGTGACTATGGTGTTACTAGAGATGTCTCTTTTTGCAATTTGGAGAACACTCATTTTATGCTTTCACCTTCTTGGGCCTGTGACTGTAGTTGCACTATTGGTAGTAATGGTTCCGGATTAGCTAAGTCACGCTTGTCACTCCAGGTCTTGGTCAATCATTGCTCATTGAGATTTGACAGGCTTGGAATAAAAAAAAAAAAAAAACGCATATCAAAATCCTTGGATCTTTGTCTAATGGTAAGTTGAGAATGTCATGCAAGTACTGTTGTCATTTTTGGTCAACATATCATAGTCAACAGTAGTAGCAATGACTTTACAGTTAGGCAGTTGTAGTAAGGGTAGTATAGAGATGACAATGTGATGTAGCAACGCTCAGATGGATCGACCCAAACCTGCTCCAGAATCCGGACTAAGAACCAGATCCAATTTGGGTTCCAAGTTACTAATTTGGGTTCAAGATTAATAGAATATTCTAGGATTTTATTTTATTTGAGAATATTTGTTATCTTTTATTTTAGGTTATTTTGAGATAGCTATTAGGTAAGTAGAAATTTTCAATTTTAGTTTATTGTGTTTCTATTTTATTAGACTTTAATTTAGGAAGCAATTAAGATTTTCTATTTTAGTTTTAAGAGTTTTATTTTGATTTAATATAAGTAAGGCATGTAACCCAATGAATTAGTTGGTTGATGAATTGAAGAATGAATTAAGTTGTCAAAGGCTTGCGTGGCTGCCTCTTCCCCCCCTGCGATCTTCTCTTTCTCTTATCTCCTCCTTGTCCAGTGAGACAATCCCCCCCGTTCTTCTTCCTCCTCCCTGCAATCTCTTCTCCTCTTCCCTGAGTGACCCTCCTTCTCCCTCTTCTTCTTCTAACTATTTTCTGATTGTGTGCTCTGTTTCAGCAACCCTGTCAGTCCAACAAGAGAGAAGAAGCTCGCTGGACACTCATCTGTAATCTATCCAGCCTGAACCTTGGTGCAAAAGAGATTCCCACCTGGGTGACTCAAATAACCCAAGCTTTGGCCTGTAATTCCCTTCATGTCTTGAGATTAAACAACAGTTTCAGAACTATACCTGAAGCCACCGCCCAGATCTGACTTCGAAGGCTGAATCTCCCTTGGTGATTCTTCTTTCCTCTCCAGATTTTAGGTACAGACTGCCTCTCCATAGGCGATTCACGTACGGTTCTGGAATTTCATAGCTGTTGAGAGGGACTCCATGGGCTGCGGCTTGACTTCCTCTTTGGTGTTCAACGAAACTTCCATGGCTGTCGTGAGGTTGAAGACAACCTCATAAAATGGGGCTTGCTTTAACTTTATTATAATATCTCATTAATACCCCTCCCTTCTATTCTAATTATGTATTGTCCTTTCCTTACCCTCTATCCCAAGAATACCCTCCCTTTTCATACGTTACTCTCTTCTTCTAAAGTGGGGATTAAAGAAGTCTTTTAGATTTTTGTCTTTTGTGTAAAAGTCCTTCTTTTGTTTTACCTCCCATATTAATGACCCTCTCTTTTTCCTTTTATTACAGCCTGCCATTGAGTCTTTCCCCGTCCTAATTTAACTCTTCCATAACCTTTGTCCTTTTAATTACCAAATTACTACTATTTCTAGTCCTTGGCTTTTAAGTATTTAATTGGGCCCACATCCAATCGGGTTGGTTCTCGTGGGGCCCACCGGCTCCGCATTATTTGATATCAGAGCGAATTTCCTATCAAACTTGTTTACTCCAATGGTTGCTTACACCACCCCCTCATCTGAACTGTGGACTCGGTTACTTCGACAGAATGAAGAGATGTTGAAGATGGTTAGAGCTTTCCAAGAAGAATTGGTTGCTAGTAGGATAGAAAGGGAAGCATGTAGGGTAGAAAGGGAAGCACAAGCTGTTACACTCAAGGACATTAACACAAAACTTGATGCCCTAGAGTCACGTATTCGGAAACCCGATGGACAGAAAGGTCACGTTACTCATGACATTGTGATGACCATAGTTTTTAAGGCGCTGGTGCGACTAAGGCGTTTGAGGGCCTGTCGGAGCGCCTTAGCAATAAGGCGGGCATAAAGCGTCACCTTATTGACTAAAGCGTTCTTGTGTACTTTTTTTTATAAAACCAATCTATTTGACTCAAATACTAGTTAAATCCTATTACTCATATGCTAAATAAATATTAAATGTTTATATTCATACCAATGTAAGATATTCATCAAGAAAACAAATCAATAAAGTGAATAAACTAAGTTCATCATCAATTCATCATCAATCATCAATCATCAATCATGAATCATCAATATTCAATCATGAATCATCAATATTCAATCATCAATCATCTTAACATATTAACATATAATATAAATACATAATTATGAAACAACATTATAAATATAAAGAAAAGAAGACATAAAATATACAAGTATTTATTATACTTACCTCTATGATGCCATAATGAGTGCCTAAGCCCTAAGGTCATCCACTATATTTCTACTCCTGTCAAAGAAGTAATTAAGAACTTAGAATTAAAATACA
The DNA here is from genome assembly GCF_013358625.1 of Macadamia integrifolia. Taxonomy (NCBI): domain Eukaryota; kingdom Viridiplantae; phylum Streptophyta; class Magnoliopsida; order Proteales; family Proteaceae; genus Macadamia; species Macadamia integrifolia. Next base: position 37,433,480 of record NC_056558.1, on the reverse strand, counting down.
TCGAAAGTAAAAATCGAGATGCCAAATTAAATGGATGAGAAGTGACTAACCTGGGGATTCTTAATCATTCTAAAAAACTTTAAACTTCAATGAAGCTAAAACATAAAATAAACTAAAATGCTAAGAATTTAGTAAACAAAGAAAGTCAAATACTTAAAAGTTCAAGGACTCAAAAAACTTTAAAGTTTAAAGACTCAAAATACGTCAAAGTTCTAAGACTCAAAGACTTTCAATCCAAATTAGTAATTAAATTAAAATCTTCTTCTTCAACTGCATTTTGTTGCTGGCTTGCATCATCTGGAGCTATGCCATAATCATCCTCAATGTTTTCATCATCACGAATATCCTCTTCACTCATCTCATCCACTTCTTCATCTGACAAATCCTCAAGCTCAACCCTCCTACCATGCCGGGTATAACAAAGATTGGTTCCACTGGTAGATGCTGGAGCCCTCCTTGGTCTATTATGGCCTTGGTATGATGAAGATGCTCCAAGTGCTCTATCAACATCTCTCCAAGTGATATCATTCTCAGGATGCACTAATTCATCCTCTGATTCACCAATCATCCACTCACTATTCCAATTAAGATCATCGAGCAACAATGGATTGTAGTTTCTACATTGTTCTTTTCTTTCTTGGAACCTTGCTTGAAGTCGGCGATTATATTGAATGTAGACAAGATCATTTAACCGCTGATGCTCTAACCTATTCCTCTTCTTGGTGTGAATCTGAAAAACATTAATAATATGAAGTTATCTACTTATCTTCAATAAAACCATATTAAGTGAAGTACATGTACTATTGTAATCAGAACTCAATAGTCAATACTCACAAATTCAAATGTGCTCCAATTGCGCTCACAACCAGAAGATGAGCAACAAAGACCAAGTATGCGCAATGCAAGCTTTGAAAGGTCAGGAGCAGTACTTCCATGTCGAGACCACCAAGAGACTATAAATATATAATATAAAAAAATAGGTTAAGTAAAAAATCAACATTTTAAGGTCTAAACTAATTAGAACTTTAAAAGGAAATATACTTACTAGGATTCAACTTGTCCCTTTGTCTAATCGCCATATCCTTTGCAAAACTTCCTTGAACAGTGGTATACTTGTCAACCTGGACAATGATCTTATCTTGCAAGGTCTCATCAGGCACCAACCTTACAAGAACATCATTGAAGGCATCACTTGCTTTTTGAGCTAAGTCCAACTCATTATCAGGATTATCTTCTATTGCCTTAAAGAACTTGTTTGGATTGAGGAAAAAGGCAGCTAAATATATTGATCCATTCATCATAGTCTCACAACGGTGATCAACAATGGCTATGATTTTCTTCCATTTCCTTTCATCATCTCCAAAAATTTTTTTGATGTTCTTCCTTGCCACTTGTATTGCCATATATACTTCAGGCATAGCAGGCAACTCATCACCATCTACAATCCTCAAGAGTTGAAGAAGAGGCTGTGATGCTCTTATACAATCCATCACACCATTCCAGAATGTTGTAGCAAACACAGTCTCAGAAGCATTCTTCCCTGCCTCTGTAGATGCAAGCTTAGAACGGGACCATTCATCATCAACAAATAATTTTTTCAGAGATTCTCTGTGCTTGTATAAGCTCTGGAGTGTTAAAAAGGAAGAGGCAAATCTAGTCACTCCAGCCCTCACTAAGTCTCCTGTTTTTTGCCTCATGGCTTCAAGAAGACGAGTGTGCCTGTAGATGAATGCAGTCAATTTCCTGCCCTTCGATATAACAGACATGTAAGAGCGTAATTTGCCTACTTCCTCCATCATAAGGTCTATGCAATGAGCTACACATGGACTCCAAAATAACCTCTTCCTTTTCTCCATTAGTAGTCGACCCGCTGCAACATAGTTGGCAGCATTATCAGAGACTACTTGAACCACATTATCTTCACCAATCTCTTCAACCTTGCTATCAAGTAGCTTAAATAACATTTCAGCTGTTTGTGATTGGCTAGATGCATCCACAGACTCCAAAAAAAAAGTCCGCTCCGGACAATTGACAAGAAAATTAATTAGGTGCCTTCCTCTCTTGTCTGTCCACCCATCTGACATGAGTGTGCACCCATGTTTCCTCCAATATCCTTGACACTTCACCTTTAACTCATCAATTTTATCCTTTTCAGACTTCAATAGAGGCCCCCTATAGTCATGAATTGAAGGGGGCTTGAAACCTGGTCCATATTGACCAATTGCCTCTACCAATTCCTCAAAACTCCTCAACTTTAAAGCATTAAATGGAACACCACTCTCATAAGCCCACCTTGCAAAATAAGAACGAAGTTTATCTCTTTCTTCTTCTCCTCTTACTCGGTTCTCCATTGTTGTTTGATATGAACTTTATCCCGCCTATCTGCAACCACTTCTTCAGGAGTCCTCCTCACATGCTTATCCATGGGACCCCTTACTTGTTGTTTGGATTGTGTTTGAATGATAGCTTTATTTCTTCTTGAAGTTGTCCCAGAGCTAGGGATAGGAAATGAGACCCCCAAATCAGATACTATATTATGTTGTGAACGGGTTACTTCTGTAGGTCCATCACTAACATCCAAATCATCCAAACAATCAAAGTTCCTCTTCCTCTGGTTCTTCAATATTGCATCTCTCATCTCTTTAGCAATTGCTTCAGCTGTTTTCACACACTTGGCTACATCTCCATAGCCACCAATAAGATGTTGCTTCAACCGTTTTATTCCTCCCCTGACATCCTTCCCACAAAGGGTACATTTAATCCAATTTCTGTCAGATACGTCAGGCCAATACCCATATTTCCATCCAGGATCATTTGACTTAGCTCTCCTTTTCGGATCCTTGCTTGGATCAATCGTTGAATGTGCAGTAGCAGCCGTACTTGTATTTTCACCCCCACTGCTACCACCAATTGTTTCCATAGATAAGTGGAACCTGAACCTACACTTATACGCAGCAAAGTTACAAAGTTACAACAGTCACAGAAAGAAAAAAAAAAAAAAAAAAAACACTTCACTTACAAAGTTACAACAGCAGCCAACGGCCCAACACAGTCACAGAAAGAAAAAAAATATATATATATATATATACGCAGAAGGAACAAGCAGGGAGAAGAAAGAAGAAGAAAGAAGAAGAAAGAAGAAGAAAGAAAAAAAAAAATAAATAAATAACTTACAAAGAGCTATCGAAGTGAAGTTTGTCGAAGGAGATGCTGCCGGCGAAGGAGATGACGCCGAAGTCTGTCGAAGGTGTCGCCGGATGTCACCGAAGGCTCGCCGAAGGTTGTCGAAGGCCGTCGAAGGAGAAGGAGATGCCGCCGATGGCTGTCGAAGTCTGTCGAAGGCTCTGTCTAAGGCTCGCCAAAGGCTTCGAAGGCTGTCGAAGAAGATGGAGATGCCGCCGGATGTCGCCGGTTGTCGCCGGATGTCGCCGAAGTCTGTCGGAGGAGAAGAGAAGTCGCCGGAGGATGATCGTCGCCTCGTCGGACGTTGGGGCTTGGGGTTTTGAGTTTTGGAGGCAAATGACTCAGAGAGAATGAGAGAGAGAGAGAGAATGAGAGAGGCACACGGTTTTGAACTTTTGATTGGGTTTTTTCTTTTTCTTTTTTTTTTATGGTAAGGGTTTTTAGTTTTTATATGATTTTTGATCCAATGCATCACATGTGCATCAGATTTTATACACGTCCCAATAATAATATGTAATTTGGAATCTTTAGAAAAACAATTTTAATTTTAATTTTTTAAATAGCCAGTACATAAGGCGACCGCCTTGTACACCAAGGCGCTATAAGGCGTCGCCTTCGACGCCTTACAGCGCTTTAGTGTAAAAGGCGATCGCCTTTCGCGCTACTCTTGAGTCGGCTGATTGCCTTACCTCTACTGGACCGCACCAGCGCCTTAAAAACTATGGTGATGACACCTCGAGAACCGTTTCCACATCCAATCGGGTTGGTTCTCATGGGGCCCACCGGCCCCGCATTACAATGACATGGCAGTGATAGTGACATGGCAATGATGGCAGTTGTTAGATTGACTTGACAGATATTCTGGGTGAGTTGGTAGAGTTTATGATGTAGAAGCAGTGATTGAACAATGCACGTTTAGTCAGACAGCTACTGGGCATGGTATGCAGTGACATGGAAGTCAAGGTCAGCATTGCAGTGATTCTGAGTCTTATGAGGCTACTGGCAAGGATAGGTAAGTTCTAGTAATGCCTAGGAAGTGTTGGATAAGTTAGAAAGTTAGAAAGAGTTGTGCAAATAGGTCAACTTCAGAGAAAATTTGGGTAGACCAAATGGCTTGGTTGGATGATGATATGTACTGAAAAGATGTAGAGCATCGAGTCATCTTTACAACGCATTTGGAAATTATGTCAATCTGATTCTGGATGAGAGAGATATAGCTGATTAATTACAGTTAGTATTTGAGGTTCAACTGTTCGATAAAATGTTCCAAAGAAGTGCATTACACATTCATAGGTATTGTGATACATGTGAGATGATATGTGGGACCCTTAGATCCACAACCCCAAGGGTGGACTCTATGTATTAGGTGAGATGTTGGAAGTGAAGGGGCTTGAACACAGTGGCATTTCGGTCATTTTGTATTTTGGCAGGGATATTGAGGTATCCAAACCTATGTGACACCTTAAGACATCTCTTATGATGTTAATATGATGTCTTAGTAATGGTGCAAGCAGTGGGTGAAGGCTCTGTATTGTTAAAATGAATATTTCATAGGTTCATGCATTGACATCATGTTTGGGGGTATTATTGTAAATTCAATTGGCATATTTAGAAGGAGACATGCACATGAAAGTTGTAGATCTTTGAGTCATGCGGCTAATGCAATTGGAATCATATCGATCCGATATCGTAGTAAAAATTTATAGCATAATTTTCAGTCAGTGCACAAGCTGAAAAGTCAGTGACCTACACATCATTCGGGTTCAAGCCCGTTTTTGGGATCTGCGCACTGCACCTGGGTTGATGGTGTCTTCGTAAAAACTTAGCCTTTCGAGTCTTTTGTACGTAGGAAAAATGATGTGGATCCGGGTTCTAAAAGACTGAAATCGGATCACTTATGGGCCCACGAAAAACAAAATTTTCAATCTAGGCAAACCAGGGGCCATATTGTAAATTCTGGTACAATTTAAGAGCTTTTTAGATTGAAATAACTAAGGACTTAATAGGAATTAAACCCAAAGAAAAGAGCAGTTCTGAAAATAAAAAAATAGTAGTGGGGTTAAATTGAAATAAAATCCAAAATGAAGGTTATTTATGAGAACATCAGAGAATAGGATCTAATTGTAAATAAGGAGAAATACCATCAGCGACCTTATGTAACCTTAAGGACACAGATACGATAGAACCAGCAGAAGCCGTGTTGGTTTCGAACAGCAAAACTCACTCAGTTGGAATCCATGCGAAACGAAACTTTGGAACAGAGATCGGAAGTCAGTTGGCTATTGATTCCAACCAATATCAGATCGGAAGAAGCTGTGACAACCTCGGGAAGAAATTCGCAACCTGAATCAGGCGGAGAACCAGATCTGATTTCTGGTTTTCAGATTTGTCTTCTACTAACTTGCAGGAGCTTGGGATAAACTGCAGGGACTTGTTTGTCTCTGAGAACCCTACCCTCGACCCAAAACCTCAGGGCCACTCGATGGGAGACCAGTTTTCAGAGACAAGTCTTCGGTTCTGGTAGGTATTGCCTAGAACAGGGGAAAAAAGAAAAAAAACAGAAAAACAATGAAGATATGAAGAAGAAGATGAAGAAGTAATAATAGAAAGGAAGGTTAAAGAAGAAAAGAGACTATTAGAAAGGTTAAAACAAAGCACCCACGGCACAGACTATTAGAAAGGTTAAAACAAAGCACCCACGGCAGCCATTGTTCATGGTTCTCACCCAAAAATCATCAAGTTCTAATTCTCCAAAATTCTGAATTCTTCATTGGGTTTACGTCAATATAAAGGCAAGCAACAATGTAAAAATAGAAACTACTTGAAAGGAAACTACTCTAAAATTAGAAGCAAACTAATCCCAAAAGAAATTGTTTCTAAAACAAAAGGAAATCAAATCAAAGATATTTTTTTTTTCCTAAATCTGTCGCCCAATTGCATAAAAAAGAATCGGGCCAATCGGAGTTCGGATGATGAAGATATGGCCATTGTATGATTGCGCCGAAATAGAGCCGACCTGACGCAAACTGGCCGACCACATACTTCAGCCGGTTGAGGAACCGGTCGACCAGTTGACCAATTGGATAAAGCCGGTAAGCTCATAATTTTGGTCTAAGCGGAACTGGTTGACCGCTTCATTAAACCGATAGATTGCATGCGCCATTTGAGTTACTTGTGATAGGTCTGGTTTATCTAAATTTAGGTCAAATTTTGGGCATCTTCTGAGTAGAATTAGAGGAATGCTATTTCTGAAAAAAGTTGTAGATATTTGAATCTATTTCAGAAGAAACAAGAATAATCCCGATTGGAGTTATATAGAAGTTATGCTCCCCATAATGAAGAAAGGTTAGTCTGCCATACTGGTTTTGGGTTTAGTTTGGCCGGTTAGACCAAGCTCGGGGTTTGGGTCAATTGTTGGAGTATTTAAGTGAAATTTAGGGCTTTTTGTCTCTAACTCTTCCAAGATAATAAGAGGAACAAACCCTAGGAGAGAAGGAGAGGAGAAGAGAGAAGATGGAAGAGAAGAACCAAGTGTGTATGTGTGCTTTCATGCCCAAATCTTGAGAAATGCCCTTGCTTGAAGATTTTAGTGTACTGAATGCTTCAGTATTGTCACTAGCAAGCTTGAGAATCTGTTAAAGTTTACATTGAAGGTTGAAGATGGTTGTTGGAGTTCATTAAAGACAAAAAAAGCTCATTGTGTGTATCTGGGGCCACCATCTTCTACACTTGAAGGATCAAAATTCTCCATCAAAAGGGGAAAGTTGAAGATTCTAGTGTATTTGGGAATCTCTGAGAAGCTCTCACCACTTGCTAGTTAAGGGAGATAAACTCTGTATACAAGTCCTAATTTTATATGACCTAGGTTGTGAACCACGTATATCTTGTGCAGTGTGTATGTGCTTGTATATTGGAGTGCATGGATTGTGAATGCTTGCAGAGTGAGTGTGGCTTTTGGTAGATCTAGGCATTGAGTGGTTGCATGGTTGTGTGTATTTAACTCTTCTAACAGTGAATATGTCGACACAAGTTCAAGTGAACAACATGAAGTGCCATCAGAGAGAATTGTCAGGGTCATTTCAGAAAGATTTCTTAGACACTGTTCACCCCCTTCTTAGTGTCAACCTGGGATTCACATTGGGAATTAAGCTATTACTAGTACATAGTATTACTAAATGTTTAGCTCCCTACAATTCAGATGGTAAGTTTGACTTTTGCTCCATTTTAAGGTTATATTTATGATCACTAGGTCCATGAAACTCATGACTATCTAGTTGATTGATTGCTTTTCATTAGCCTACATTGAGAAACGGTTTGAATTCTTAAAGCTTGTGTAGGTAGTTCAGATGATATGTGATACTCGCAGTTGGTGCTGATTGGGTAGCTAGGCCGTATGAGCATTGTGGAACAAAAACATTAGGCTGTACAGTTAATCAGAACAAAAGAATATCAGAATATGTGACTTATGTTTTAATCAGAATTGGGCAAAAGAAAATCAAAATATGATGTGACTTAACGTTTTAGTATAGATGGATAAGTGAAGTTGCTCAATGCTTACCTTGTTAATCGAGATTGCTTTGATTGTCAAAAATTTGGTTACAGTTTGAAGCATTTCCACTCTTCTAGCACCCTATAGTTTTCAATATGAACCCCTAATATTCTATATTCTGTTGTACCAAAATTATTCTTTGAGTGAAAAGCTAAAATAATTTGGTTGAGAGTCTGCATTTTGTCCCAACAAAAGGGAGCAAATTTTCATCAATGCTTTACTGCATAGACTTGGAACACCAAGCTTATATCCAGATCTACTTTTTCTTCTCTCTCTACATTGGATATACTCTTAGACTTCTCCTTTCCTCCTTTCTCAAAGACTCAAACCTTTCTTATTTGCTTGCTGGTCCACTCCATGTTAGCCACTGCTGCATTGAGACTAACAATAAATGTAGCGTGTACTATTTACGCATGCAGTCTTCTCTTTCTATGGTTTGTTTATTGCATGTTTTCTTCCTGTCATGCCATTATGAACTAAAAATCCAGTACAATAGAAATAGAAACACATTAGTTTGAACTTTTCAAACCCATACTCAATGACAATACTGTTCAAATCATCCTTGAGTAGCTGAAGGCTTTTTGTTACTGGTCTCAGCCCTCGAGAACATTGACTGTATGGAATCAATCTAATCTACACTTATACTAGGACAATAGTAGTAGATGGCTAAGCTTGAAAGAAAAGTTTTAGTCAGAATCATCCTACGTGCAAGAGAAAGGAAGTTAACTTTCCAAGTGTTGAATCTATTGGTCAATCTTTCGTAGTTGATGGTTGGAAGAAATTGTGTTGGTAAATGCTTTTAGTGGTTTTTTATTTTATTTTATGGTGACCCTACTGTTGAAGCTTGTTTGTTTCGTAGTATGTAGACCTATTAAGAAAGCACAGCCTGGGCTTGGCCAAGTAAGGCAGCTACTTTGCTGAAGTCTGATTAAGCATGACTTGACTTCAGCAAATCCCAAACCATAGCCTTGACTGCATTTTGTCCTCAACTGGTATATGGCACACCTTGAGGTTTATGGTGCTTCACCTGAAATTGAAATTTCGGACTCTTTATCTTGTTGTAAATTGGGTATAAGGTAGAATTGTATTATAGGGGTATTTTTGTCTTATACTCAATTCTGGAATGTACCACGCCATATTATAAATAAAGGAGGCTTGTGTCCAAAGTTATCAAGGTGGCAAGGCAACCAAGGCATTGAGGTTCTGCCTGACTACCTTGGTAGGTATCGCCTTTGTGAACAAAACGTTCTATTGTTCTTTTTTTATATAACCATTATATTTGGGACAAATAGCATATTAAAAATTATATAATTCTAGTTATATGCTAAAATAAATATTAAAGAATCATACCGATGCAAGATATTCATCATAATAACAAATCAACAAAGTGAGTATACTATGTATGGGGGGTTGCTAATACTATAAATCAAAGGACGGCTTAGCACTCTTTTGATATTGTAGACAATGTATCCTATAATCTTTAATCCAAGTTTTTTTTTTCTAGAAAAAAAAAAAAAAAGAAAAAAAGTGAGTATAATAAAAAAATCGTTCCACCACCTCAAGTCATAAAAAATCAATTTTAAGTCACATCAAGTCATAAAAAATCAATATTAAGTCACATTAAGTCATAAAAAATCAATATTTAAAAGAATGGTTCTTGTTTTCTAATAAGTTTGATTGGTCAAATGATCTTACTTTTACATGAGACTTTTCATATTTAGATAACACAAAACCAATTTTCCAACAAGTTTAAGATTATTTAAATATGAATTGTAATGATAAAGTTATGCTTTGGTCGAACTTATTTTCTTGAACTTTTGGATGTTAGTAATGTTTCACCATGATAAGATTTATGAAAATTTTAAAATTGAGAAAAACCATAGCATTTGAAAGTTGAAAATTGTTCCTACAACAAAAAATCCAGTTTTTGTTCTTACATTTTATTTATTTATTTAATCAGAAACCAAGAATTTATTAAGCAAAACCAGAGAAGGAAAATTTCTTTCCCAAAGAGTTACAATGAGTAATACGCTAGGGGTGCATGAGACCACCAACAACGAGCCAAATCAAATCTAATAGCTCACTGAGGTAATGACTGGGCCTTGCTATTAGAAGCACGAGGTAAAATTTTAAACTAAACAACGCTAAAGGAAACTAACAACTCAGTAATGTCCTTCACAATCAAGGAGGCAGCCCAATCTAAAGAAGATGGAAAGCCCTTACAAGCAAGAATTACATCAATCAATTACTGAAAATGACAAGAGAAGAGAGGCCTAAAAATCTAGCCAACAATAAGCCGTCCCCCATTGCTTCTACTTTAGTTATGGCAGTAGAGAAACAAACACGAACTCCACACTAAGCAGCCACAAAACTCCCCGCAACATACTTTAAAATCACCCCAAGTCCACTTTTCCCAAAGGAAGCTCGCCAAGCACCATCCGTAGATAAGGTAAAATGATTCTAGACTGAGGGGGTTGACTTTTTATCCTTTTGGAATTTGATTTTTGACCTATTTTTATTTGATTCAAATAGAGAGTATTTTCTTATTTATGAATAATATCTTAAGTAAATGAAAATATTTACTTAAATAATATTTGGCATAAATAAGTGCCAAAACAGAAGGTGACAATCGTATAAGCTGAGGCAAACCACCTGGACGCCTTGGTGGTGCCTTGATAACTATGTCTGTGTCCTATTTGGCACAAGTCATTATTCTATTCAACATGGTATCAGATGCTTAGATCCAAACCCTAAGGGCTCCATCTCTCTTTCTCACCTCTCTTTCTCGGTTTTTGTGCTCAACACATCCCATCTACACCCCGCTCCATCGTCTCTCTCTCTCTCTCTCTCTCTACTTCTCTAGATGGTAGTCTCTGAAACCACCAAGAGAGGCCTCTAGTCCCTTCCATTATTCTTTTTGGGCACTTAGATCTCTCTTCTCTAATGATCTGAGTGACCTAGTTCATCCCTTCATCACTTTTTAGGGTTTTTAAATTTCGATACTATGGTTGTTCTACCCTGTATGATGCATTGATCGGCTTGAAGATGACTCAGTATGGTGCTACTTATCCTTGATATGGTATGTATTAGCCATGTTATCATCTCTAAACTCTATTCCAGAGCTATACTCAAAATCGACTTTGTTAAGGTTTTTATCCCTTTGTCAATTTTTGAGCTTTTCATTGCTTTCTGGTGCTTCTGCTACCTGTGGTGGGTGTACAAGTGTGTTCTAGCCATTCTTCATCACTATAACCTCTTTGAGTGGTAACCATGTCAGAGATTTTGACTGGGAACTACAGGTGGTGGTGATGGAAATTCTTCTGACACTTTTTCAACTTTCCCTACCTATGCTATTAAGCTCGATGACACTAGCTATCTAATGCGGTCACATTCTTGCAGCATCTCTATTATATCCCCTCGTCTCAATGGGTATCTCACAGGGATTGCTATGAAGCCTACTGGTATAGGTTTGAATGTTGACAAATGGAGTGTGAGAATTCCTTGGTTATGGCTTTTCTTATCAATTCGATACAACTATAGATTCTTGTCACTATCTCCTTCTCGACTCCTAGGTTGGGAATGATGCATTGGTCGTTGAACTTCATAAGAAGGTACATGAACCCAAACATAGAGAAATAACTATGTCACAATACTACTCTGAGCTTCGATATCTGTGCGAAAGTTGGATTTCTATGAGTTTCAACCTACCTTTCCTGCTGATGTTGTTAAGTTTCGGAAGAGGGAAGACAATATTTAGGTTTATGACTTCCTAGCAGGACTCAATGTCGCATATGATCAGATCCGTGCCCATGTTTTGAGTCGTGATCTCTTTTTCACCATTGAGTAGTCTTATGATGGTTCGGCTTGAAAATTGCCATCACATTACTATGCTTTCGAAGCCAAGCCCTACTCCAGAAAGATCAGCCATTGTCTCTGGCACCCAAACCCAAAGTGACACCCCACAGTCTAGTGGCTCCTCTACCAAAGCTCCTATGAAGTGACTATTGCGGTAAGGAATGCCACACTAAATAACACTATTGGAAACTCCATGGTTGCCCTGTTGATGCTTTTGGTAAGGGTCGTAGCAACTCATACTCCAATCAGATCAACCACAATGACGCATTTGCTGCACCACATGCTTCCCTCTCCTCTGAGGAGCTACTTCATTCCAGCGTCTTTTGACCATAATGGAGTCTCCTTAACCTACATTTGCTACTACTGCTTCCACTGTGGCTTTTGCCCCTTCCAGTTCAAGCATTATTTTTTGCAGTCATAGTGCCTTAGACTCATCCTCCCAATGGATCATTGACTCTTGGGCGTCAGATCTTATGAAAGGTTCTCTCCCACTTTTCTCCTAGTATGTATACTCCTGCTCTAGTAAAGGTAGAGTTCGTTTAGCAAATGGAACCCATTCCCCTATCTCTGTAGAGGGTTATGTTTGTTGCTCTCCTACTGTATCACTTTCCTCAGTTTTATATGTTCTTGCTTTTTCCACTAAATTGCTATCCATTAGTAGCATTACTTCCAATCTCAATTGCGAAATCACTTTTTTCTCTGATTATTGTGTTTGCAGGATCTGGTGACAAGGGCAATGATTGGCTCTGATATAGTGCATGGTGTTCTATATCTGCTGGATGATGGATCTTCTTTGGTCTCTGGTCATGCTCTTCAAACTTCCTCCTCATCTCCTTCTTAGTTACTACAATGGCACTGACCTTTGGGACATCTCCCTTTAGGAAGCTAGGATTTTCCCATTTAAAAAAAATTGTAATTCGAGTGATTTCTTTTGTGAGGCATGTGTTTTGGAAAGCATGTCACACCCCACTCATGTGAGGATACCAACTATGTGAATAAGAAGCTTACCCATCTTATATCTCTACCAGGATCTCTGATAGCAGTAACTTAACCATCACAACCACAACATTATTAAACCAACTAAAATCAGCGTAGCGGAATCAGAGTATAGAGTAAGCGGAATAACATAAATCTGTTGAGGAAAACAACTAGTATTAATATATTACATAACACAAGTTATTCTTTTCTCATCTGTCAAAACATACATAGAGTAACCCAAAAAGTATACCATCCAAAAATATGGTATCAAAGATGACAACAAACCATTGCTCGGCTTAAGGTGCTGTATACACAGATATCACAAGCCCAGTCGAGATCATGCTCCTTGGGTTCTAGTGTCCACCAGTCATTACCATACTCAGGCATAGAGGAAGAAGTTTCATTACTGAATGGCACGACATCATTTGCATCATCATTTAAAAGGCAACACGCATGTGGTGTGAGCTCCAACTAGCTCAGTGAGGGATGAGGTTCATGTAAGCACATACACATAGTCCATGATGCGAGAATGATGCAGTTTATTTTACTCTAAATGACCTAATAAACAACTAAGTCAGGTACATGCTACTACGACACATTAAGTTGTATCCTTGGTCCAGGGAATCGCACATAGGTCTCCCAGTGATACAAACCTTAGTCGTGAATAGGAGCTTGCTTGTCCCAGAATGCGACCATCGCTCACCCATCAAACCCCTGATAATCCCCTCCTTGCGGTCACGACACCGGAATTACCATCGGTCACGCCAGACTAGTTTTTGTCTCTGGTAAAATTTAGATCATATCGTGGAAGTGGCATTCTAGAAGGGTTCTTCGAACATACCACGGTTGGGTTATACACTACTTACCTCCCATTGGTAGGGATTGTAGCATAGGGAATGTGACCTAACCACAATATGCTACATGCCTTGCATAAAGATACACATAGTATGGAATACGATACTGGAATCAACATCAGCCAAATCGCATTTGAAACCCATCTAGCATACAAGTAGTAAATATGGGATACACAATACCAGAATTACCATCGACCATACCGTGCATCCATATCCAAGTATGGCCATGGCGTACATGATACTAGAATTACCCTCAACCACAAAGTGCATCCACAACCATAGCTAATTTTAATGTGCACGCAATGTATGATGCAATCATCTATACGGTGATCACGGTTCTAGAACCACCTCGGCCATATCGGATCCTGTCACAGTTTAAAACACATATACATATCAAATATAATAACATATGTTGTACAGTTCAAATAAAGTAACACATGTTATAGAGCTCAAATATATCATACAAAGTAGTTGAATTATCTAAACATGATTGCTATGGCATGCACGTAGTTTTATGATGTTAAAACACTCCAAATGAAAGTTAGACCATCACTCACCTTATCTGTCAATTGGAGGGGTGAAAATATCCCAAGTTGTAAACCCGAGTCAAACCCCGCTAGGCCTCACCTATTTGTGATCGTCTCTGTCATAGGTACAAGGGTAAACAAGCATTAATACATGTCGAGAACATCTAGGGGGGTCCCACAGGGTTTGCCCAAAAAAGTATCAGAATAGTCAAAATTGACAGTTTAGAAATGTTATCGAGTTCAACTCACTGGATCCAGGGTTCATGTCATCGGATTGACCCTGTGTGAATCCGATGGCTTGGGCAGCGAGGCCACTTAAGGGCTCTAGGTTCATCGGATTGACCCTGTCCTTTCGGTGGTTGAAAGGGTAGCGGCCGGAGATGCCTCCGCTCTCTTTGTGAAAAGGGGCTTGGCGTCGATTTCGTCCTCTCTCCTCTCTTTCTCTTTTTAATGAGGTAGGGATGTGTTGTGTGTGCTTTACTTGCTGGCCCCACACTGCCATATCGCCGCTCAGAGATACGTGGAGGCCTATTTTGCAAGAGTATAAAGTTCATCATTCGAAACGGGGATTTGATGATGGTCCAATACGGGGATCGGGATCATACAAAAGGGTTTGGAGTCGCCACCTAGGATTATGGGCCTAGGACCTGAGGGTGGGACCAATTCTGGAGAAAAGGGCCCAGAAATTGGTCTGGTCCAGAGATTTAGAGTAAGTGTCAGGTTACAAAATTGGGAAGGTGTTAGGCACTCAATTTGCCCAGTTCAACCGGTCTTCCTACGAGATGATTGAGAACGAACATTTTCTAGGATTATTCCTATTCCACATGCATGGCTAAGTTATCACACATATATACATTGACTGAATTTAAACTACTATATACACTAAAACAAGGTCTATATAAAGTCTACATTATGACAAGTTGGTTGAGAAATTATACCTGAACTTAACCCCTGTTTCGGGTCAAGAGGGGTGGGCCCCTGATTAGTACTGGCGTGGATTGTCTTTCAGATTCTCCTGGCTTAGGGGAAGATGCTCTTGACCTCCAACTTCCTTTCTTGAGAGATGCTGATTGTGAGGGTATTCGGACATGGTTTCGGCTATAGGAACGGTTACTTCTGGATTTGGATTCAGACAGAGCTTCGGCTAGGGAAGGCTATTTTCAGATTTGGATTTCGGACAGAGCTTCAGCTAGGAAAGACTATTTCTGGGCTTAGGCTGAGGTGGCACTCCGGCAGAGCTTCCGCTAGGGATAGGCTAGGGGAGGGCTAGGCTGAAGTGGCACTCTGGCAGAGCTTCCACTGGGGATAGGCTAGGGAGGGCTAGGCTGAGGTGGCACTCTGGCAGAGCTTCCACTGGGGATAAGCTAGGGGAGGGCTAGGTTGAGGTGGCACTTTGATAGAGCTTCTGCTAGGAATGACTATTTCTGGAAAGATTCTACAGGCACTCAGACATGGCTTATGCTAGGATCTGCTATTTTTGGAAAGAAACGGATTGACCTAAAAATAGATTGAAGATCCCCAAAGCCCCGAAGAACACTTTGAAGATCCGAACAGAGTTCCGGATCTTGACAAAAATCTCTTCGTAGACCCGAAGAACCTCAAGGGGGAGGGATTTCTATTTCGGGTAAAACTCATGAACACTCAAAGGAGGGGGTTGAAGAACACATTATTTTTGGTAAAAACTGGATTAGACTAAGAACTTGGATTGAAGATCTTCAAAGTCCCGAAGAACACTTCAAAGATCCGAACAAGATTTCGGATCTTGACGAAGATCGCTCTGAAGACCTGAAGAAAATCAAGAGGGGGAGGGGAGGAGAGAGGGCAGAGCTTTACTATTATGGAGTGAGATGGGGTTGTTTGGTATTCTAAATCCAAAGGAGGGGGTATTTATAGGTTATTCTAGCCAATAGGAGAGAGGAAACCTCTTTATCCAACAGACGAAAGGAGAGGTTCTTGCCTAAAGTGGAGGGATAAGTCTTTTATACACTAGGTAAAAGAGGTCCTTGGATAAAAATGGGTGGGGAGGGCTTTTGTCCAATGGGTAAAAGAGGGGCTTTTTGGGAGAGAGAATCATTAGTAAAAAAGGGTTTTTTTGGTCTTAAGTGGCTGAAGAGGGGGTTACTTCACCCAC
Source organism: Macadamia integrifolia (assembly GCF_013358625.1). Taxonomy (NCBI): domain Eukaryota; kingdom Viridiplantae; phylum Streptophyta; class Magnoliopsida; order Proteales; family Proteaceae; genus Macadamia; species Macadamia integrifolia. The sequence goes on along the minus strand of NC_056558.1, from coordinate 37,417,403 downwards.
TAGGTCAGGGGAATATCAAGCCCGGCCATGGACGGTGGTGTGCTAGACTAGGCCGAAGTGCACGGGGCATGTCAATATAGGAGGGTAGGCAATGCAGACGATATCATGGGTGTGTGGCACATTACGCGCGGGTAATGGCATGTGGGTGTGCGGCGCATGACGTGGCACCATGGCATGGGCAACAAGCACAGGCATGCATGGGTAGTAGATGGGAAAGTTGGGTAGCAAACAGTGTGTGCATATGTGTAGGCTGGCCTATTGGCCAACACACGCATGGGTTGGCTGGCCTACTGGTCAGCACACAGGCAGCAAGGTAGGGGCGTAGGCCAGCCCGCAGGGGCATAAGACAGTGGGCGGGGGCATGGGTAGTGGGGTGTAGGGGAGCGTGCTTGTGCTCATAGGGGAGCAAGCCTGCAGGTAGGTGGTGGGTAGGGGCGCGGGCTTGTGCCCATGGGGGTGCAAGCCTGTAGGCAGGGCAGTGCATGGCTGGTGGGCAAGGCAGTGTATGGCTAAGGGGCGCAGGCAGGCTGGCTTAGCATGGTGCATGGTGTAGGCAGCATGTGTTGAAGGGTGAGGGCTGGCTGGCTTGGCATGGTGTATGGTGCATGGTGCATGGTGCATGGTGCATGGTGTAGGCAGCATCTGTTGCAGGGTGAGGGCTGGATGGCTTGGCATGGTGCATGGTGCAGGTAGCATCTGCTACAACCATGGGCAACAAGCATGCGTGCGGGCCAGCCAGCGCGCGCAGCACCTACGATTATAAATTTTTTCGGTGATGATCACAGGAGATCTGTCGGTCTGATTTTGACGTGCCATATATTTTCGGAATCGTATTCTCAAGCACTATCCATCCGTGCGGTCATCTTGACCAGATTCCTTCATATATAGAAAAGTTAAAATTGAACCCCCTTCCCTCCCACGTGGGGGTTTCTAAGATTTCAGGTAGGGGAATGTTTTTGGGTTATCTGGGTAGGTAAGGGATGATCTTTAGGGTATTTGGGGTAGGTGGGGGATTTTTTCAGGTTTCCAGCGGGACCGTCAACGTGCGCGGCATACATGTGGGAAAGTGTAATTTCTGAGAATGATCACGGGAGATTTGTTGGTCTGATTTTGATGTGCCATATATTGTCAGAATCTTATTTCCGAGCACTAATCATCTATACGATCATCTTGACTAGATTCCTTCATATATAAACAGTCAAAACAGGACCCTCTTCTCTCCCTCGCGAGGGTTTCTAGGGTTTCGGGTAAGGGAATGTTTCCATCAGCATCTCCATTGATCGAAAACCGGAAGTCGCGTCCAAGATCCATATTTCATCATAGCCGGAGGAGGGTGAAAAAATTAGATGTCTATAGAATGCCCCTCTTTGACCGAGGCTTGTGCCAACAGCAGAAGGGTAAAGAAAAGAAAGACCACATTTTGTCACCCGGAGCATATACTGCCGTCATCTTGCTCATTTATGACGGAGTTAAAAAAATTCAACAAATAATATCTCTAAAGTTTTAGGACTTACCTGGGCTGCCAATTGGGGGAAAGGAATTCACTGCTCTTCCAATCCTGCAAAAAGGTTAGTACTTTGATCTTTGACTCTTCCTTAACTGGGCCTCACATGTGCCAGTTCAGGGAATATGTTCTCCATGCTGGGTCTTTCGACCCAATCTGGACTATCTGGGACCGAGGGTTACAAGAGAGGAATTCACTACTCTTTTAATCTTGCAATAAGTAAAAACATTTATTTTTTGATTTTCCTTAGCTGGGCTTCACATGTGCCAGTTCAAGGAATTGGTCTATGAGATCAGGCCAGTTGGAACCGATTCAAAGGGGTTGGGCTTCCTAGGGCCGAGTTAATGATATTGGACCACCTAGGGTCGGATAATTGCAATTGGGCCACCTGGGGCCACCGGATCAATGAAATTGGGCCACCTGGGGTCGGGTCAATGAAATTATGTCTCTTCTTGATTTTCCCTTGATTCTTGATTTTTGGTTCTTAGAATTTTGCTCTTTGCTTTTGATTTGGAATTTGATTTGAATTTTGATGCTTGATTTGGAATCTTTTGATTTGAATTTTTTTTTTGGGAAAATGAATTTTTTTATATAAAATGGTCCCCTCCCCTTTCATTATTCATTCTAACTTTTCTGAGTGAGTTTGGAGTTCCTAGAGCTCTCTGGTTTTTCTTGAAGTTTTCCTTCTTGTTCTTTGTGTTTTTCACCTTGCTCTTGAAGATCTTCATCTTGTTCTTGAAGTTCTTGAAGATTTTCATCTTGTTCTTGAAGGAAGAGTTATTTGGAAAATTTGATATTCTTGTGGGCTTTTGTGCAATTTGAAAAAATTTATGGGGTTTCTTACAATTTCGAAAACTATGGCTGAAAGGAGAAAGAGAAAGACTTTGGGAGAAGTTTAGCTTGAGAGTTGCAGTAGTCCTTCCCACAGGGATGAGGGCATGGCCGTCTAGTGCTCCGGGCAGACTCTTCACAACAATCGGAATCACATTTGCAACTCCATCTGGGGTTTCTGGGTAAGTCTTTACATTGTATTCATTATTTTGATTATCTTTTATTCTTGCTTTGTCTTTCTTTTTATATTTTTTTTGCTTTTTGTTGTTTTTTCTTTTTATGCATTCTTTTATTTCCATTAGCATGAGGGGAGGGAACCACCTACCTTGGCCTCGTATGGCCATCCGAACATGATTCAATCATGGCATAAGATGCTTCCTCGTAGAGTAAAGTAGACAGTTGATGCGTCATACCTGAGCCGGCTAGCTTTGGTAGAGACCCGAAAGTTTAACCCAGCACTGGTGGGAGCCCTGATGGAGTGGTGGTGGCCAAGTACTCATTCTTTCCATCTTCCTGTTGGCGAGATCACCGTCACGCCCTTGTGCTTCTATGCTTTGATAGATTTTCCATTTGGGGGTAGATCCATGACTCTACCCAGAGTTTCGACTGCCAGGGATTTCGTAGACTTGATTGGCATCACCATTGCGGCCGGCCAGACACACATCAACCTAGGGGAGATTAGTGCCCGATGGTGAAAAGTCGACCTAGAGGAGAACCTAGGTAACATATCTCAGGTGGCTCGTTCCTTCTTGGTGTTTGCTATGGGTCAGTGCCTCTTCAGTGACCTCCGAGGGGGAGTGGATATCCATCTAGTGTACTTCCTTCAAGATCTTCGTACAGTAGACTCTTGGGACTGGGGTGGGGCTGCCTATGCATATCTCCTACGATCCCTAGATTTGTTGTCCTATGGAGACAAGGGCCTCAAGGGGGCAGGCTTTATTATTCAGGTAACTTTCATTCTTGTACCCATTTCCTTTCATTCATTTGGATTGCACTTTCTTACTTTAATTTCTTGAAACATCCTTAGTGCTTTGAGCACTTGGAGATCATAGCTCCCAAACTGAGGGACCCTGAGGCATTCTTCTTCCTTGTAGCCACGAAGTGGGGAGCTAATCAGGTGCTTAGGGCTCGACGCTATCCTTTGGGGAGCACCGCTCGTTCTCTTTTGAACGATTTCACCAAGGTATGCCATGTCTGACATTGATATTCCTTTCATCTTCTATTGTACTTACTTCTCCTTGGTTTCGCAGGTTACTTCGAGACCATTCCATGACCTCGTATTTCCAGATCTTGAAAGATTAGCCTTGGTTAAGCACTTATCTGAGCACCGAGTCCTTTTTCGGGGTATCTGGGGTCATGCCTGGTATTTGGGAGAGAGAGTAGTACCCCAGGGGTTGGATATCGAGCCACGCCCTTCTCCCAGTCTTCCTCCACCCACTATGCACTGCCCATAGATCATCCCAGCAGACGGGATGGAGTATTTGGATGGCGGAGTATGGGATGATTCATTTCTGGATTGGGATAGGGACTACAGAGCCTTCGTGGAGGAGGAGACAGTATGCACTCCTCTTGGTCCTGATGGTCCAGTGGTATGTTACACTTTCTTGAGTATTTCTTTCAAATCCCTTTCTGCTTTGGTCTTGACTGATGTTCTTTTAGGGGAGAGTGAGACGTGTGGATCCTTCTGCTGTTCGGTCGCATGCCAGTGCTATTGATCCTTCACAAGAAGGACCCTCCACCAGTGCCAGCGGGTCTCTCAGGGTTGCTGACATCCCCTTTCGTGGCTTCCCTGCCTGGACCTATCCAACGTAGACGCTTCCCTTGGGCTACCTATTCCTTATGATTATGTGAGGATCTGATCATCCTCCAATTAACTCTTGATTTCCTCTGGGTGATATGCTCTTTCTCAGAATTAGGAGGATGCATTACTACCTGTGTGAGGTGATAGTTGCCAAGGATTGGGAGATTACATAGCAGGACGCACTGATTAAGGACCTAACCCAGAGGCTGGAGCATGCTGGACTAGCATCTGTGGATTCCCCGGCGCTCCATGATGATGGTTCAGAGTACGGTTTGACTTATAGGGATTTGTTCTTGCATTTATTGAAAACACAAACACATGAATATTTTCTTTCTTTTTTTCTTTTTCCCTCCCCTTGTTTGTTCATCATTTTATTTGAGCATCTTATGAAAACTTACTGTTGGCACAAAGAAAATATTTCTTTTTTTTTGTTTTTTGTTTGCTTGTAATGTTCAGGCATAATCAATTCCATAACTCAAGTCATAATTATAATAATCGGGATTACATGAAAATCCAAATACTTCCTCATTCTATTACCAAGTGAATCACATGAAAAGGAGAACAATGTTCCTACCACAGGTGGGATAGGTGAGTAATAAGGTGGATTGACATTTCTTGAGGTGGGTGAAAGTTCACTAACTCTTCTGGGTCGTCTCCTTGAGCGCCCATAGTGTCGGCTGATGTACATAGACAAATAAAAGGATGTGTGACAATCACATCAACCTGACATAATTGTAACTAGGGGTCTTCATTAAAAAATCTTCTTGTGGCCTCCCTGAGCCCCTCCATGCGATATCTTGCACAGTTCTTTCCTGCAACTACTTCTCCCAATCAATGATAAGATTGATCTCCAGAACTTCTTTCTTATTCTGGTAGCAAAGAGCTTTAAGTGGCCTCCTTTTAATGGCTTGGTTAACTTCAGTTTCTCAAGGAATCAAATCTAAAAAATAGTAGGACTCCCCTAATAATGATCTAGTCCGAATCTATGGCCATGGCTCATGTCATCGAATCCCTTGAGTGTTTCTGCAAGAACCGTAGGAACGATGTTACTTCCCTTCTTCAACTGTTTTACTACCTCAATCAGAACAGACGGTGCACCACGTCCGGGAGTGCAGAAAACATAACAAGTTATCATGCAAAGTAAATAAGCATCTTGTGATCTCTGTTGATGGATTCCTCCCATTGGTAGATATTGGATTAAGATCTGGGCCACCTTCAGAATGTCAATCTTCCCATACCTGACAAATTGCTCCACCTCCCCTTCTTTCTATCTGAAGAAGTCTTGAATTTCCTCTAAGCATTCTTTCTTCGTAGATGGCTGGAGCAAACTGACTTTGGGTGGAGATAGCATACAAACCTAAAATTCTTCAAGAGCTGGGAAAATCTCTGCTAATCCAAACCAAAAAACATGCAAGTTGGCATCCCAGTGTTGAGGCACCTGTCGGTGTAATTGGTGTTGTAGCTTCACACATCCAACCCATCCAAGAAATGACACATTCATGGATTCCAGCAATCCTGATGCCCTCATATTTATGTCTAAGGTCCATTTTCTCAACATCTCATCCAATGAGCCCATAAGTTTTCCTGAAATCGACACAAACAAAGAGATATGATGATTTATCAAAGCATTACTCATTAGCTAATGACTCAAACAAGCCTTTACTACTGTT
>NC_056558.1:37374408-37411497 GCF_013358625.1 Macadamia integrifolia | reverse complement strand
CCTTTTGTTATTGTTATGTTTTAAATTTCCCATTTAACCCTCTTTAGCTTAAGTCACCTAATATGTATCGGCGCCTTTTGCTCAGGGTCAATTCTGAAAATGAAAACTTTTCATGCTCTAGATGACCAGGAACTCCAAAACTTCTGGAGCGTTCAATTCATTTAAAAACAAAAAAGATGATTTACATCAACCTCCCCTCATGTTGTCTATATTACATCTTCCCCCTAAAAATTCATTTATTATATTTAAATCTAGAGAAAATTGCATTGCCACCCCCTGTACTTTTAGAAAATTCAAAGCCACCCCCTAAAAATTCAAAAAATTTCAAATCAGTCCTTGCCGTTAGCCGACCGTGAGAAATGAATGAAAACCGGTTAGTTTTTTTCTAATATACCCAAAATACCCCCACCCTGAGTGAGAGGACAATATTGCCCTCTCCCTTATTTCCTATCTTCTAAACCCATACCCATCTCACATCTCTCCTCTCTCATCTCTCATCTCTCATCTCACTGCTCACTCCTCTCACTCACTCGGCCGGACAAGAAGACGAAGACCCACCGGCGTCCCATTCTACCCTCCTCCGGCGTCCGAACCTCTATCCCAACCGGCATGCAATTATACCCTCCTACGGCGTCCGATTCTACCCTCCTCCGGCGTGCAATTCTACCCTCCTACGGCATCCGATTCTACCCTCCTACGGCGTCCGATTCTACCCTCCTACGGCGTTCCATTCTACCCTCCTCCAGCGTGCGATTCTCCCCTCCTACGGTTCGGTTTCTTCTTCTTCCTTTCTAATTTAGGGTTCTTCTTGTCAAGTTAATATACCATTGTACAGTTTTGAAGGTTGAAGCCCCTTGGTGACATTGAAGAATTTTAGAAAGTACTACCATTGATCACATCTCTTAAGCCTGTGAACTGCGACAGTATCAACTATAAGCTCATGTGAGCACCTCCCATTAACCCCTGGATAATCATACATCGTTGGCTTATTCGAACCTGTTCTTAGCCTTCTTCCCCATCTTCAACCATTTTCCAACCAATTTATCCTCAAGTCCATGTGTTTGATTAGCAGGAATGCTTGACTCTGCATTCCACTAGACGAGATCCCAAGACAATAGGAACCCCATGCCCGACATGTATTCGACAAATGGAATATGGCTATGGCAAGGGATTACAAAACCATAATACAAAAAGCCTATTTCCCATGATATGCCTACAGAATGAGAAGTTTGTTATCACTGGAAATATAATAACTGAAGCCCAATCATTTGAACATATTTTAGTTTGTTTCTCTGAAGCATTTTTGATAGTAAAAGAGAAATTTATCAACAAAATGGGAGAAACTCAAATCACACATCAAGAAAAAAGTTTGTAAGACGCCAAGATCACCAACTAGAAGGGTTTCTTCCAAATCTCCCTCTATTTGGAAATAGCCAAAAAAAGTAGGTTTTAACAATATTGTCATTGGCATGGACTTCTTTTAGACTTTAAATTAGCGTACTACCATTATGTTAGTAAAATTACCTGATGTTGAAGTATAAGACCATTGTTGTTGAGATGGGTTGTCATTTTTGCTCACCCAAATGATCAAAGTCTTCGCACAATCAGACTCTGATCAGTGATTGTTTTATCTTAGAACTAAAATGAAAGCATCCCCAATTGTAATTCAAGCAGCCAGTTGGTTAATTCACAAGCCAAGTAAAATTACTATCACTTTTGCCATCATAGTAAAATCTGCTTTGTCATTTAATTTGTTTTGTTTCCAATAGCTTGACTGCTAATGAATATGGTTGTTTCTGTTGCTTTGTAGAGCTTTGAAGAGGCTGGTGAAGTTACATTGTAAGTTTCATGGTTTTATTTGAGGAAATATCTATGACTTGTGTTCCCTGTGTTTGAGCGTTTCTCATAATCTTGATGCTAAGTAATAATAATCCACTTTTACCATGTTTATTTTGCAGATAATCGATGTCTACTGCGAGTGTCAATGACAGCAGTCAAAGTGGGTTAAGGTTTGTGAATGTTAGATGCAAATGTCCTGAACCCAAAAGGGCATTGGTGCGAATTTCAGAGTCTAGTTCGCACCCAAATATGTTGTACTACTGTTGCCCTGAAGCACCAAGAGGTTGTCGATACTTCTCATGGTGTGAACCTATAGCTGCACCAAGACTTTTGTCATCCCCTGCAACTAATTTAGAAGCAGTTGTTGGTGAAAGAATCCAAAGTCAACAGATGAAAGAAGATATTCGTGGCTTGAAGAAAAGAATTAAGTATTTAGAGAAAGCGTATAGAACGATGAAAATTGTAATTGGTGTGCTTGTGGTGGTGTGTTTAGTGCTATGTGTTAAAAAATGACTTTACAAGCATTAATATGAAGTTGTGTCAAGTATGTAAGAATCTGAACTAAATGAAATCATTCATTCTCACTGTTCTTATGACTAAGTTATTGATTAATCATGACCCTCAAAATTTAATGGGTATCTTTTTGATGGAGAGAGTGCTAACATTGTGATAAGTTTCGACAACAAACGGGCAGCATTTTGACTCAAAACGGGCAGCATTTTGGCTGTAAACGGGCAGTATTTTGGCTATAAAATGACATTTAATACCTGTAAATACCATATAAAAAAAATCCAAAACATATCCCTGAAGCACCAAGAGGTTCAAATTCCTATTTTCATCATAACATATACCATATAAAAAAATCCAAAACATATCCCTGAAGCACCAAGAGGTTCAAATTCCTGTTTTCATCATAACATATACCATATAAAAAAAATCCAAAACATATCCCTAAAGCACCAAGAGGTTCAAATTCCTGTTTTCATCATAATATACCATATAACAAAAATCCAAAACATATCCCTGAAGCACCAAGAGGTTCAAACTCCTGTTTTCATCACAATATAAACCATATAAAAAAAATCCAAAACATATCCCTGAAGCACCAAGAGGTTCAAATTCCTGTTTTCATCACAATATAAACCATATAAAAAAAAAGTCCAAAACATATCCCTGAAGCACCAAGAGGTTCAAATTCCTGTTTTCATCACAACTTATACCATACACAACAACAAATAGTATGAAATAGAAATAGATCTTAACACAAAACCAAACCCATCAAAAACATCCAAAACCATACACTGATGGATCCAACTATCTTAAGGTCATAAAAAGTAAATTTATACAATATTGTTCTCTTGCTCTAAATTGAAACATCCAGATTGCTTGTACTTCAATTCTTCTCCCTCTCCCTTGCTGTCCTCTTTGCTCATAGATGCTTGTGATCTAGTTAGTCGTTGAGATGTGTTGACTCCATCTTCACTCTCTCCTTTATGTTTCTCCTACACAACAACAAATAAGCATGAGATTTTTATTAAACAAGTTTCAACTAAATAAATAAAGTGAATTGCATTTACCTTTATATTCTTCTTTTTACTAGTACATCCATCCTGCTTAGCATCTCCAGCCCTCGAGCATGTCCTCCTATTGTGTCCTTCCTTCTTGCAGATGTCACACATAATTGATGATGATCTCTTCCTGAAATCTGAAGGAAGTGCTTCTCCTGCTTCTCTTTTCCTGATTTTGTGAGGTCTACCTGGTAACCTCTTCAGACTTGGTGGTAGTACTCTCTCATTAGGAGCATCATCCTTCAATACTGCCAAATCTGGAAGTGGATGGATCATCTCTTTATATGTATCCAAGTATTTTCCAATACTGAAAAATGGATCACAATAGTTGACCAACTCTCCCCTTATGTATGATATAGAAGCTGCAGCATGGAGACAAGGTATACCAGTGCCTTCCCAAACTCTACAATCACATATGTAATGGTTCAAATTAACCACAAATCTGTTGCCAAATCTGTCTAAGACCTCAAATTGACCTTCACCTGCCGGTTGACACCTGCAATGCCTTGCTTCTTGCTGAACCTTGTTCAACTTCACCATAACCCTTGGTGTTACTTTACCCTCCCACATGGTTGCCTTCTCATACCTTCTATGCAGCCTACCCATTATTTTCACCCTTAGGTGATCAACCAATGTGAGAATGGGTTTGCTCCTTAAGTCTCCAATCCATTGATTAAATGACTCAGTCATATTGTTCGTTATATGGTCACTTCTTGCTCCTACATCAAAGGCATGCCTTGACCACATCCTCGAGGGGGTTTCATTCAAATACATGTATGCATTTTCCTTAATCTCCTTGATGCTATTCATTTCCTTTTGAAACTGAAGTTCAGTTGAAGCTTGTGAGGCAGCCCAAAAATGTAGCCTCAATAGCATACCAGGGTGCTTTGCCTTCAGGTTTTGATATAGATGCCTACTGCAAATTCTTTGGTGAGCATAAGGGAAGATTGTGGAAATCACAACTGACAGCCCCTATACAACACATATGTTCAAATGTTATGACATGTAAATGAGTAATTCAAAATACATATAAAAAATGAAAAAAAGAAAAAAAGAGACAGAAAAGTATATGCCCCTATACCTTCTGTCTGTCTGACATGAATGTGAGTGACATATCATCACTGTCATCGAGTAGAGCATCTCGTAAATTATCCAAAAACCACGTCCAGCTATCCTTACACTCAACTTCAACTACACCATATGCAATAGGAAAAATACCATTGTTCCCATCAACAGATATTGCACTCAACAGTACCCCTCCATACCGGCCCTTGAGGTGGCAGCCATCAAGACCAATGAACGGTCTACATCCTCTTAAGAAACCCTTCTTGCAAGCATCAAAACAGACAAACAATCTTTTAAAAATCGGACTATCTGACATACGGTTCCTGTTCTCAAACTGTAGCTTAAAAATACTCCCAACATCATTCTGGAGTACCAACCTACCATAAGCAGGTAGTTTTGCATATGATGTGGAATGGCTTCCTTCATTAATCTCTAGGGCAATCCTACGTGCCCTATACAGCTTGGTATAGTGGAACTGAAGACCGTATGTTTTCTGCATGTGATCAGCCATGGTCTCTATTTTCATTTCTGGTTGAACCTTCAGTTGTTGAAGAAGTTTCATTGCTATCCATCTAGATGTAGCAGACTTGTTCTTGGTTGCCTTAATACATGTATGAACTGGGTTATATGTCTTTACCATGTAGGTGATACCATCTGATATAGGTGAAGCATGTAATCTCCATGAACAATTTGGTGCTCTGCATATAACTGTAACTCTAGTTTGTTCATTTTTCAGTCTGATAATATCAAACCCCTCTTGTAGTATATACTCTCTCAAAGCTTCCCTGAAATGGTGCACATTTCCATATACATTACCTTCAGCAATCTTCACCTTGCCACCTTCACCCACATAGTTCTGTTCACCAAATTTGCCATAATACTCTCCAGATTCATATCCAGATAGGTCATCATCAATTGGATCCTCATCATTTTTCCCATACCCATCATTCTCTGTAGATTCAGAGTCATTCTGACCATCTTCTTTTTCACTTTCATCATCCCACTCGTCTTCGCTGCCAATTTTCCACTCTTCATCAGATCCAACCATAGAGTCATCCGAACATGCATTGCTGTTGCTAATAGCCCTGACAACCTCATCAGACACTCTCAGTCTCTTACCAGTAGCTTCACTTCTGCTACTAGCTCTTCCACTAGAAGTAGCAATGCTCACACACCTTGCAATGGTCTTGGTATCTTTACCTCCCCTAGCAGTAGCTGTAGCACAAGCAGTAGCACTTCCACTTCCACTACTATTAGCATCAATAGTAGCTCTACACACAGCTATTTTTCTCTTGCTCTTACCAGGACCATCACCATATGGTTGTAGAGCCTGTTGACATTGTCCACTAGGTTCAACCTCAAGTTCACCATCTCTATCATTAACCAAACTGCTAGGGAACCGGTTAACTGTAAATTCATCGGTTGCAGACTTGCTGTGAACAATGTCATCCACATATATATTTATCATATCACAACTATGCAAGCCAAACAACTCATACACTGATGGATCATCTTTTACCTCCTTTATCTCATTGTTTGGTAGTATACACTTCGCTTGGAAAACTACATTATGACCCACAGGCACATGTGTGATGAGTTCATTGTAGATGTCATACACCATGTCCAAGTAGCCATATAAGTCTGGATCAACAATTTTAACTATAGTCTTCCCACTCCAATGGTATTCAATAGCACACTTAACATTCATTGCTAAAAAAACAAAAATGTGAAAACAGAGAAAATCAGTAACATTACTTAATACTCATTAGAATGGTAAACTTTTCATCAAAGATTTTAGATAATATACAAGTCAAAGCATTTATACATCCAAAAAAGAAATTTTCAAATCAAAATCAAGGACCAATCATAGCAATGCATAATACAGAGAACCTAATCATAGTAATTTTCAACTATCAACTATCAACTATTTTCCCATATATTTTCTCATAACAAAATAATCTGGTTAAATCATCAATCCACACTTAACATAAATAATTGATCTTTTCTAACTTTCTTGAGGGATGAGGTTGTCATTTTTCCCTCTCTATCCGGCCGTATAATAAGATAATATATCGTGTTCAAGAGAGGGAGAGAATATGTTTTACAGCAGCAACAGAACGTAAGTCGATAGAAATCGTGAACCTCTGATGCAGGAACTATAAAACCTCTAGATGATTGAAGACTAATTCACAGATATGCTACTTGATCACACATTAAGCTGATATGAATGGGTCACATACTTACCTTAAAGGTTAGAAAAAAAAAGAGAAAAAAAGAGGGGGGGGGAACCAATGGAAGTTCCATTTGGTTCTAGGAAGACTACAACAAGAAATTATTACTTCTACTATGGTTTCCTATTGGATCAGGGTATTGTTAACCCTACTGGCAAGGTTCTTACACACTGAACAGTGTCAAGTTCCCTTGGTTGGTGCCAAAAAAATTCAGTTCTGATCATGCTACCTGGAGGGCATTCAGATAACCACAGAGAAGGTTTGGCAATGTTTTAGAGCTCCAAAATGAAATAACATAATTGGTGCATTGAAAATGCTTTCAGTTGTATAGGGCCATTGTAGTAGAGCTCAAAAATGGAATACAAGGGCATTTCGATAGACACGTTTTCAGAGAAGCTTGTGAGCAGCAAGCACATGATAGAGAAGATAACAGAGGGCAATGGGTCTTTCGCTAGGAGGAATAACAGAGGGCAAGCACATGATAGAGAGGATAACAGAGGGCAAGCACATGATAAAGAAGACCTGTGAGGGCAATGGGCACCCACTTTCAATGTATCTTACCACGGCCGAGAAATGGTCTTCAGAATTTTTTTATAGTTAAAAGAAAACCAATTGATACCTAATACATTTTCTATCAGACTGTTTGTTAAAATTACCTAAAGAGTAAGGGAGAGAAAACTTGGAACGACAATCCAAACACATTTCACCTCATATAACAAACATTTCACAGGTCTTCTTCCAAAGAGCTCCAAGAAAAAAATTTACTTTCTTTTTTCCCCACTCCAAAGTGCATAAACCCTAGATTAACTTGACAAGAAGAACCTTAAATTAGAAAGGAGAGAAGAAGAAACCGAACCCTACATACCTTGGGATAGAGGTTCGGACGCCGGAGGAGAGTAGAATCGGAAGCCGGAGGAGGGTAGAATCGCACGCCGTAGGAGGGGAGAATCGCACGCCGGAGGAGGGTAGAATGGGACGCCGTAGGAGGGTAGAATCGGACGCCGTAGGAGGGTACAATCGCACGCCGGAGGAGGGTAGAATCGGACGCCGTAGGAGGGTATAATCGCTCGCCGGAGGAGGGAAGAATCGCACTCCGGAGGAGGGTAGAATGGGACGCCGGTGTGTCTTCGTCTTCTTGTCCGGCCGAGTGAGTGAGAGGAGTGAGCAGTGAGATGAGAGATGAGAGAGGAGAGATGTGAGATGGGTATGGGTTTAGAAGATAGGAAATAAAGGAGAGGGCAATATTGTCCTCTCACTCAGGGTGGGGGTATTTTGGGTATATTAGAAAAAAACTAACCGGTTTTCATTCATTTCTCACGGTCGGCTAACGGCAGGGACCGATTTGAAATTTTTTGAATTTTTAGGGGGTGGCTTTGACGTTTCGAAAAGTACAGGGGGTGGCGTTGAATAACGACCGAAGTTCAGGGGGTGGCAATGCAATTTTCTCTAAAAATTAAAATAAAAACCTATTTATCCAAGCCGAAACAAACCGATATACCTATCCGATACCCCGAGAACTAAATCCCTGATACCCAGTCCAACACAGAATTAAGAGTAGTCCTTAATTCCTTACTTTTTTTTTTTTTTTTGGTAAGGGTCATTAATTCCTTACGCCCCCAGAGACGGGAAGGAACGAAGAAAGAAAGGGACGAGAGACGATGAAGAAGGCAGGCAGTCTCCCGGTCCCCACTGTGTAACAGTGAAGTGAAGACTAAGGAGTAATAAAGGGTCGTTGGATTAGTGGACTAGGAACCGCAGACCTGGCCAGGCCAGGCCAGGCCAGGCCAGGCCGGAAGGTGTAACTAAAAAAAGCTGTAACCCTCGGAGACTGGAGTCCTGGACAATGGACCATGAGCCGTCGCTGTCTACTTATCCAATATTGTAAAGCAGAAGATGCATACCCGACGAGACCAGACCAGACCAGACCGACAGTGCCAGTGAGTGATGGGGAAGAAAAAGGTGAAAAGGATCCTGAAAGCGACTGTCGGCATCTCAAGGCTACGCCACGTGTTTCCATGCCCTCATCGTCCACTAATCACTACTCACTGCCACTGCATGTTTTACCCACCCCACCCACCACCCTTCACCCTTCACCCTTCACCCTTCACCCTTACTTGATCAGTGGACTGGCATCATGGTTTGAGGAATCGGTTTTGTATGTTGTCGACCTTAATACCTGGTTAATATCATATTAGTTGAATGGTATAGATTAAAGGGTAAAAATTAGGGATATAAATGGGTCAAATTCGGATTTTTAACTATCTATTTACATCTTTGATTTATATAATCCAAACTTTCCTTCCCCTAATGAATACAATTTGTTCTAAATTCATATTTCTAAATTGTCTAAGTTATTTTCTTCTTTCTATAGAACTTGTCTAAACTTAATGAAACCAAATTTGGGTTTTCGACTATCTATTTACATCTCTAGTATATATATATATATATATGAAAATCAAGACTGTCTTTTTTCGACAAGGGCGATCAATATAAATCCATGCCAATACAATATTGTTATGTTGAGGGAAAAAATAAGTATCCCACTGGGTTGATACAGTTGATCTGTATTGATATTGATGATATATCGATCTCGCCCTAGATATTGTCCATTAAACATATCCTTAAACCTATCTTGAATCTTGGAATTTTTTTTTTTTTTTTTAAATTAATGTATCATTGGATATTGTTGCTTATATATGATAAGGTTTAAGATAAATGATTTAGTAACAATACAAACATATAGGCAAAGCTATTACAATAATAAGATTGGGGATGATGGGAGAAAATATGCCTAATACATTGGAAGAAAGGAGTTGAGTTGAGTCTAGATTTGATAATATTTTATAAATAGCCACATTTCATGTAATACCATAGTGATGGGACCAATGCGAGACTTTTCAACTCAACTCAACTTAAAAAAATATAACAATAATAATAATAATAATAATAATAATAATAATAATAATAATAATAATAATAATAATAATGATTACCATCAAGACTTGCAATAAGATCCCACCTTTACTTTGCACGATATACACCTCCCATCTCCTATCTTTGTGTTATGTAATTTGCATTTACTTTTCTCCTCGTTCAGTGCAGGGTAGAATAGATCCATTTTATTCGATCGAAAAATAAATGGACGGAGTTTTCCCACCTTCATAGTCAAGAGACTAGTGGATTCAGATGGTGTCCATAGGATAAAGGGAAACAATGGAGGAAATTATCGACTATTTCTAAATAGGATGTACACCATGATAACCATTATTGGCTGTCCTTTTCGTTCATGCGATGGAGGAAAGCCTTCCCCTAAATGATTAAAATGAGAACAAAGGAAAAATTTTTTTTTTTTTAAAGAATAATTGATTCTGTCATGCATTCTGCCAGTTTTCTTGATGTATGATAGAAGACAATAATTTGGTGGTTTTGAGTCTTTTGACAAAGAATTTTGATAGAATTATCAGGAAGGAAATGCGCAACGTATGGTCACAAATTATTGTCATCTTTTGTGAATCCAAACAAATTCTTAGTTTTAAGAGAAAAGGAAAGGGAAAAAACAAATTATTTTGTTGATTTTCTCATGGAGATTATTGTAAACATGAGAAAAAAAAAATCAATGTTAAGAATTTTGAAAGACTTATCACGACGTAAGTGTGCATCGCATGGATACAAACTATATTAGTTTCTATCTTTTCTTATTCTCACTCATTATGCATTCAAACGAGACCTTAGTCTTAAGAGGGAAAAAAATGAAGGGAGAAAGAACTCGGGCAGTCTAGTGTTCCTCGCGCCTAGACACAACCTCTATTTTCGGGTGGGCTGTGAAAAGATTCCCATGCCCCTTAAAAATAGGGATTGTGTTTGGGCTTGGGAAACACTATACCGATAGAGTTCTGCCCCCCAAATATGAATGTAGAACACAAAAATTAACGATTACTTCTTAAAAACAGCCTTAAATATGGTCTAAACAACCTTGCAAAAAGAACTATGGTTTAACAAATCAATGTTTCTAGAAGGGGTTAGACTTTTCACCTGTTTAGGTGATTAGGTTACCAAGAATATTATTGTTTGACCTATTTAATACATAGATAAAAGTGTTTATCTTAATCTGCAATGATTAATTCAATATTAATCACAATACAGGTAGCAGAGAAAGCTTTTTATCTTTTCTTTCTATCAGAAGTTACTTGTTTTGTTAATTCTTAAATGGAATTTTAAAGTAGTGAGTCTGACCTAATGGGCTGGTAATTATATGCACTCTCCGCAAAACATTGTCTTTTTTTCAACAATATTTTTAGGATATAGTTTTCCTTCATTCATCGGGATTAAAAAATTCTTTTGTCAATGAGTGTCAATGTTTGGGGATGGATATTTAAAGGAACAATGGGAGGGTATTTTCAACCCCGTATTAAAGGGAGGGAATAATTAAACCCTAGGATAGTCGGTGAACCCTCCTCCATGGCCATGGGTGGCAGAAAACTTTTCCCAATTTTTTTATGACTTAAAAAGATTAATTGCCGTGTAAAAAGGGTTGAGTAGATCCCACAAAATCAAAACACATAAATGTTTATAAATGGTTTTGTGTTGCATTTCAAAATAATTTCTATTACAAATCTTGTTCGAAGACTAGATTTGGTGGGTCATTTTTGAAAATTTTGCCAAAGTTGAAAGGTCTTGGCAGCCAAATGAACAGTTTCTGGATATTTTGTTTCCATTCACACCAGAAAATTTTAGTTTTGCTTTTCCTCTTTATCTTGTAGCTAGGGTTTGCTTTCTTTTCTATTATCTTCTAGGGTTTGCAGGATTACTGTTGATGATGTTTGGGTCTTTGAGATGCTCAAATGCTTTTTTGATCTTTTTCTTTTCTCTGGTTCTTGGATGTTGTTGTTTTTTCCTGGAGGGAACAGCACTGTTAATTTAGCAGGATATGGAATCTCTCAGGACAGAAACAGAAAAGGAAAGAAAGAGAAAGATCTCAATATCCTTTCATAAATGAAAGGTATGCATGGCTACACGTATTCAACTTTCATAATAGCTGAGGTCCACCTTGTGTGCCTGTTTGTGACTATGACCACAACTATCATATAATTCATAAAAGATACTTCGATCCTTTGCACCAAATAATTGTACAAAACAACCCAAAACACTGCTTCAAGCCTTCAGCCATGCAACTCCAATAACATCATCCATCTACTATTTCTTTATCAATATTATAATAATAATAACAATGAAAATAATAAGGGTGGATGTTAAGTATACTGAATGATTTTCTTGGAACTAGCGGTTGAACTAATGAGAGATGCGAAATGGAAAAGGCAGAGGAGACTTTTCTAAGAGAAAGAAGAGAGAGATACAGACGTGTATACTATTAGTATACCCAGCATTTTCCCCATGATAAGGGGATAAAATCTTAAAAGGCAGTGTAACCCTTGCGTCGGGACATAATGTGGGACAAAATTCGCCCGACCCCTCATGAATGGCATAAATCTCTTACATTCCCATATCAGTATATGATGGTTGATCCCAATTGATATGGGTTGATATGGTTTTGGTTCCCTTAACCTTGTAAGCCGGTCTATGGGGTTGAGTTATTTCAAGATTGTATCAGCGGTATTAGAGCAGTCGATCATTGGCCCAACTCACACGCAGAAGGGGCAGCCTGATACGATGGTGACCGCCGCTAAGTGCTACCTGCTGCCAGAAAGAAACCCTAGAGCAAAGTGAGAGCTGCTTAAAAAATACTACCTAATCTAGAGTGGTTGTCATCGACGTCAGATTCGAAAACATGATAATATGTTATGATCCCATATCAATATATGGGGTTGATCACACATCAGTTTCTTATGAAAAATGATATGGGTTGATAAAATCTTATTGTTATGTTGTAAACTGATTTATGAGATTAAGTCCTTCTAGAAGTGTATCAAAATACTTCCCAATCAATGCTTCTAATAGTATTCGATCCGATTGACCCTGCTACTGATGCAAGACCACGCTACTTTTAACGAACTCTCTCCCAACTACTAGCACTATAATAATAATAATAATAATAATAACAATCCTCTGTTTCACATCATTACTCACTTAAAGGATGTCAAAATTCTTCATTGATGTGGTTGTCTGTTTGATTTGAGACCTCCCATTGATGGACAAAAACAACAATTAACTATGTGACAAGCCACCATAAGAAAATGTTATTATATAATCTTGTCTTCCCAATTGCAGGAATTAATTACAAGTGGAAATATAAGTGTCTTATCCGTGAATGGAATAGTGATAGTGGACTTTATTATATACTTAAAACCCCAAGTGATGATTAAAAATAATAGCAACAAAAATGTATGTGTTTGCATTGGTTGGTTAATTAATAAACTATTAGTGTGACCCCCATTTGATTTCTTTGCAGATTCGATTCTCTTTCCTTATCGAGTGCCATCCTGAATGATGCAATTATATTTAGTCATCTATTCCATTTGTTTAGATTGGATTATAATGTAAAGTTGTGTTCTTTTTGTTCTAAAGCCAAATTTGGAGGAAACTTTCTCTAAAGGGTTTGTTTCTATTTTTTATTATCTTTTATTCTCATAATTGTCTGTGGGGGATAGATTAGTATGAAATATAATTTTTTTTTTCAAACCCTTTTAGTAGGTATTTGCATAAGTTTTGTCATGTTGAGTTGGCAAGCAAAAGTCTAAATTTTCCTCCACTTTACAGAGAGAGAGAGAGAGATTTGCAAAGCAAAAAATCCTAAAACTAAACTCACATTACATGTTTAATCGATCGCCTAGCTTAGATTCCTCTATTTTGTAATCCACACAAGAAATCTTTTGCAAAAGCCTAACTACTAAGCTCACATTACATGTTTAGTAGCTTAACCATTTTGATTCTTCTCTTCTGAAACCCACGATATAGAAGTACCAAACTTCCAAATTCCAGTAGTGTTACTTTCCCGGTGGAGACAAAAGTATCACAATCAGCAAAAATACTTATCTTAAATAGAAATAAGGTTCAAAAATGATAAAAAAAAAATGTTTTTGTATAAAAGAAAAATAAAAGTAAAAATAAAAATGATACAAAGAGAGCCTAAGCTCATATTACAAGGATTTTTCCCCTTTTGAGAAGAGATCAAAGTGGATATGAAGCAAGTAAATAGGTTCTTAAGGGTGTGAAAGGACATTGGAATATATATCCTTTTTGCTAAAGATTATTTCGTAAATTATTATGGAAAAGAACCACAATGAATGCATAATCTATGCTTCTGTCAGGAAAGAAGTCCTCTGAAATTTCCATTGTCTTCTTGCCCCGAATTTGTTAACTTATCTTTGACTTTGCCCATTTTCTTTAGCAATCAAAATTGATACCAATCAGAAATCTTTGATGAAAAAAAAAAAAAATTGAACAGGCATACTTAGTGCATTACTTATATTACAAGTTTTCTTTTTCTTTTCTGGTACTTCAGACATTAGATGCTATAATATATTAATATGTGAATAGATGTTAACCTCTTTCTTGGATTTTTTTTTTTTTTTCTTTTCTTCTTGAAATGCAATAGAGTGATTAGGTGACTAAAGATAGTAGCCAAGAATTTAGATTTTAGAGGTACAATGGTACGATTGAAAATACCATCCAATTTAGGAATGGAGAAGAAATCCTAAGGTTGTGTTTGGTAGCCAGGTGGAGAAAAGAAAAGAATAGAAATGAAATAAAATGGGAAGAAAATAGAAAAAGTATGTATGCTTGACTACCATATCAATAGCACGCTTGAGCCTAAGGCCTGACAGTATCTACCTGAGGGATGCTAGTCACTTGATCAACTCCTCTCAAGTGCATCAGTGCTTAGTTTGTACTAATTTTCTTGCTTTCCAAGAAGTGTGGCCTTGGGCGCTTATGGGTACATATTTAGACCCTATGGGTCTACTATGTAATGGTCAATAAGCCCTTAAACTTGAACTAGAGAGGGACGAAGGAAAAAAAAAGACCTACAATACCAATATGATCAGATTCAATCAATTTCTCTGTGATTACAAACACCACTCAAAACTAATGGAATTGGTGTTTATATTCTCTAGAACAAACCTTAATTTATTTGAATTTTATTCAATGTGGATAGGACATTATGATTCAAGCAATCTAGTCTTAGTTTGTACCTTTACCCTTTTAAGTTCTAAACTGGATTATTGTTATCACAATCGAAATGTCTATCAACTAAGATATTGTTTTAGGAAATATTTAATATGAGTGGAAGAGAAGGGATATTGAGAAGTCAAATTGTTGGAGAAGATAAAGGAATAACATCCTTTTTGTGTTGATCAACCCCTTTCTAATACCTAATTTTGCATTTGTTTACAGAGACTATAGGGGATTTACATGGGTTGAGTTTGCTCCCATGATAACACTAGCTTAAACCGCGGTTCCTAAATTTGAAAGTAGAGTATATATCTTACTCTCAAACCAGTAAATATAATATACCTAGCTCCACCTGATTAAGGAGGAAAAAAGGAGCGGAATATATGGATATCCCCTTTCGAATTTTCTATGAAGATTTTTTTTTAGGAAATTGAAATTGTTTGATTGCATCAATCTGAGATATTATAGAATAAAAAATTCATTTGGTAATTCAATTTCTTTTAGAATAAATTCTTTATATCTCTTTGGAAGAGGACGTGGTGGCAGTGTTATATTTTTAACATGAAATAACTACTTGGCAAAAAATTTAACTATGTGCTAATTTACGTCTGTGGTTCTAATTTAGTTGAGCTTTAGTATTTTTCTTAGGTTGCCCAGCTGCCGATGGCCATGGCGAAGGTCGATAAGTAGCCTGATGGTATTTGTTTTTGTGGGCATTTGTCGTATTTTTGTATTATTTTTATTAATCAAGTTCTTTATTGATAATAATAATAATAATAATAATAATGCACTCATTAAAAAGCAAGAATGAATTTAATTTCTAACTCAAAAGAACTTCTGACCTATTTCAGTGAAATTTAATTTTTATTTCATTAAAATAAAATATAAATATCAAATCAAACAATTTGTGAAATAAAAAAACAGTCCATAAAATTGAAATAGAGAAATCATACCAAACCTAATCATGTAATTTGATACTCAATGTAACCCAAACTTTTTTTTTTTTTTGGACAAAGAAACTTCATTGAGAGACAGCAAAGGTGAAACCCAAGGCCCATTGAGTGATTGTGTCCTTGTCTCGATCTGATAATTTCAAAGTTGCCTTCGTTGAAGTTTCCAAAAACTATAAAATCCTCATACGGCAGTAAGGCACTAAACCTCCGTACTCTGTAGACTCTGTTGTACCGTAATGGGACTAAAACAGGAGGAGAGCTAGGGGAAGAGGTCAATTTGTCCAGCTGCTGAGGTGTCTCAAGTGGGACCCACAGTAAAAGCAATCTTTGAATAGATATTTTGATGTTCCATGCCGGGAGACTTCATTTAGCCACGTGGATAACTTACAAGTCTACATCTCGTGGGGTCTGACCTTTCTTGCGACGTTGACGGTTTGGGGCACGCTGCCCCAGTTGGTCATTTGGAGAATAAGAATAAGGGCAAAATGTCATCAACAGCCGGTGTACGGGAGAAATTTAAGAGAGACAAATTGCTTTTTCTTCGCAGAGGGGGTCTGTACTGTAGACTTTAGAGAGAGAGAGAGAGAGAGAGAGGAAAATAATTTTGCGGCGTTGGACAGAAGAAGGAAAGAGAGAGAGAGACAGAGAGAAAGAGGAAGGAGGAGCTTTCAAGTTTGAAAGGGTGAACGACACATGTACATGTCAAGTGAAGTAGACCGCTCTCCTGCTGGCCCTGTTATGCTTCCCTTTCCGCTCACATTTAGAAAACTACCACTCTCATTTTATTTATTCTCCACCCCCTAGTGATTCTTCCTTTCTCTGGTCACCTATTCTCACTTCCCCATTTCTGTTGTTGGGATTTGGGACTAAGGATGTCAATCGCTAAATAAATTTAGGATGGATCAGTTGCTCGGACCATCATTTAGTTGTATGAGTCAATATTCAACATCTATCCTTTTTGTTTTCAAATATATTTCTTTTTATCCTTGTAATAGCAGAAAGCGGAACTCATATCAAGTTCCTTGCTCACCAACTACGCTATCCCCTTGGTTTCTAATTGATCATGGTTGGCCTTTGTTTTTATCCATTTTTATCTTTATATTTACTAGGGGAAAAAATTAACATCAATCATTCTTAAAATTAATCCTAAAAACTTAAAACCTTAAATGTAATATATAATAATTAATATACGAATAAGAGAACACTTCCCACTTGCCTGAATACTATGTCAATATACAGACCAATGAAGGCATCTTCAACTTATGAGGTGGGGGCCAACACAATCTTTTCGCCCACTATGTCCAAGTGTAGACACACATAGGTGGATAACTTTCTTTTCCCCTCATTATATAACTATATAAATTTAGGGTTGGAGTGGACTGAGCCTGGCCGGGTTCAACCATAGGCTTTAGCCCAACAAAAGACCAATGCTATTATGATACTATCAGAAACTAGTGTCATAATGATGGACAACAACTTGCCCCATTTGTTTGAGTGGTAGCTAGCATTGGTACTTAAATGACTTCCCAAATCGTTGATGCACTCTAAACCCACTCCTATAACTATAACTTAAGGCTCCCTTTGATTGAATTTCTATTTCACTTATAAGAAGCTATTTTAATTTATCAGATTGTCTTTTGATATGATTATTCAGTTGGGCCCTATTTTAGATAATTGAAACCAACCATTTCAAGTTGATTTCACCCCTATTTTGTTCTAAATTATTAATGAACATATGTTCATTGCATGAAAAAATTGTAAATTTAATTATAAACACAAAACCACTCATCTCTCATATCTCTCTCTCTCATTGTTTGATATGATTGTAAAGTTGTACCATATTATAGAGAAACTGAAACCAACCATTTCAAATTGATTTCAACCTATTTTGTTCTAAACTATTAATGAACATATGTTCAAAGCATGTGAAAAATTTGCACCAAAAAAAATATATATATATATATATATATGAAAAATTAGAATTTTAATTAAAAACAGACAACCGTTCTCTCTCTCTCTCTCTCTCTCTCTCTCTCTGATATGATTGTTAAGTTGTACCCTATTATAGAGAAACTGAAACCAACCATTTCAAATTGATTTCAACCTATTTTGTTCTAAATTATTAATGAACATATGTTCAAAGCATGTGAAAAATTTGCACCCAAAAAAATGTTAAAATTTTAATTTTAATAAAAACATACAACCTCTCTCTCTCTCTCTCTCTCTCTCTCTCTCTCTCTCTCTCTCTCTCTGGCTTAAGTTAAACTGGGTCTTAAAAATTATGTGAGCTGATGGACGTAGTCAGGCTTCAATAGAATGGTTAAAAACAACCTAGATTCACCTCAATTATTTGACTCTTTATTTTAAACTTTTTTTTTCCCCTTTTGACATCATAGTTTTGTAATGGATGGTTGGCAAACATTCCAATAGTGTATGATGACTACACATTGTTAGTCTAGTAGAGGTCGGTTGCAGGTTTATCTGCTCCCTCATCTGTTGGGTACACCAAAAACCCGACAATGAATGGGAGGAGGTTGTGGGGGAGGTTATAAAGGCAAACAAGAGAAGCCATTTGAGAGTTCAAAAAGTCATGAACAGTAGTAGATTTATCAGTAATCCTGTGACCTTTTAGGTTTGTTATTTTATGTGGTGAGAAATGATATCCAACAATTACCACCTTTTTCATTTTTTTAATGGAATAACTCAAACTATTCAGTTGCAGATCTAACATAAATTCTTCATAAATTCTTTTGAGCTGATTGGTGTCACCACATGAACTCATACTCATAAATCATAATCATTTCTTAGGAGCTCCACAGAGGTAAGGTGGTCATAGAAATTGCAGTGGAAGATAAGGTGGGCAGTTCCATCAATGACCAGACTTTGAGTTCATTCTTTAGCTTAGCTTAGATTAGCTCTTAGGGTCTATTATAGGATAAGAGTTTATGATGATGGTGATGATAGCAGACAAAGCTCAGAAGTAGCCATGTGAGTGATGATAGATAACCTGAACTGATGCTCCCTCTCAGTGACCACACGAAAACCCATATGACAAATTTACAGCTTGGCTTGAAAGATTACCTGGCACTCTGTTGTTGCCGCATTTAAAGCCACTCAAAGAGTCCAGACAACCACTAGCTTCCATAGTTTCTCCATTCACCTTTTTTATCCTTCCAAAAGAAACAAGGGAAGTGCTTGCGTCTGAAATATGGTCATGGCTCCACAAAGATGTGAAGAGTCTTGGGCTCTGGGCTGAAGAAAAGTAAAGACAAGGGCACAGGGTGCATGGATTGGTGGACTCTATGGACATATCCAGAAGACCCAAAACTATTTGGTATTGCCATGTGTGTGGTTATGAAGGAAGCAAACCCTAAAAAAGTATCAAGATTAATGAAAGCTAGTTAGTTCAAGTGTCTTCTTCATTAGATAACAGTGTTACTAAATTTGGAACTAAGACAAAATTTAATCATGGCTTGTCCTAATCTAGCTTTATTTTTTAGGGTTCTTGACTTAGACTGGAGGGATCAGTAGTGCAGCCCATCCTTTTGGGCTTCCTTGAACCCATTGAAAATGAAAATAAGTTAAATAAAGCTTTTAAGTCTTTGGCATTGTCTCTTCCATCCCAAACCCTAAAAAAGTATCAAGATTAATGAAAGCTAGTTAGTTCAAGTGTCTTCTTCATTAGATAATAGTGTTACTAAATTAAGAACTAAGACAAAAGTTAATGATGGCTTGTCCTAATCTAGCTTTATTTTTTAGGGTTCTTGAATTAGACTGGAGGGATCAGTAGTGCAGCCCATCCTTTTGGGCTTCCTTGAACCCAATGAAAATGAAAATAAGTTAAACTAAAGCTTTTAAGTCTTTGGCATTGTCTCTTCCATCCATATAGGTTGGATTTCCACTGTTTCATATCTTTTTGAGAAATGCTCATGGGTCGGATATGGGCCCGGGTCTTGAGACTCTGGACCTTGAATTGAGCTTGGTTTGCAAATGAGTTGGATCTATTGGATCTGATTGATCCCTCTTCCAAGGACCCAACTGAAAGGAAGTCAAGTTGGCAATGGGCTTGAGCCCATGACACAATCCATTAAAGTGGTAGATTAAGCTGTGTTAGGTATTTTTCTTGGACGAAAGAAAAGGGGGAAAAAAATGAAGATGAATAGAAATCAAGAGAAATATACCAAGTGTGGACTTGAGAAAACTCTTTGACTTTTTTACCATTCATTCGTGTTTGAACATTGAATTCTATATCCTAAGTGAATTTTTTTTAATAGAAAAAGAAACAATAGCATTAACTAGAAGGATGCCAACGGCTGCGTAGCACAGTTGGTAGGAACTGCTTGTCGAAGTAGCTTTCCATCTCACACATCTGGAGTTTGAGTCCCTCCTCCCTCTTTCCCCTGCTGGCCGCACTTCCTCGAGTTGGGACATTTTGTGACAGTGTTTTGGGCTGTCATCCTAGTTGGCCCATGGGCCAAACTTCAATAACTTTCCAGCATATTTGCCAAGTGGTTGAAAATGAAGCCCACCCTCCCTTTTAGAACTAGTCATCAGTTTTGATTCCCTTGACACCAAAAATGAACATTATTCATCTAAGACCCTCTTTGGTTGGATTTTTACTTCAATCTCAAATTGAATTATTAAAATACGAAAAAAATAGATTTTTGGTCAAGAATTTGAAGCTGTTTGATTGTATAAATTGAAAATATTTTAAGAATAGATTCTCTAGTATTAAGAAAATATTAATATTGATATGAAAGGATGTGCAAAGGCATTGAGCAGGAGATTTTCATTTTGTAAGGGATGGGCAGTTATTTCAGGGGACCAATGAGAAGAGGTGCAAAGATATTATTATTATGAGAACATATGCTGCAATTTTTACATGAAGAGAGAACACCCAGCCGTGGATGGGTGTGCATGTTTCTAAGCCCACATCCATGGCGGCCGCGGATTCCTTTCAAAAAAAAATAGAGAAGGTGGGTTATCTCGGCCAGCATGGCCTGCTACTGGCCGGAGACAACCCCCAAACCCCAAGTTGGTCTCGGGCAGAAGCCTACATCTGGTCCCAGAAAGAGAAAGGAGAAAAAGGGAGAGTGGTTGGGGGGGGGGGGGGGAGATGGGGGGTGCTAGCGGGCAGCAGGCCATGGTCGCCTGCTACTGCTAGCCGTGGCCATGGTGGCATGCTATTGCTGGTCGTTGCCAAGTTGTATGCAGATAAGAAGACATCTGGTGGTGATGCGAGTGCCATGTGTCCTCCACCTCACCTCTCGTCAAGAAGGATGGGACAAATTGAAATCAGAGTCGCGAGCACCATGTGTCTTCCACCTCGCCTCACCTCTCGGAAGGATGGAGACAGATTGAAGTCGAGTCACCACCTAAATTATCAGATTTTAGGACCCACAAAAGAATCCATGACGGTGAGAAGAAGAGACCATGCGTTGGCCTTAAAAAGATCTGAAACCCAAATATGTGGTGGTCGGAGGTGAGGGGAATAGCAGAGTCTAGACAATGAGAGACATGTAAAACTATAATAATTGTTAAGAATTTGACTGCTGCAAACCTGATTCACAGTTAAAGAAACGAAATATATAATTCATCTTCTCCTTTGGCTTCATAATTATCCCCTTAGTTTATCAACAAAATAAAAAATATCTTCCTAAATTTTAGTATTTTTAAAAATAAATTGTAATTCAATTTATTTGGTGTTGTTGGCAAAAACCCCGTATGAGTTGATCCCATAGTTAGCAATTCGGCCGAATAATTCGCGAATTATTCGGCCGAACCGAATTTTAAAGAATTTTATCAAAAATTCGGACCGAATCCGAATTTAAAATAAAATTCTTTAAAATTCGCGACTTTTTCAAAAAAGAATATAATTCGCGAATAATTCGGACCGAATCCGAATTAAACCGAATTATTCGGTCCATTTAAACATTATTTAAAAAAAAAAACCAAAAATAAAAAATAAAAAAATAAAAAAACAAATTTTTTTTTTTTAAAAACCCCAATAAGATTTTTTGACCGCTTTTTTGACCGAATCCTTAAATTAATCGTCCGAATTATTCCGAATAATTCTCCGTCCGAATAATTCCCGAATCCGAATTTGCTAACTATGGTTGATCCTACACAAGCACAGACAGCAAAGGCCCGGAGCTTTGTTCGGGGTTAGTCCTCCGACGCTCAAGTTAGGGTCGGCCGCACAGTTTTCAGTATGGGAGTAATGGTGGTATTGATGCTTACCTTCTTCCTTCTTCTCGGGCCCTCTTATATGGTTCCTAGGGTCTAGGGTTTTCTCTTGCCTTCCCTCTGTCCTTCTCGGGTCCACCTTCCTCCCTTTCAGAGTCCTGCTCCAATACGTCCGTCCTTCTTGTGGGGAATATTCCCTTCATGCAAACAACGTGATAGAGCGTGATAGAGTCTTTGTACTCCCTACCTGGTGGGCGACATGTGTCCCGGTGGGCGACGCATGTCCTCACCCTACTGAGCGATTGATTTGGCTGTATCAGGAGCCCCCTTACTCCCGCTAGGAGTCTCTTCCTGTGGGAGTAACCAAATTTTTCGTAATTATAATTTTTTCCTCTTTTTCCTGTCTTCGGCCTTATTCCTTCAGCTTCAACCTTGCTTGCGACCGAGGCCTGTGGTCAGCCGGGGTAAAGACCTTCGGTCGGCTTGGCTCGGCCTTACCCTGAGCCCCCAGCCGAGGTGAGGGAGACCTTCGGTCAGGTCCGCTCGGCTTTGGCCGAACTCCCAATCCGAGGTGGGGACCCTCGGTCAGGTCCATTCAGCTTTGTTAGAACTCCCAACTGAGAGAGGGACCTTCGGTCAGGTCCATTCGGGCATAAAACTCGAGGGTTCGTACTCTGACGTGGCGGCTCCATTAATGCTCGGGTAGTCGTACCATTTTCCTCCCCATCTATAAAGTGCAGGGGTCCATTTGTGGGGCACTTTTCTTTTTCCTTCAGAGAGCTCACCTTCGGTCTCGGTGTTCCTTTCAAAGAGCTCGCCCTCGTACCGATTTCCCTTAGTTTAGCGACACCCAAAAGTAAGTTCATGTCTTGCTCGTCGGGCTACAGCCCATCGTCCTCCGAGAGGATGAAGTCAAACTGTAGGCATAGGAGTTCAGGGGAGGTCCGAGGGATGTCCTCGGATTCCACCGACTCTCCCTCTTCCCGCGACTCATCCTCAGCGGCCTCGTCTTCTGGGTCCGAGCGTGGCTCAAACGGTGCAGGATTTAGGGAGAGGGTGCTCGATTCCCGAGCTCAGACCCAGGAGCCCTTAGAAGTGGAGGCTCTCAACAACGTATCCACGATGGATGAGCCAGAACTGGAGGAGCTGAGGGCCTCCTTCGGTGTCTCGGACACTTTTGAGCTCCGGCTGCCTAGACCATCTGACCAAGCCAGCTATCGGAACTCCGA
This sequence comes from Macadamia integrifolia, assembly GCF_013358625.1. Taxonomy (NCBI): domain Eukaryota; kingdom Viridiplantae; phylum Streptophyta; class Magnoliopsida; order Proteales; family Proteaceae; genus Macadamia; species Macadamia integrifolia. The sequence goes on along the minus strand of NC_056558.1, from coordinate 37,388,299 downwards.
GGAGCTGTGCTTGTATAAGGAGGCGTTCAAGGCCGGCCTTTGGCTTCCCCTCCATCCCTTCTTCACCCGAGTGTTTCGGCACTATGGGATATGTCTGACCCAGCTGACGCCGAACCGGTGGCGACAGGTGCTCAGCTTCGTCGTCTTTTTCACAAGGCACCAGAGGCCTCTCTCCCTCCCCCTCTTCATTAACTGCTTCCTCCTTCAGGCTTGCAAGGGGCTTTCGAGTTGGTACTACTTTTGCCCCCGGAAGGACCTTCGGCTTCTAAAGGGTTACCCGACGTCAATCCACGGGTGGAAGGAGAAGTTCTTCTTCGTGAAGTCGTCCGAGGGGGTGCCCTTCGACACCATATGGGATATCCCTGACCTTAGGGAGGTGAAATCCACCCCTACCCTATTCGGGGCAGACGCGGAGTCATTGGCGGTGGAGAGGAGGCAAGAAACCTGTCCTCTGGTCAAGGTCGAATGCCTTAAGCCCGACGCCATACTTTTCAGATTCGGGCTTAGCCCGGGTGAGTTAGGCTAGCCTCAGTTTGTTTCCCTCTGGTGTCGGTGCTTCGTACTGACTCCCATCATTTCTTTTTGCAGTGCAAGTCTCCAGGGCCGAGGCAAGGGCTGCCGCAGCGGCAAGGCAGGCTCAAATCAGGGAGGCCAGGGCACGGGACTCCCAACAGCAGCCGAGGCCGAAGCGGAAAGAGAAGAAGGGGCCATCCTCCGAGACCCCGAAGAAAAGACCTAGGGTCGATGGGCCGAGCACCGAGGCAGTCCAGGCCCTCGTTGCTCCTGGCCATGACGTGCCTTCCCAAGACCCTTCCCCCGCCGCGGCCTCCAGAGGCCCGAGGGTGGCGACAGTGAGGGCCGAAGTGGGGTTTGTCCCCCAGTGGTCAGTCAAGGAGGACGACACTTTGGCCGTCAAGCGAGTTGCTCGAGAGCTGGTGATGAAGGGCACTCTTCCCTGAGACGCCGCTGAGGCTCAAAGGCAAGGGACGGCGGCTATGGTAACGAACGCTTGCATCTTCATGGCCGGGGTAAGCTTCGGTCCCTTAATCCTCTTTTTTTCTTTTTTTTTGTCTTATCATGCTGACCTTCGGTGTTTCATGTAGGCACAAAATCAAATGGGTCAACTGGCGACTCGGGCCGAAGCTATGTGCCGAGACCTCGAGGTCGTCGAACGAGAGAAGGCGGCCCTGGAGAACGAGCGTTCCATCCTCCTCAAGAAGGTGGAGCACCTGGAGACGAATCTCCTCTCCGCGCGCTGGGAATGCGATCGGAAGCTCGCGAAGCTAAAGTCGCAGATGAAGGCATGAGTTCAGGAAGCCGAGGCCTGAGGGGTCGAGGAGTATCGGTCCTCTGAGGAATTTCGGGAGGAGATCAAATGCACCATAGCCACGGGGTTCACAATGGGCGTTACCAAGGTCTGAGACTGAGTCCTCGAGTGTTACCCAGGGGTCTCCTTCGAGGACAGCGGGCTTATCGTCGAGGAGGACGACGTTGAGGTAGCCCCATCAGCCACCGAGGTTACCGATGCCGATGGCGGAGGCTGCAGCAAGGAGGGTGAGGTTCAGTTGCACCGAGAGGTCCCTCCGACTCCCGGCCACGGAGATTCTGATCAGGAGACCCTCCTTGCCGAAGAAGAGGCCACGAACCCGATGGACGCCCCTTGAAGTCACCCCAGGTCTCAGCTTAGACAGCCCCTTTTTGTTTTTGATATAAGCCTTCGGGCCTTCTAGTGTAACTATGGCCTTCGGGCCTTCTTCTGTAATCTTGGACTTTGGGCTTTCTAGTGTAGCTATGGCCTTCGGGCCCCATCAATGAATGCATTTCTTTTTGTTTGCTCCAACCTTTACTTGTGTTGTTTGCATTCTTTTGGGTGAGGTGGTCTTCAGTTCGTAGCTAGGCACAACGAGGCCGAAACAGAGGTAACCAACCTTAGGATCCGCCCTTCTACTTAAGTACGGCTCGGTCTTGCTCCCTGGGCATATCTGAGGGGTTTCCCGAGTCCGCGGACTCTGGACTTGAGTTATCTGGAACAAGTATCAAGTGGTTCACTAAGCGTTCTCCCTCAGCTCCAGCCGAAGGGTCCATTAGACTGGCATTGATCCGAGATCTAGCCGAGGGCTGACCCTTCGACAGTCGTCGCTCCCGACAAAGTCGATTGCCTGCGGTCAAGTTTCCTTGGACGAGGAGTGAACGCTCGGCCTGCACAGCTTGTTCTTTGAGCAAGCCCCCCGATCGAGGTGAATACCTTCGGCCAGCTCAGCTAGGCCCCTGCCTGAGCCTTGACCGAGGTGTGGGCCTACACAGCTTGTTATTTGCCCGAGCCCCCGATCGAGGTGAATACCTTCGGCCAGCTCGGCTCAGCCCCTGCCTGAGCCTTGACCTAGATGTGGTCCTTCGACAAGCTCGGCTCGACCTCTGCTTGAGCCTTGACTGAGGTGTGGTCCTTCGGCAAGCTTGGCTCGGTCTCTGCCCGAGACCCCGACTGAGGTGTGGGCCTTCGACATGCTCGGCTCGGCCTTTGCCCGAGACCCCGACTGAGGTGTGGGTCTTCGATCAGCTCGTCTCGGCCTTTGCCTAAGCCTTGACCAAGTTGTGGTCCTTTGGCAAGCTCGGCTCAGCCTCTGCCCGAGACCCCGATCGAGGTGTTGGCCTTTGGTCAGCTCGCCTCGGCCTTTGTCTGAGCCCCGTCCGAGGTGAGGACCTTCGGCCAGCTCGACTGGGCCTTTGGTCAGATCGGATCGGCCTGTCTGGGCACCCGACCGAGGTGAAGACCTTCGGCTGTAACCATTCAGTAGAGTTAAGGTCATCAGACTGGAGAATTCCTCTCAATTGTCGTAAACCAACTTTCGTATTATCCATGAATAAAATCCTCCGGAGTTTAGGATGAGGAATTACAACTTAAAAGTGCATGAGCAAAAATTGCAAAACACTACAAAAAACAAGTGTGCTTGCTACTTCACTATTGATGGAATTTTCTTAAGTTCTGAAAGTTCCACGATCGGGGTACCCTTCCTCCCCCCGTAGTCTCCAGGTGATAGGACCCTGATCGTATTACCCTTGAGACTCTGTATGGACCTTCCCAATTTGGATATAGCTTCCCTTGATGTCTCGGGTCCGATACTTCAGCCCTTCTGAGGACGAGATCACCCTCACTAAAGTCGTTCTTTCGAACTTTGGTGTTGTAGTGCCTCGCGACCCTCTGTTGGTAAGCAGCGATCCTTTCTTGCGAAGTGTCTCTGATTTCTGCTAAGAGGTCTAAATTCGCTCGGAGCCCTCCATCGTTTTCGTCTTCATTGTAGTACTGAATCCGATGGGTAATGGCTCCTATCTCCACTGGAAGTACAGCTTTAGTGCCGTATGTTAAAATGAAGGGTGTCTCTCCGGTGGCTAATCTCTCAGTAGTGCGGTAGGCCCAGAGGATGTGGTGCAACTCGTCTGCCCATAGTCCTTTGGCGTCATCTAGTCTCTTCTTTATTCCTTGAAGTAGTGTACGGTTGGTTACCTCTGTCTGCCCGTTGGTCAATGGATAACCGACAGAGGTTTTCCTGTGGTCGATGCCGAGGGCCTCACAGAACGAGCTGAAGGTCGGATTAGCGAATTGAGTTCCATTGTCCGTCACCACAACCCGAGGGATCCCAAATCTATAGACTACCGCCCTTTGGAAGAAGTCCCTTACGTTCTTTTCGGTTATCGTCGCTAGGGTTTCAGCTTCTGCCCACTTCGTGAAGTAGTCCACTGCCACCACGACAAACTTCCTCTGTCTCATGGCTAGGGGGAATGGGCCTAGGATGTCGATTCCCCACATGGCGAATGGTACTGGGCTCGATAGGGATGAGAGCTCGGTAGAGTGTAGCCTAAGTACGGGGGCAAACATCTGGCACTTGATGCACTTCCTGACTAGTGATTCTGCGTCCTTCCTCATTGTCGACCAGTACAGGCCTTGCCTTAGCACTTTATGTGCCAAGGCCCGAGCTCCTTGGTGTTGGCCGCATATCCCTTCATGCACTTCCCGGAGTGCGTACTCGTCATTGATGGAATCCAGACACTTGAGGTACGGTAAGGTGAACCCTATCTTGTATAATGTCTCGTCCTTCAGAAGGAAGCGCGCCAACCTCATTCTTATTTTTCTTGCCTCGTCCCTATTCTATGGGAGCTTTCCTTCCTTGAGGTATTCGGTTATGGCATCCATCCAGCTTTGGCCGTTTTCACCTACAGGTAATACCTCTCGGAGTTTTTCGATGCTTGGCTGTGATAGCACTTCGAAATACACCGATCGTCCAAGATCTGTGAAGTCAGAGGTGGCCAGCTGTGACAGTGCGTCTGCACTAGCATTCTCTTCTCGTGACACCTGCCTTACCTCGAATTCCTTGAAGGTTGCTACCCTGTCTCGCACCGTCTTCAAGTATTCGGCCATCCTTTGTTCTTTGGCCTCGTAGTCTCCATTCACCTGTCATACCATGAGCTGGGAGTCACTATGCACTACCAGATCCTTTACCATCAAAGCCCGAGTCAGATTAATTTCAGCTATTAACGCTTCGTATTCTGCTTCATTGTTGGAGACGTCGAAGTCGAACCGTAGGGCGTATTCTATCTTGAAACCCTCGGGGCTGATCAGCATGATTCCTACGCCACTTCCTACGCTGTTGGAAGCACCATCCACGTACAATGTCCATGCTTTCTCTCCTCGATCCTTGGAAAACTCGTGGGGGTCGTCGGGGAGCGTCGTCTCGGCGATGAAGTCCGCGAGGGCATGTGCTTTAATTGTGGTCCTCGGTTTGTACTGGATGTCAAATTCTCCCAACTCTATGGCCCAGTTTACCAGGCGACCGGACATATCCGGCTGCTGCAGTATCTTCTTCAGGGGCTAGTCTGTGAGTACACATACTGTATGTGATTGAAAATATGGCCTCAGCTTTCTTGCCGCTGTCACTAGGGCATACGCCACTTTTTCTGCCTTTCTGTATCATGTTTCGGCATCTAGAAGGGTTCGGCTGACATAGTATATTGGTCGTTGTTGCTTTCCTTCTTCCTTCGTCAGTACTACGCTTACCGCCACTGCCGATACAGCAAGGTATAGCTGCAAGGTATCCCCGGTGTTCGGCTTCATCAGCAGCGGGGGTACGGCCAAGTACTCCTTCAATTGTTCAAAGGACTTTTCACACTCCTCCGTCCATTCAAACTTTTTGGTCCCTTTTAGTGCTTTGAAGAAGGGGAGGCATCTATCTGCAGACCGAGACATGAATCGCCCGAGGGCGACGACCCGACCCATTAGCTCCTGGACTTGCTTCACATTCTGGGGTGACCTCATGTCCCGAATGGCTTGTATTTTGACCGGGTTGGCCTCAATTCCTCTCTCTAAGACGATGAAGCCGAGGAACTTTCCCAAGGCTACTCCGAATGTGCACTTTGCTGGGTTCAGCTTCATGTCGTACCGTCTCAGCACCTAGAACGCCTCTTCCAAGTCTTGGATGTGTCTTTCCGCCTTCAGGCTTTTTACGAGCATATCGTCCACATATACCTCCATGGTTTTGCCGATCATCCCTTTGAAGATTTTATTCACCAACCTTTGATAGGTGGCCCCCACGTTTTTTAGCCCGAAAGGCATGACCTCATAGCAGTACAGGCCACCCTCGGTTATGAAGGATGTTTTCGGGACATCGACCTCAGACATTTTGATTTGATTGTACCCCGAGTATGCATCCATGAAGCTTAGCGCCTCGTGTCCTGCGGTGGCATCGATGAGGAGGTCTACTTCGGCAGGGGGTATGCGTCCTTCGGGCAGGCCTTATTCAGGTCGGTGAAGTCGATGCAGATCCTCCACTTCCCATTTGCCTTTGGGACCATTACCACGTTGGATATCCACTCCGGGTACTGGATCTGGCGGATGAACCGAGCCTTCAGCAGCTTCTCCACTTCCTCGTCTATTTTCTGCTGCTTTTCGGGGGCAAAAGCCCTCTTCTTTTACTGCACCGGCTTCTTCATCGGGCTAACATTCAGATGATGTTCTATCACCTCTCGATCTATTCTGGGCATATTCGAAGCCGACCAGGCGAAGACGTCAGCGTTGTTCCGTAAGAATGAGACGAGTCTTTCTCGCTGCAACCTTGGCATGGTAGCCCCAATCTGAAATTGTCGAGCGTCATCCCCCTCTTTGGCTTCAACTTGCACCAAATCCTCGGCCGGCTCCCCCATTGATAACTAGCATCATCGCGCAGATCCTCTATCAGGAGCGCCTTGCCCGCCTTTTCTTTTCCCCATAAGGTAGTGGCGTAACACCTCCGGGATGCCTCCTGATCGCCCCGACACTCCCCGACACCATTCTTGGTTGGGAATTTCATCTTGAGATGGGGTGTGGAGACGACAGCCTTTAGTAGGTTCAATCCAACCCTTCCTAGTATGGCGTTGTATGCCGATGTAATGCCCACAACTAGGAAGTTGATCATGACCGTCGCTTGGCGATCTCCGGTGCCGGCTCTTACCGGCAACTCAATCGACCCTTCCACTTTCACTGGGATGCCGGACAATCCCTGTAATGGGTGTTCGACCTTCTTTAACTTTCCCTCGTCTAGGCCCATGTTCTGGAAAGCTTCAAGGAACAGGATATCAGCTGAACTATCGTTATCCACTAGGATCCTCTTCACTTTGCAGTCTGCTATGGTCATGGTGACAACCAGGGCATCGTCGTGCGGAGTATGTACCCCTTCCAGATCATCATCTGAGAAGGAGATAACCGTCCTCGTCCTCGCCTTCTTGTTCGGCCATTCCGTCATATGTACACTTCTTGCATAGGCCTTTGCTTTCCTGGCAGAGACTGAACTCTATCCAGCGGCTAGGCCTCCACAGATGGTCGCTATAACTCTAGTTGGGCTCTTATTCTCATCTCGGGGGCGACGCTCAGCTTCCTCAGGTGTCTGGTCCCTTCGCCGTTCTTGATTGCCTCTACGGGCAAGCCCCCTTCTCTCATAGCGACCTCTGTCATCTCTCCGACGGTTATCCCTACGGCCATTACCGTCTTGAGCATCCTCCTTTTCGTGGTCTACAAATCGGCCCAAATATCCCCTTCGAATCATCCCTTCTATCTCCCCCTTGAGGTGCCAACAGTCTTCAGTATCGTGGCCATGGTCTCTGTGGAAGTGGCAATATCTGTCCGTGCTGCGTCTCTCGAGGTGTTGCCCCATCTTTCCTAGCCACTTCATGGCCCTGGCATCCGGGGAATCCTTTATCTGCATTAGTACCTCTGTTCGCCTCCGGTTCAGGGGTGTGTATTTCTCGAACTTCCTTGGTGGACTGGGTGCCTGACCGCGTTCAGACTTTCGTCTTTTACCTTCTTCGGAGGGTTTGTCGTCAGCCCTTGAGAGCCTCTTTCTTACCGCCTTCCTTTCGGCTTCTTCATCGGCCTGAAGGGTTTCTTCCATCTGGATGTACTTATCGCACCGAGCTCTCAGCTCGGTCAGATTCCTAGGTGTATGCTTCGCTAGGGACCTTTTCAACTCCTTATCCTTGATGCCTCCTAACAGGGCCGTGAACTCTTCTTTCAGGTCTAGGCCTCTGATTGTGATCTTCTCTTGTTGGAATCGCTTCATGTAGTTCCGCAGCGATTCCCCTTCCTGCTGCTTGACGTTGGTCAAGTTCAACGTAGTCTTCTGAAGGGGTTGGCTACTAGAGAATCCCTTCATGAAGAAGTAACTTAGGTCGCTGAAGCTGTGGATCGACTTAGTCGGCAGACGATTGTACCATAGCCTCGTCGCTCCTCTGAATGTCAATGGCAGGGCACGACACATGATGTTTTTCGAGACCCGATGGAACTGCATGGCGACCTTGAAGCCTTCCAGGTGATCGACAAGATCCCCTGACCCGTCATAAGTGTCATATTTGGGTAGGCGAAAGCCGATCGGGAGCGGATCCCTCATGACCTCATCAGCTAGAGCCGTGTCATTAGTGAGGTCTGGCTCACGGGTTCCCGTCTGATTTTCCGCCACCTTCTTGATCTCATCTTTCAGTTCTAGGATCATTCGCTTTAACCCCGAGTCCTCGTGCCTCTCATTGTCTCCTCGGTGCGGATCCCCATGTGGATCTCTGGCGGCATGCTGTGTCCTACATCGGGGTGTGGGGCTTTCCCTCACTTCTCGGTTTCAAAGGTTATGACCGGACCTTGTAGATCCTGTACTGCTCTGGTCCTCGTCTCGAACCCTCTCAGGCTGGATGTGGGGGCCTGGTGGTGCTCCGCCGGTCTTCTGAGAGACAACTTTGGAGACCTCCTTCATTGCCTCGACCATCTGGTCCTACTTGTCTTGGAGGGCTTTGAATTGCTCCCTCGTCACGTATTCTTGCACTTCAGGAGGGGGCGGAGGATCACTATCTTCGCGTACTGAATATCCGCCTGTGCACGGGTACCTTATGAATACTTCCCGATCATCATTGCCCCTTTCTCCTCCTACCTCTGCTGAGGGAGGAAGCCCCCCTGAAGGTTCTTCCCCCATGTTCATGTTTGACGTTGCTCTTATCTTCCTACGGTTGTAAGCTCTCCCCACCATTACTGTCGTTCCCACAGACGGCGCCAATCTGTTGCTGGCAAAAACCCCGTATGAGTTGATCCTGCACAAGCACAGACAGCAGAGGCCCGGAGCTTTGTCCAGGGTTAGTCCTCCGACGCTCAAGTTAGGGTGGGCCGCACAGTTTTCAGTATGGGAGTAATGGTGTGGGTATTGATGCTTACCTTCTTCCTTCTTCTCGGGCCCTCTTATATGGTTCCTAGGGTCTAGGGTTTTCTCTTGCCCCCTGTCCTTCTCGGGTCCACCTTCCTCCCTTTCAAAGTCCCGCTCCAATACGTCCGTCCTTCTTGTGGGGAATATTCCCTTCATGCAAACGACGTGATAGGACGTGATAGAACGTGATAGAGTCTTTGTACTCCCTACCTGGTGGGTGACACGTGTCTCGGTGGGCGACGCGTGTCCTCACCCTTCTGAGCGATTGATTTGGCTGTATCATTTGGTTACGTGCATGGGTTGTGACTAAGCAGCCAAATTTTGATCCCCTAGCTAAGGAAGTCAATTAGCTGCGGCACAATCCATTAAAGTGATAAATTTGATTGTGTTTGGTTGCTTTCTTGGGCACAAGAAAAGAAAATGAAAATGAAATGGGAAAGGAGGGATTTCTTCACCGTGGTCATCAGTACCTTCAATAACCACATGAGAGGGAAAGTTTCGACTTCATAGGAGTAAAATGAAGGCCAACGAATTCAGTCATAAAGCAACGTACTCGCCCACCAAAAAACGAAAAATCCTCCATTTAATTTGTACTAAGCAAATCAAAGAGAAAACATATAACTTGCAGACTTGATTAAAATTGTACTTCCCTCCATACTTGAGAAAATCACTAGCTATCCAACTATTCATTCATGTTTGAACTTTGAATTCTATTTGCCAAGTGGTTGAAAAGTAATGCTATGGACCTCCTTCATCAAGACTCTGATATATTAAGGATAAATCATTAGTTTTGATTCCCTTGACACTAAGAATGAACATTATTTATCTAAAAACTCTCAAACCTCTCATGTTGAAACTATTGTTGAGGTGACCATTAGACCCAAGCCTACCACAGTCAACAGTTCCTACCATGATTTTGGGTTTGTTTCATCTAAATATAGATATGCTACCCACATAAGGGAAAAGAGTAGTCAGCTGCCATGACCTTGGTTTGATCAAAACAGGTTTCAGACCAAACGCACAATGTGAAGTTCCATTGTTTCCTTGTCTTAATTTCCATAGTTGAAGTTGGGCATTTTCCCAATTTTCAATCTACTTGCATATGCCAAATCAATAGAACCCACTCTTTCCATTTGTTTCCGCTTGAAATTTCAATATTTCTGGACAACCAATCATAGCTTTTAACCACTACAATTTCATGGTGTTAGAAATTTGAAGGGGTCCCTCCTGCCTGATACAATTTTTTTTTTTTTTTTGTTAATATTCTTGTTTTCCTTCTGTGCTGGGGTAAGGCGGGCTATGTGCCCCTTGTAATATTTCATTATTTCCTATATGATTAATAAAATTTTAGGGGCTTCCCCATGTTGCTTTCTTGGTGAAAGAAAATGAGAAAAAAATAAATAAATAACAAGGACAAAGGGGCGGGGGGAAGTTCCACGACAAGTAAATAAAAGAATATATTAAAGAATTGAGATCGATGTACAGATTTAACATCCAAAAGTGTCCGAACGAGAAAAAGATAAAATCTAGAAAGACTTGATACCCCCACCTTCTACATTGCCATAAGTAATGCACAAACCATTTATCAAAATCCTTGGACCCCATGGCATTGCATCAGCAAAAACTCAGAACAAGATTAAAATATACCTGTGAACTTTTTTGTTATTAGGATATAAATGTGAAACTGATTCGAGTTGTTCTTCCCTCCATATTTGAGAAAAAACTTTGGCATTTTGGCCATTAATCATTTGTGTTTGAACTTTGAATTCTAGTTGCCAAGTGGTTGAAAATTGATGTTATGGAGACCTCCTTCATAGCAAGGCAACCTATCATCAGTTTTGATTCCATTGACACCAAGAATGGACATCATTTTTCTAAAACCACTTAACCATCTCATGTTGAAGTTGATAAGGTGACCATTACAGTCTACTATTCCTACCATTACTTTGGGTCTGTTTCATCTAAATATAAATATGCCCGACAGAAGGGAAAAGAGTTAGTCAGAAACTAAGAAGTAAACCATTCCTCTGGTTTGGTCAAAACAGTATTCAGACCAAAAGCTCAATGTGAAGTCCCATGTTTCCTTTCTTGACATGTTGGATTAGGGCAACATCTCATTGTACACATACTATGTTTGACCAAAAAAAATATTACTTTGTAAACATACTATGTGCATATTAGAACATGATTTGATCATATTTTATATTAGGCAAAATATTTTATGCATGATTGTATATATACATAGAATTGTACCTTCAATCGTTGGATGCAGAAGAGAGGGAGATGTGTTATTATACTTTTATCCCTCCATTCTTATTTTATTATTGAAAGGCACGACTGTGTACATAAAAGGCTGTGCATAAAAATTGAACCCTCAATATTATAATAACATGGAAAAATTATGTTGCCCAAATGAAGGCTTTTTAAGATAATATCATTTTGAGCCATGTGGATAAATGACAAAACAATTTTGACCATTAGATGGAGAGTATATGGTCTGGATTGGCCATGTGTTAAATTTCAAAATCTATGTTCATGCACTCCTACAATGATTAGACTATTATTATGCACTCTCTATAACCTTTGATTGAATTTTTCAAAAAATTTATTTTTTCCCTTGGCATACTCCGTTTAGATTGAAACTTGACTATTGGGAAATTTGAGTCCTGTCTAATTTGTCCTGTTGCAGAGCTTTAGGGCCATTTAAGAAAGGGTTCTTGAATGAACCTTGTAGGAAAACTATCCCCAACTAACATATATTAAGAATGTTTATGTATTCATATTAGTATTACTAATGTACGTACAAGGACCCAGTTGGAGATCATATAGATAGAAGATGAGAGGCAAATCAAGTAAAAGCTAGTAATCCTCCACTCGTTCCTACAGAAAGCTCGAAGAGCTAAGCCACTAATATTGTGGCGTACTTAATTGCATAAATTCTTTTTTGAATTTTTAAAAAGGGAAACGATTCCTATTTGGAGCATTGGTTGAGCGAGTGTAACCTCAACTAGTGCTTCCCTCTCTCTTTCTCTCTCCTTCCCAGAAATGACCTCTCTACCCTTCGAAATTATTTATGTCCAAGGGCAATCATTGGGTGTTTCCTATTGGCGTAAGCTACAGTACTCTTGTATAGGAAACACTCTCCCTTTCAAATATTTCTAATTTCCAAAATCAATTCATATATACACAAACTTTTGGCCTATGTCAAATTGATATTTTATTGTCCCATTCCTTCCTTGAGCTCCTTTGCCCTCTGGAAGGTATAGTCTTTTAGAACTTCCGACCAGCCATGACTCAATCCTAGAAGTCAATTATAAGTACTAGGGTGATGAATAGTGATGAACTCAAAGACCAATACTGATGATATCCATTTATGAAATACCCTCCATGTTTTTAAGGTTCAAATATACAACCAAAGAAAAGCTAAAATATGGTTACATCTGTCATAATCATCCTTCTACCAAAAAAAAAAAGGTCATAATCATCCTAGGACCAGATGCACCTCATCTCAAGTCCAGATATAAACTTGATTCCTTAATGTATACCATGGGGCTTTCAGCCACCTTGATCCCCCCCCCCCCCCACCGCCCCAAAAAAAAAATAAGCTTGAAAAGAACACTATACATGAGTCCTAATGGGAGTTTAGAATGATGCCATGTAATCGCATCGTCACCGAGGTGAGCGAAAACATGTCAATTCTTGATTAATCCAAGAAAATGACACGTGACATGAGTGCGCATTGCCGCATTAGTTGGACCCACACATATTCCCAATCCCAATCATGGATTGGACTGGACTAGACTGTGCTGGACTCTCCACAAGTCTCCCTCCCAATTTCAAATTTATTCAATTAGAACTAAGCAAGCTATAGCTTTGCTTAGGGAAGTGTTTGGATCATGGGGTGCATTTGGTTTGTCTGCCAACAATATTAAGATCAAACTTCATTAACTCTTAAAAATGATAATTTGGAGAATCAACTAAGGCATGATAAGACCCATCCAACAAGAAGGACCGTGTGTTTCTCTATGAAACACAACCAGATCTTGACTGGAAGCACTCATATTGAGCAAGTGGGTCAATTACTTTGGTGATTAGTCTCATAGATGACCTAAGGTTTCATTAAATCTAATGGAAACATTGTACCTTTTCCTCTACTTTGCTGTTAAACCTGCTCAGCAGAATTGACCTAAGGTCTCTGGATTCATCCTTGGGTTTGGACTCATGACTCAGGAAACCCAACAGCCCAGAGACACCACAGGCAATAGTCATTGAAAGTAGAAACAAATTGAAAACTAATCATGATTGGCTTCCTAGTTTCAGTATTGGCTTGCCATGCTACCATAAATCCACAGTCTTATACATTTGTTTTATTGTCCTTTGCATCTTAGAGCCATTCAAAAGAGTACAAATCCAACAGACTAGGGCTGCTAGGCTGTCCCTAAGAACTAGCCCAAACCTTGGCTTCACATGGCAGTGTAAGGAGGTGCAGATCCTTTTTAAGGAATTGAGTTTAGGTTTTATAATTAGTGGAGGGTTTCTATATAATGCAAGTGTGGGATGAAATATCTCATGCCAAGTCAATGAAAGTAGGGGAAAAAATGTCACTTTTTTTTTTAAACAAAAGGATCCACATATAAGGGAGGAGAATGGAGGAGAATGAATGTCAGTAGGAGAGAAAAAGAATGAGCCTTTTTTCCCCCAATAATTATCTCCCACCCTCCACCCCACCTCTCCTTGTGCCCTGGGAGGGGCGAAACGTGAGACTACAACAGGCGAAAGCATTATATGAAGGGAAAAAATGCTCTAAAAGGAAGAAGAAAAAAATTGCGTACCAAACACATTGACTTGAATTAATTTTACTTTTAAAATTGGTGAAAAGTTTTTCTCCACCATGGGTGGATAAAACATCCAATTTTTTAAGATCGTTATTACTCCCACCCTTTATTATACAAAGTCAATAATACCCCCCTTGTCTTCTAAACCCTCTGCATTCCATCTAACCTCTCGGTCAAGGGATTCTCCTTTCTCTTTTGAATGTGGTTGAAGGAAAACTTGATCTTAAAGTCCAAAGAAAAGGTCAAAAAGAAAAAGAGGGACAGAGAGAGGGTGATATTCCCTTGAAAGTGTTGAACATATTTTTTTCTCGTGTCCCTTCTCTAAATCGGTCTGGGGTTTTTTTTTTTTTT
>NC_056558.1:37373903-37374388 GCF_013358625.1 Macadamia integrifolia | reverse complement strand
TGAATTGGTATCTTTTAAAATGTTGGCATGTTTTCAAATTTATCAGTCCCTTTGATAGAGAATGGGTGTGGATTTTTAAATCCTTTAATAGAAAAGATTCCCATGAAACCCTTGGAAAATTGGCTTTTTAGTGCAATGAGTCATCATATTTGGTGAGAGAGAAATAAAGATGGCCTATTAAGTATAACTAGGATTCCATTACTTTTGAGGTGAGAAATAAAATCACTGATCAATGTCTAATGTGCCTATACTCTACTAGAAACATGCATCTAACACACACTTGGGATCCCCCTCTTGTTGCCCTCCCTCCCTCCCTCCCTCCCTTTTAATTTTGTCATATCATCACTTGTCTTTGTTTCTCCCTGTTCTTTGTTATTTCTCCCCGTTTGGTACGTCTTTTTCTTCCCCCCAGATTTGGTTGTATCCCTTTCAATGGTTATATGGTTTTCCATTGCTAGGATCTTTTTTTTTTTTTTTTTTTTTTT